>NC_059272.1:2227291-2372291 GCF_017591435.1 Portunus trituberculatus | reverse complement strand
GGGAGGAAGGGAGGGTAATTGTTTTTGTATGAAAAACAGGTAAGTGAAGAAATTCATTTTATTTCTAAAAATTACATTTCTATCAGAGATCTGTTTTTCAAACATAAAAACAGCAGACTGCAACACTGAGGGAGTCAAAATGATATGCCAGGCGTAGAGGGTGAGATGACTGTCCATTGTGGAGACACTAACCTTTGACTGAGGTGAAGTAGAGTGCATACACAGGAGTTCTCCGTGACCCTCGTGTCTCAAAAACCAAAGACCCCTTGCTGACCAATGTTGAGTGCCTTAAGGGTGCTCTCACACCCCAGTCTGACAGGGTGAGCCTGAGAAAGGTCCTCAGACTCGGCTACTGACCCCTTATCCTAGCCCAAAAGTGGCAAGCTGATCCTAGAGTGTCCTCATGAAAGGCAGCCTGGGTAGTTTTCCTGTGGGGTGTGGACCACGGGTAGTCGTCATACTATGTGGCCAGCCATGACAACTGGGGACAAGGTGAAGATATCTCCCTCCTTTCTCACTATGTCACGAAGGTAATGATCAGCAAAGACTGAATGTGTCCTCCAGTGGGCTGCTCTCAGGATGGAGGAGAGAGTTCTTTCACATAAGCATGGAGGTAGCAATACCAAACATGTTGTGCACCTGAACCCTAAACTTGAGACAGGTAGAGTCAGGGATGGAAGCATGAGCTTCTTTGATAATATCCCGGAGGAAGAAGGAGATCGCTGCTTTTGGCATGGGTCTGGACAAACACACACTTACCAGTAAAGAACAGGTTCCTAGGTCTCACAACTTACGCTGTCTGGTGTAGGTAGTGACTTAGCGCCCGAACAAGGTATAAGAATCGCTCCTCGTCCTCTGGACCCACTACAGACAAAAAGGCTCTTAATACAAAATTCCCATGGAGTAGTGTGGACTTCTGTATCCGTCTTGGCAATAAATTCCTGGAGATAAAAGGCTAAAGATCTTGCCCTCGCCAGCTTGTCCTGTGTGAGATAGCTTGGATCTCTACCACCCTCTGTGTTGTTTCAAGAGCAAGAAGGAAGAGGGTCTTTCTTGTAAGGTCTCTGATGGACGAGAGTCTAAAAGGCTCAAAAGGAGCCCTGGGCAAGTGGCGAAGGACCAAATCTAAATTCTAGGAGTGGGCAGGGTCCCTAGCAGGCCTGTGTGGCCGGGAGGAGCAAACCCTGATAATGTGCCTCAAAACCAGGTCATTTGGCTTAAAAAACGCTGTACCCCTTGATAGAAGAGGCGGAAAGACAACAGACATGTCAGAAATAAACAAGAAAATCGGCAACTTTCTAGACCATGGGGTTGGAAATGGTGTGCCCATTGTCTTGGCACCATCTCCTGTACTTCTTCCACTTGGGTTGATAGTTTAACTTCTTCACTCCGGGCAATAAAAAATGGCTCCTGGTGCTGTATCTGGGCTGGGTGGTGTGGGGAGGTACCTGACTCAGGACAGCTCTCTCTCTCTCTCTCTCTCTCTCTCTCTCTCTCTCTCTCTCTTCTATGGAAGTTACGATGATAGTAAGTGATTTTTCATAATAGGTACTTACATTAAGGAATTAACTCATGCAAATTTTAGAGAAAAAATTATAGTTTGCCTTCTCTTGACCATTTTTCTTAAGATGGCAAACGAGAAAACACATTAATTTTTTTAGTACACTAATCTATTTGTACTACAAAAAACAAAATAAAATGATTTCCATCTGAGTGTTCTGTCCTGGTATAAGTAAATCATACACCTTTGCAATAATGATAGAAGTTCAGTGAGCCATTGTATCATATATGACCTACATTTTGAAAGATCGCATACAATATATGAGACAGAAAACACACCATCTTAGCAGAAAGCAGCCATGATGCAATATGGGTGTCAATGGATATGTCACAAGCGCTCTGATGACGCAAAATACACGTCATCATGTTGAAGGAGTTAAAGCAGAGGGTCTTTTAGCATGAGCCAAGAAACTTGCAACCTTAGCCCCTGTGTCTCAAAAATCACTTGACAGTCTTGTCAATTGAAGTGCGTGGAGACCAAGGTGGAACCAGTGAGAGTGAGGTTGTCTCAGATCCCGTCTGAGGGGAAGGCGTCTGGGTGGCTCGATCGACGCCCCCAACAGGTCTGGAAACCATTCCTTCTGGGGCCAGTACGATGCTACCAGGATAAGTCTTGTGTTCCTGAATGCCTGAAGCCTGATGAGTACTTTCCTGATGAGAGGAAGAGGAGGGAAGGCATACAGAACCTGGTTCCCCCAGTTGTAGAAGAAGGCATCTGTGGCTATGGCTGCAGGATCCTGAAAAGGGGGATACAAAGTTCAGGATCCTGTAGTTGAGCTATGTGGCAAAGAGATCCACTGTTGGATAGCCCCACACCTGCCACAATTGGCAGCACACATCCATGTGTAGGGCCCATTCTGTAGACAAGACCTGGTGTTGCCTGCTTAGGCAGTCTGTCACCACATTGTTCAAACCTCTGACAAACTGAGTCAGTATCTGCACTGAGTAGGCATCTGCCCAGTCTAGGATCTCTCGTGCCTCGTTGTTGAGAATGCTGGAGTGAGTACCCCCTTCCCTATTCAAATAAGCCAGAGCTGTGCTTTTGTTTGAAAAGACAGCAACCACACCCTGCAGAGTGAAGGAACCCATGGTGTATCGTCTTAAGTTACAAAATGCTGATGTGAAGGAGCCTCTCTTGGCTGTCTCTGAGGCCACTCACTGAGTCCTGGAGGAGGGATGCGCCCCACCCATTGTTTCAGGCATCTGTGTAAAAAAGATCTGGAGGGATTGACCCTGCTCCAAGTTCCGAGCCTCTAGCCATCACTCCATGTCTCTCCAGCAGCTGGTGTTCCAGCTGACAAGATGGTTGTCAGCCACTGAATGTCTGTCCCACAGCTGGTTGAGTTGGATTTGTAGAATGCTCATTCTCCTTCTCAACCCCGGAACCAGATGAGTAAGCGAAGACAAGTGTCCAAGAAATCTCATCCAGTCCCTTGCAGGGAGGGTCTGGCAGCTGAGGAAGGAGATGATTGTGTCTTGCAGGTTCTGTATCCTCTCCTGTGTCAGGAAAACCTTCAAAAGGGAGAAGCAAATCACTATCCTAAGGAAGGTCTTCTCTTCTGATATCAGGGAGGACTTTTCCCAATTTATGCAAATCCCCAAGGAAGAGCACATGTTGGTGAGACAAACTGTGGCTCTATGAGCCTCATCTGCTGACAAAGACAGGACCAATCAATAGTCCAGATAAGGGAGGATGTGGAAGCCCTGGCAATGGAACTCTGCAGAGATGGGAGCCATGAAATGAATAGAAAGGCCAAAGCAAAGCACTCAAAGCTGAAAGTGGATGCCCTTCCAGGTAGAGTGCAGGAAGCGCTGGCTGTCCGGGTTGATAGGGACCTGCAGGTTGGCATCTTTCAGATCCAGAGACACCATCCAGCTATCCTGATGTATTGCAGACATGACTGTCCTGACTGTCTCCATACTGAACTTGGTGGTGATGATACAGGTGTTGAGGATGGAGAGGTACATGATGGACATGACCTCCCCCATTCCCTGTGGCCTTTTGGAACCATGAACATGTGCTTGTAGAAACCAAGGGGTAGGAGGTGCCTCCTCTATGGCACCTTTGTCCCTCGGTCATAGAGCTCCAAGTGAATGACTTGTCCTTTGAGAGATCCAAGGTATAGCCTCTGAAGTTCTGAAGTGGCTTGTAAGGGATGGAGGGGTACAGAAGGGGATTCTGTAGCCTTCCCTCAGGATAATGAGGACCTACTTCTCTGCCTCTATCTAGAGCCATGCCTCCCACCTCTGGGCCACACAGCCTGCAACTGTCCTCTGGTGGGAAAGGTTGTCACTTGTGAATGGGCTTACCTGTCAGCCCTCCTCATGCTCAACTGAGACGAAAGGAAAGGGACCGGACGACCCACCTCAGAAGTCCTTCAGGTGAGAAGACAGGATCGGTCTTTGGGTGATCAAGGCATTGGGCCTTGTGGAAGGAGTGGAAGAAGGCTGTGAACCACCAACGGTGTGCCAGTAGCAGGACGTTGCCATGCTAAGGCCCTGATTGTGGCCTCATGGAGAGCCATATCAGTGTTGTTCTTACAGGAATAAAGAGCCTCCTGAAGTTTGTCCTCATCAAAAAGGAGGGGAGAGAAAATAGGGGACCTCTGAAGGATGCCCTTCTTCATCTGTGAGAAGGTGGGTCTGAGGCAGCTCAGGTATCCCTCCCTCCTCCAAGCCTGCAGGTTGGCGACAGTGTAAGTAGAGTCTCTACAGGCATTGTTTAGGGCCATACAAATGGTTTTAAATAGCTGTACCTCCAGGTCTAAGAGGGGAGAAGGGAGGTTGTGTGCAGCAAGAAGGTGGAGAGGCCCCAAGCACCAAAAGACCTGGCAACCACTCCCTCCATCCTGGCCACTCCCAGGTGTTCACAAGTGATGCGTAGCTCTCGGGCACCAGGATATAAAGTGTTGTGGAGGTCAGGGTTAGCAAGGGCAGCTTTTCCAAACACCTCCTGACCTACCATGTTGTAGATCTTGGCATATCTGACTGAAGGATAGCCAACCGAACAGGAATTCTTCTCATTGGCCTTTAATTACAGTGTCAGCGATTGAAGTTGCGACTCACACTGATGTCAACAAATGAGGTGGAGCAGGACTTCTTGATCCTCCTAAGTGTCATCCTTTGGTGGGCAAGGACACTTAGGAGGCATCTCTAGTCCAAGGATAGTCCCCCCCCTGGTCCCCTGATTTGGTGTGACTGCACACACCTTTTTACGTCAGGACTCTGGAGGGTACAGGATACTGAACTGCATTAGGTCCGGATTTGAAAATAAGGGCAGGGCTGGAAAAGGGGGTCAGTAGCAGATGGCATAGAACTACATAAACCTCCTAACTAGGAAGCAATAAAATCATTAACAAAAGCAAGTACATCCTCATGTCAAGATTTTAAAAACAAAGAAAGATCAGGAGCAACTGGAGGCTTAGAGCCCTGCTGTGATGCTGAATCATCACCTGTGACTCCATCCTGGGACAGGACACTACCATCCATGGCCAAAACCTGAGTCCCCAGGGGTGTCAGGAAGAACAGAGG
The DNA here is from genome assembly GCF_017591435.1 of Portunus trituberculatus. Taxonomy (NCBI): domain Eukaryota; kingdom Metazoa; phylum Arthropoda; class Malacostraca; order Decapoda; family Portunidae; genus Portunus; species Portunus trituberculatus. Next base: position 2,367,200 of record NC_059272.1, on the reverse strand, counting down.
AGACTCAAGATCACGAATCCCCAGCCTCCAGAACAGGATGAGGTGCTGCGGTCAGCTGCTGTAACAGTAAGTCAGCACACTTGCGCCTCTACTTGGCCTTGGCAACTCTCTTGCGACCTAAACTGCACTGTTACTTATGTGCAGCAACCACTTTCTCACTACTCCAGTTAGCACATTCACCCACTTCTTACTCAGGCAACAGATATCCCTACATTTAACACAAACTGAATCAGGGTTATGGAGGAAACTACCCAAGATCTGTGTGCATGCTATTCTTGAACAAAATCTCATGGACCTCGTACTAGCCTGGGACCCAAAGGAGCCAGGAGCACCAGGTGAATCACCATGAAGCAGCAAAACATCCTCCTGAGCAGAGGAAGGAAGTTCAGCCTGATGGTCATGGGTGTCCTCTTCCATGACAAAGGAAGGAGGAAGGAGAAGCACCAGAAGCAGAAGGAAGTCAAAACTTGGACGAAAATGCTACGTGTGTAACCACAATGCAAGCCAACAATTAACTGAGGTGGCCCACAACTCCTCAATGAATAAATAAATAAATAACAAAAACATAGTATAGCTGGTGAGCCAATCTGTGGTAAATTTATACTTTAATACAATATCCCCTATCTCTAACCTAACCTAACCTAACCCAACCCACATACCAAGTGTATTGCTCATTTCCGAGTACAATGGAACTCCATAGCTCACCACAGCTCACTGGACTTAGAGAAAACTTGACAGACACAGCACATTCCTGGACCTATTGCAGCGTTATTATTCATTTGCAGCAGGTAGTGCACTTGTTGGAGATGTTGTAAATAGTAAGAACAACAACCTAAGGGTGGCCAAAACCATCTAGAGTTTATTGTACGAAACTGTAGTAGAACCCAATTTGCTACCAACCCCCTCACCTGTCATCCAGGTAGCCGCCCTTCATGTCATGGCACACCAGTGTCCTCAGGTGTGAGGAGGGTGGTCGGGCCCTCAGCCTCTCTCTATGAATATTACTTGTTAGACATGGCATCGACCACTCCATCAACTCCTTCAAGCTTGACAGTGGCTGCACCTCCTCCATTAGCTCAGTGTACGGTGCAGTAAGGAGAGGACACCTTTCTTGATTCCTTATCAACGGCTGGGTCACGTGTGGCTAATATGGAGATAACCTTAGCCTCTTCTCCTGAGGTTAATACTTGTGTCTGAAAGAATTAAGATTATAGAACATCACAAAGAAAAAAATAAATACATAAATAAAATAAAAATATATATATATATATATATATATATATATATATATATATATATATATATATATATATATATATATATATATATATATATATATATATATATATATATATATATATATCAATTTCCAGAAGCTTGTTAAAGTTAAAGCAATATAAAACAAGGTAAAAAGTTATGTTTTGTTAGCTTAGGATAGGGTATGTTATTTAGTTAAATTAGTGTGCTTGCAGCAAAATCAAAATTTATGATATAACCGCTATCTCCAGAAGGGGGGGCGCATTCTATCATAATATTTACAAAACTTTTATCTTCTTTAATTCAGCTTCAAGTTTTCAGAAGTTGACACATACTGCACGATAATCAGCAACCTTAATTGTCTGACATGCATTAGTCTCAGGAGACGTGGCTAAGCTTATCTCCGTAATCTCCCTTCGTCTTCTCATCTTTGCCTCCACTCTTAATAACCTAAAGTGATGCACTTCTTGTTTTCTCAATACATTAGTTTTCAAACAGGTACATGTGTCCTCTTCTCTCTCCAATTTTGGAGACGTTACTTCATCTGTCCTCACCTTACGTTCCTAGTCCTGTGTCTCTCAGCTTCTCTAGTATCTCTACTTTCTAGGTTCTTTACTTCACACTGTCGTCAGAGTTTCTTCTTTCTCTTCCACACGCTTCAAGGAAAGAAAGTGACATGGATACAGATAGCATAAACATCAGCATGTCACCTACCTCTCAGCTGGCGCGGTTTTCAGCTGCCAGCAGTCAGAGATGTACACTGAAAGAACTATCACCCCATCCCTTTGGATTGTAAAGAAAATATTGAGAGAGAGAGAGAGAGAGAGAGAGAGGGAGGGAGGGAGGGAGAGAGAGAAAGAGAGAGATTGTTTCATTAAAATGATTTGAATTGTAAAGAAAATATTAAGAACAGAGAGAAAGAGATTGGGAAGGTGGGTCTGACTGATGGCTGATTTTATTTATTTATTTATTTGCCATCATCCTGACATAGGTATTGGGTTATTTGATTTTTTAAAATTATTATTATTCTTTTTAGGCAATGTTTTGATATCTGGGTCCCTCACAGAGAGTACTGTTTCTCCTCTAAATATTACAAAAAGGAATACATTCTGTAATAATCTTGGTAGAGCAACATTTTTGCGGCCGAAGGCATATCAAACCGAAAAGACTAAAGCGGCCCATACACGATCAATTATATTACGCAAGTCTGGTTGCACAATATAATTGACAATTTAAAGTTGCCCACACACAGGTCAATATAATTGACACTTTAATTGCGCAAACCAGGCTCAGTTTGGTCTTGCAATCCGCTGAGAAAGGATGGAGGATTTTGACCCAGCAATCGCCGTGGCCGTTGCTCTTGCTGTAGAAGAGGAAACCGATGTTCCAAAAAGGAAACGTGCAAAATGGTCAAAAGAATGGTTTCTGCAGCGTTCAACGTTTGGACACACCAAATTACTACGTGAACTGAGCCATAATGAGCCAAGTGATCTTAAAAACTTTCTGCGCATGGATGCTGAGTCCTATAATGAGCTATTGCAAATGGTCGAGCCCCTGATTGAAAAACAAACTACAAATATGCGTCAGCCCATCTCTCCTACGGAGCGTTTATCAATTACACTGCGTTGGTTCTATACGAATTGATCTTTTTTTTTTTACATCTTCCCTTGTGTAGTTTGGGTACTTTTCCTGGAAATTTTCAACCAACACAGCGTAAGCTGCATCTTTCTTTTGTCTGTTGCTGTAATCATCACTTTTTACTTTCCATAGGGCTGGTAAACCTTTATAAACTTCGATGCACTCCAATTGGAATGTCCTGTCTTCTTCTTTGTCAGACATGTTGACGGTACGAAATCTGGAAGACAAATGATTTTGTTCCACAATTTAATTGACGGTCACCACAGACGGTCAATTAATTGTGCAATCAAATAGACTTGCGCAATAAAATATCAAGCACAAATTGATTCACTCAATACAATTGTGCAAGTCATCAATATCGCCCATACACGGTCATTGACAATGAAATTGCGCAATATAATTGATCGTGTATGGGCCGCTTAACTGAACTCGGGAACACCGAGTCCTCTCAAAACACCAAAACAACTCCGCGGCCCGCGGTGGCGCAGTTGTTTGGAAGCTCGTGTGGAGGGACAGAAAGACACCACGGCTCGGGAGTGTCTCTGCGGTCGGTGGAAACACGTGGACACGGAGAGGACGTGTGATCGCTGCTCGTACTCTCTTCACCTCTCCCACGGAACTCTACTTACCTGCTTGTGTGACACACATTCCAGACTATCCTGTATTCCATCAGCGCCTATTTTAGTGCCTTTACGCTTCGGGGCCATGCCACCCGGCCCTACCGGCCCCGTGGCCATGGACCATGACCCGGCCTCCCAGAAGCGGGGACTGTCCCCCTCCCCATCTATAGAAGATTCTGGCAAGACCCCTCGCACCCTTCCCGACCAGGACCCTCCTCACACTACGTCAACCACAGCCTCCTTCCTTCTGAGAGCGACCAATGGCACCCGGGTTTTCTCCAATCCCAGCAAGGTGTCCCAGGCCCTCCACTCTTCCACCTTGGGCAAGTACATCTTGGAGGGGGAAACTCGCTCACTGGGTAATGGCTCTGCTCTCATCGTCGCCATCGGGGAATCCAACATCTCTAAGGTTCCCGAACTCCAGCTATCCACCTTCCAACTAGGAGACTGGACAGTCACCAGCCGCCGGGCAGACAAAGGAGGTGACACCTTCAGGTACGCCAGGGTGGGACCGCTGGCAGATGATGTTGACCTGGAGGCCGTGAGGAGGGGCTTCAATACCTTTGATGGAGGTGAGGTGGTAGAGATCACCTGGCTCCCTCCCCACTGTCTGCCCCGGACCACCACAGGGAGGTGGCTGCGCCTTAAGGTAAGCGGAACCCTTCCCACTCGTGTAGCCATACATCAGGGCTGCGTTCCGTTGGAAGTTAGCACGCTGCCCCCCCCCCCCCAACCAACAAGTACTGATGACGAGGTCGCTGTGCGACAGATACAGGATAACCTAGATGGGCCCTGGTGGCCCTTTGTTATCCTATTATTTATGTTATGTTATGTTATATGTTAACAAAGGAACGCAAGGGAACGCGTAAGTCATACGGGTATGGTTGACAAAGATGGCCGTCCAAGCTGCTCTCCTCCTCCTCGCTCAAGAGCTCGCAGAAGACCCTCTGTTGGACGCTGCAGAGCTCCTCTTAGCACGAGAGGAGGAAATATTGCTGAGGCAAGAGGAAGAGGGAGAAGAGAGGCTGCCAAGGCAAGGAGAAGAGGGAGATGATAGGCCGCCAAGTCCTGTGAGGGTCAAGGACTATGCAGAGACGATAGTGCCTCTTTACTCCGGGAAAGACTTCAAGAAACACTTTCGAATGCAAAGGGAAACTGTCCCTGCAGCCACAGGTGCTGGAGGGGCCTCTGTAACAGCTACCATGGCGGTAGAGGCTGTCTCTTCTGCCTCAGAGGCTGTGGGAAGAAATGCGACACATATAACACCGTCTTTTATTGTTATAAATACTAATATTTTCGTCATATTGCCTTATTCCAGCATTCTACAAGGGATAACAGACTTACCTCATTGTTTTTGATGTTCTGTGACGTCGCATAAGCTGTCAAAATAGCATTTACATCCCCACACTGAAAATATAGTGGTGAAGCGGCGGACGTCTGCGGTTTGTTGATAAATAATAGTTGCCAGACACCGCCAAGCATTCACCTCCGAGGAGCGCAAGGTCCCGCAAGCTTCCGCAAGGCGAGCTGTATGCTGGTCCCCCCCGATTCGGGGGAAGTATGCCATACTGTACGCCTTACGGTCCCCAACGGAACGCAGCCCAGCTGGTATACAGGCCCATACCTTACCTCCTGCCTCCGCTTCGCTGTCCTGGGTACTTAAAGATTGGCCACTCCATCAACACCTGCAGGTCAAATGTCCGCTGCTCCAGGTGCAGTGGCCCTCATTCCTCCCGGACAGACGACGTCACATGCACCCGACCATTCCACTGTTTTCAGTGTGGTGGACCACACGGACCCAGGTCAGTCTACTGCCCCCTCAACCGCCAGGCCCAACAGACTTACATCAATCTGACTCAGGAAGGACACTCTCACTGACATCAACAGGCACCTGAGGTCCTTACAGCTCCCCAAGCAGCAGGCCACCCACAAGCCTGCCCTTCCTAATGCTACACTGCCACCATCACACCCTCAGCCTCCACCACAAGTTCAGTCAGGTGTACCCTACTCCACAGTAGTCACCACAGGAAACAGGTTCGCACTTCTGCAGGACCTCGAAGATGGAAATGCCCCAGACATTGCTCCGGGCCCTGCACCTAACAGTACAGCCACCCACTCCTCCAGCAGCCGCAGCTGCTCACGACGTCCTTCCCCCAGGTGGCAGTGACATCCACCAGCCCCGCCACCTCCCACTCCACAAATCCTGGACTGTGACCTCGTGCACTCTCTCACAGTGGCTAACGTCCATCTACCTCCTGCCAGCCCCACTCACCTAATTGAGGAGATTGCTCCCCCATCCCAACCACCCCACCTACCTACACCAACCGGTCCTGCACCTCTCCCAAGTCATACTGCTGCTCCTGTTCACCTACCTCAGTCACCTGAAGGTATGTCCTCTGCATCCCCCAAGGAAGACACCATCTCCCAACTGCTCACCCTCTTCTGGAAAGGGCTTCACCTTTACCAGAATGGCACTCCTATTCCCACCATACTCACCTCTCTGTGGCCCACTCTCTCCAGACTCCTGACCTCTCTCTTCCAATAATGGCCTTCACAGTTATGTTCTGGAATGCTAGATCTCTCCGCAAGTCCCATGAGCTCCAGACATACCTAAAGGACATCCTTCCATCCGTCATCGGAATATGTGAGACGTGGCTGCCCCCTCACATCTCTCTTACCATTCCCGGATACACCATCATCCGTAGGGACCGCCCTCAAGGACGCGGTGGAGGTGTCCTCGCTTTTCACAACAGCCTCATCCACACCCAGCTTACCCTTCCTCAGTGGCAGGGCGGCAGCATGGAGGTGGTTGCTGCCCAGGTTGGCCTCCACTCGGACTGGCTCACTGTGGTGGTGTGCTACAACTCTGCCAGTAATGCCACCCAACAGGAGTATGATCACTACTTTTCCACCCTTCCACAGCCAGTACTCATCATGGGGGATTTCAACGCACACCACCAACGCTGGAATCCTTCCTTACTGCCACGCAACCACAACCCCACAGGAACTGCTCTCTTCCAAACCCTTCTGGACTCTCCTCACCTCTCCCTCCTCAGTCCACCTGGCCTAGCTACATACCTCCACCCTCACACAGGAGCCCCTTCTGTCCTTGACCTATTCCTGGGTGACTCAACTTTCCAGTCCTCACAGTTTTCCACAGGACCCTACATGGGCTGCGACCATCTCCTGCTACTGGCCACTTTACCACACACCCGTCCCAGACCCCACCCTGGCCGTCTACCTCGTTGGACCCTGACACCATCAGCCTGGCCTCGGTTCCAAAAAACCTTATCTAATCCCGATGTCACCACACTCCAACTTGACCAAGCAGTTCTAGCCCTCAGCCAGTCATTAGAAGCAGCTGGACGAGCAGCCTTTTCCCTTTCCACCAGACAGTCTCCTCGTCGTCCTGGGAAACCGTGGTGGGACGAGGCATGTGCCAAGGCTGTCCAAGACCGCCAACATGCTTGGTCTCAATGGAGGCGAACCCCAACACCACAGGCAGGGAAAGAATATCGCCGCCTCGATGCCATCTGTGCCAAGACCATCCTCAAGGCCAAGAGATGTGCTTGGAGGGCACACTGCTCCTCTCTCTCCTTCTCCTCCTCCTCAAAACAAACCTGGGACTTCCTGCACATCATGGAAGGTAAACAGGTTTGCCAAGCCATCCCCCTAACTGGTCACTCCCAGACACCACTGGACAATCAGCAGAAGGCTGAGCTGCTGGCATGCCATTACCACCACAAAATTGGTATTCCTCCAACTCTCCAACCTCCACAAGACTTGGACTCCGTCATCACCACAGCTGTCACCACTCCTGGCATCCCAGACCTTATCCAGCCCTTCACCACACAAGAACTGGCAGCAGCCACCTCCACTCTCAAGACTGGCAAGGCTCCGGGCCCAGACCTGCTCCCATCAGAGTTCCTCACCCACCTCACTCCTCCCTTACAAGTTAGCCTCCTTCACATCTTCAACACCAGTTGGCTGTCAGGACAGGACACTTCCCTACAAGTTGGAAGTCCTTCATTCTCATCCCTATCCCCAAACCAGGGAAGGACCCAACACGACCATCTTCCTACAGACCCATCGCCCTCCTCTCCAACATAGGCAAGCTATTGGAGCGCCTGGCAACCACCCATCTCACCTGGTGGCTGGAGATGAAACACCTACTGAGTGATCAGCAGTGTGGTTTCCGATCCCACAGGGGTACCCTGGACATGCTGGGTCAGATGGAGTATCACATTTGTGACACTTACCGCAAGCGGCAGGTCATGACATCCCTCTTCGTCGACCTCGAGGGAGCATTTGACTCAGCACCACACACGGGAATCCTCTACAAGCTGGCCAACATGGGCATTACAGGCACCACTCTTTCCTGGGTGAAGGACTTCCTTTCTGGTCGCTCTTTCCAGGTAGCAGTGGGTGCCTCCAAGTCTGCCCTGCACTCCATACAGCGAGGTGTCCCCAGGGTCTGTACTCAGCCCACTCCTCTTCAACATCATTCTGGCAGACCTCCACCTCCCTCCCCATACTCACCTACTTATTTATGCAGATGACATCACCATCGTCAGCAGGGCAGCAACACTAGACCAGTCCTCCACCCATCTCCAGGAAGCTGCCACATCACTGGGAAGCTGGCTGACCACCTGGGGACTCACAGTCAGCGCCCAGAAGAGCACACTCATGTGCTTCACGCTCAAAAAACTCCGCACCCACCCCACAGTCACCATCCGGGGGGAGGCTGTCCCCTACTCCACCACCCACACCTTCCTCGGGCTTCGTCTGGAGGGTCCACGCCTGTCATGGCATGCCCATGTCGATTACCTCCGGTTTACCTGCTCCAAACGTGTAGATGTCATGAAGAGGCTCTCTGGTATAGGCTGGGGTGCCAACAGGGACCTCCTCATCAAATACTACCTGGCTGCCATCCGATCTAAGCTGATGTATGGGTGCTGTTTTTATGGGTCAGCTGCACCATCCACCCTTGCAAAGCTTGACCCCATTCAGAATGCTGCTCTGAGGATCTCTTTGGGTGCCATGAGCTCCTCACCAACAGTCTCCATCCATGCAGAGAGTGGCATTCTCCCCTAAGTGCCTACAGGAGACAAGCTCTTTGCCACCAATACCACCGCATCATGAGCCTACCTCCCTCACATCCTCTCATCACTCTATACACCACCTCTGGAGTGGATCAGCACTCACCTGTATGGTTTCCTGGTGCCAGGCAACCACTGCTTGTGAGAGCTCTCCTAGCTCATGCCATCCTAGGCTTGCCTCCACCACCTCCACAACCCATCAGCCCACACTCACCACTACCACCCTGGCTGGACATCTCAGACAAGATTAACCTGCACCTTCCTGGCCTCCCTCCCACTCATGGTTCTGCTGGTGTCCTAGCTCCCACCCTCTTTCTACAGCTGGACAGAACCTTATACCACCACCACCTCAGAATATATACTGATAGCTCCCATTCCCCTTAACCCCCCTCCACAGCTGCAGCCATCTATTTACCTGCATCCTCTACCTGCATGACATGGAGGTTCCCACCAGACACCGATGCTTCAGCAAGCCCTCAACCACCTCACCACACTCTCCTCTACAGGCTCAGCAGTTATTTACACTGACTCCCTCTCCTCCCTGCACCTCCTTCAATCCCGCCATCCAACCTCATCCACCTTCCTCATTCACTCCATCCAGCAGACGCTGCTACAGCTTCCCACTATGGGTTGGGGTAACCCTACAGTGAGTTCCATCCCACTCAGGCATCCGAGGAAACGAGGTCGCCAATGCTGTGGCCAAGATGGGCTTGTCGGAGGTAAACATCACTCTGCTCCGTCTCCCTCTCTCCACCGCCAAGCGCATTATCTCCAGAAAATGTCACTCCACCAGGGACACCTCCCTCAACACTGCTCTCCTCACCACTTCTCTGGGCCAGTACAGGTGTAATTCCTCCCCACAACCCTGGATGCGACAGCAGTCCCGTGTACTAGACGTCGCCCTCACCCGTCTCCGCCTGGGCCACACCAGACTCACTGCTCACCTGCATCGCCTGCATCTGTCCCCTGACCCATACTGCCCCTGGTGCAGGACTGTACCTGAAACCATCAAATACTTCCTTCTCCACTGCCCACGCTTTCACTCTCACTGTGTTGTGCTACGTTCCCAACTCCTTGCCCTGGACGTGGCAACATTCTACCTGCCCACCCTGCTGGCAGCAGCAGGCGTTCACCCGTCATGGCAAACCACTGTCATCCGCCTCACCTGTGCCTTTCTCAGGAAGACTGATCAGCTGTCACGCCTGTGATAACATCACGGGCCTCCTCCAGGGCTCATAGGATCCAGCGGATCTTCACGGCCCTCAACACGAAGAAAAAAAAGTTTCCGTGAAGACGGTGAAGTGTATAGTGGACACATTTTAACAGCTAATGGGTGTTCATGATCTCAGATATTTCATCAGGTAGAGATTTTTTTTTTCTCTGCAACTTGGGTAAATAAGCAAGAGAAACTTTTGATTGCTGGTTTAGAAATGGTACAGATAGTGTCCCCGTTTTAGTTTTTCCAGTGCAAAAACACTACATATTTTTACCTCCCTGAACTGAAAATGTCCCCGGAATTTGTCTCAGAAATCTGGTCACCCTAGTGTGGAGTGTTCTTAGAGCTGGAACAGAATGCCGGTTTATACAGTTGCTGTAATTGACTGCAATTCTATAAAAACAAAACAAAAAAAAACAAGACGTGAAAGGATGGACTGTGTTTCCCAGAAAGAAAGACGCGGCTCGAAGAAAATTATGGGAGACACGATGTAAACGAGGCCCAACGTGGAGAGCTACCAAGGACCATGCTATCTGCTCAAAGCACTTCATAGATTGGTGCAAAGGACCGTCAGCATCGCATCCAGACCCTGAACTGTTTGCCTATAACCGGTGCAGAGCAGGTAGAAACCTGCAATAGATTTACAAATTGACTAAATAAAGTTAAAGGCAACGTTAATGATGGAACTGTTATTAAGAGTTAGTTAAGTAGAATTGATATTAGCATGAATGATAATGATAAAAGGTTTATATTAGTATTATTGATTCTTTTAAAAGTTATCATCAGTATTGCTCACCTTGGTGTTGCTGCTGTTTACATACGGAACGGACAATCTTTCACTGAAATCATACAAGGATTTTGCATCAAAACATCGTGTTTATTTGATATTCATCACATTTTCTGGATTTAATTGCTAATTAATTAACTTGAACCAATGAAATGTGCTTGCTTACTGAAAATAATGTAATTCAGTCAAGGTGATGAAGTGTGCCAAAATTGAGACCATGAACCAAGTATTTTTGGCTGTTTTTGCCATAATACGTTCTCTGTGCTTGGTGAAGCTGATTAGAGATGTTCCTTATAATTTATTACTTAGTTTGATAGCACATATATGATGTAAATTTTTTTCTTCCAGCATACCGAGTTGAATGTGCTAAATTAAGTTATCTGCCGAATCTGGGAGCTTTTCAGCACTTTCCGACGTCGGGATAGAAAGAGAGTGGGTGACAGGACAGAACCCTGAGCAACACCACTATTAATATATTTAGGAGAAAAACAGTAGCTGTCTACCATGGCTACAATAGAACGATCGGAAAGGAAGCTTGCGATAAAGTTGCAGAGAGAAGGATAGAAACCGTAGAAGGGCAGTTTTTAAATCAAAGTTTTGTGCCAGACTCTATCAAAAGCTTTTCATATGTCTAACGCGACAGCAAAAGTTTCACCGAAATCTCTAAAAGAGGATGACCAAGATCAGTTCAGAGGAATGCTAGAAGATTACTATTTGAGCGACCTTGACGGAAGTCATACTGGTGATCAGATTAAAGATTTTGAAGTGACAGATGTTTAAGAATCTTCATATTGAGAATAAATTTTAAAAAAACTTTAGACAAGCAATAGATTTACAAATTGACTAAATAAAGTATTTATTATTATTATTATTATTATTATTATTATTATTATTATTATAATAAAGGCAACGTTAATGATGGAACTGTTATTAAGAGTTAGTTAAGTAGAATTGATATTAGCATGAATGATAATGATAAAAGGTTTATATTAGTATTATTGATTCTTTTAAAAGTTATCATCAGTATTGCTCACCTTGGTGTTGCTGCTGTTCTTTATTATCTGTCGTTACTACTACTACTACTACTACTACTACTACTACAGCTATTATTATCATTATTATTATTATTATTATTATTATTATTATTATTATTATTATCATTATTATCATTATTGTTATTATTATAATTATTATTATTGTTATCATCATTATTATTATTATTATTATTATTATTATTATTATTATTATTATTATTATTATCATCATATTATTGTTGTTGATGTTGGTGTTGGTGTTGGTAATGGTGATGGTGGTGTTGGTGTTTGTGTTTGTGTTTTTGGTGTTGGTGTTGGGCGCACCTAAAGCGTCCACGTCGCTCCGTGGAGCGAATGATTCGTGCGTCTGGCAGGGCAGGTCTTTACTTCCCATCTCGTCATGGTGGGACCAAAGACTATATAAATAAACAAGACTGGAAAGCATCAATTTACCGTGTAGCCTAGGCAAACTGGCAACTTCTTGTTTGCGGTTCACTCACGCGATGGCGCTGCTGTTGCAGCTTAAGATCAAGATCAGCACCGTTGATCCGTCTGCATGTTTACATGTGTCAACACTCAAACCAAAGACTATATAAATAAACAAGACTGGAAAGCATCACTTTACCATGTAGCCTAGGCAAACTGGTAATTCTTCTTGTTTGCGGTTCACTCACGCGATGGTGCTGCTGTTGCAGCTTAAGATCAAGATCAGCACCGTTGATTCGTCTGCATGTTTACATATGTCAACACTCAAACAAGTAAGCCCACAGCAGTGACAGGTTACACGCCGCATGTTCTCAAGAAATCCGCAAAAATGAACACTAGAGTGGGGCATCCATGTGTTAATTTTGTCGCAGGACAAAGGGCACCCACCACACGTCTTGGTCTTCTATCGCTTTCCTAAAGATCATGACAGGTAAGTACTGGTGTTTAACATGTGGATCGTAGTATACTTGATTTGGTTGAGACCTGTACAAATCAGTATAAACCTGCGTTATATTTGTTTGCTTATGCTTGCCTGCTTCTGCTATATTTGTAACATAGCTTCCATTCTAAAATCTAGGCCTGTTGTTTCGGTAATTGTTTGTTTATAATTTCCAATGAACTTATTAAACTTGCTTAGATATGTGTTTTTCCTTTCATGAGAATTCCAGATTTCTGGATAACACTTGAAAAAAAATAATAAAATAAAATCATTGCTCTCAAAATTGGCAAATAAATAAAAAATATGATTTACACAAACATTGTGTTTGTATTTACCATTAACATGCAGAAGTAATCCATGTGTAGAGCACCAAACAGGTACAGTACATACGCATATTACTTTCTTACTGTGCCGTACCCAACGCCAACAAAAAACACCAAACACAACAGTTACAAAACACAGGAATATTACATATTTTCAGCATACTGTTTTATTCAGTACATAAATTATGCATATCAAACACTGTTCTGTATTTCCATATAAATGAAAGAAAATAAAGAATTCAACTGCAAAAAACATATTCCGTGAAACTTTAATTATTTTTTTCCTGATTTTAATTTAATTTAATTTATTTATTTATTTATTTTTTTTTTTTGCCTTAAAAATATGGATTTCTGGCCTTTTGAGAGTATTAAGAGCTGAATTAATGGAGTTTGTATGTATGTATATATATATATATATATATATATATATATATATATATATATATATATATATATATATATATATATATATAATCTGTAATTTGGCTTATTTGAACCAATTTGAAAATATTTAACTAAGTAGGTGACATGTAATTTACCAAAGTACATTATAAATAGAAAAAGTACACACACACACACACACACACACACACACACAGATCGCTGCGATCTGTCAGACACTCCCTCCCCTTCACTCTACTACTCTCCCAGCCTACCTCCCTGCCTCCTCCCCTCCACCCCCTGTCCAGGAGGTTGATGTTTACAGGAAGCTTCTTAAATTTAAACCAAACAGATCCACCACTCCCACTGACCTCCCCATCAAAATTTACAGAGAATTTGCCCCAGAACTTGCCACACCCCTTTGCTCTATCATCAACGCCTCCCTTTCTCAACATTCCTGCCCCGATGACTGGAAGACATCTTACGTCACCCCCCTCCCCAAAATTTCTAATCCACAGTCACTGAATGATCTAAGACCAGTCGCCATCACCCCTATACTCAGCCTTATCTGTGAAGATTTTGTGTTCGACTGGGCCTATAACAAAATTTGTAACTCTATTGACACACAACAATTTGGCAATATTAAATCCACCTCCACATCTCACTACCTTGTCAGCTTCCTGGAATTCGTTCACAGCCACCTGGACAAACGAAACACTTCTCTAGCTATTGCTTTTGTGGACTTCAGAAAGGCCTTTGATCTTGTTGATCACACTGTTGTGATAAATAAAGCCATCACTCTGGGTCTCTCTCCCTACCTGATAGCGTGGCTGGCAGACTTCCTCACGGGAAGGCGTCAGGCCGTTCGTTATCAGGGCTCTGTCTCCTCTTTCCAACAGCTCACATGCGGGGTCCCTCAGGGGACCAAGATGGGTCCACTGTGCTTCCTCATCCTCATCAATGATGCTCTCGTCCACACCCCCCACCGCTGGAAGTATGTGGACGACTGCACCGTGGGCGTACCCGTAAACAACACCAACCCAGACTTCTCAGCACTGCAGTCCACTCTAAACCAACTACAGACGTGGACGGAGGACAACAAAATGACCATCAACCACACCAAGACCGTGGTGATGCACATTTGTACCTCCACAGCAGCAGTCCCCTCCCAGCTATCTGTGGGCCCTCACTCCCTCCAGGTGGTCCGCAGCACCAAGCTTCTAGGTGTCTTGGTGGATGATCAATTATCATGGAAGCAGCATGTTTCCAACATCATCAGGTCAGCCTCATACAAAATCTATTTACTGCGCCGACTCAGGTCCCTGGGAGCACTGGCAGATGAGCTGAGGGGAGTGTACCTCACCTTTATACTCCCTAAGCTCATGTACGCCGCCCCAGCGTGGTCCTCCTCCTGAACCTCACACAACGACAACAGCTGGAGAGGGTTCAGAGGAGGGCGTTCAGGGTCATCCTTGGGCCTGCCTACAGGTCCTACGAGGACGCCCTGACCTGCCTGAGTCTGCCGAGGCTGGCCACAAGACACCAGGAAGCATTGGAAAAATTTGGGGAAGGACTGCTGCGTCATCCACGTCTCCGCCACCTGCTACCCCCCGACGTGCCTCCCCCTGCTCGCGCCACCCGACCAGAATCGCGTGGCGCCCTTAAGAGCACCGCGCACTGATCGGTATCGACTGAGCGCGGTGCCCACTATTGTGCGAGCCTTAAATAAATAAGTAAATTAATAAGTGAATTCTAGGTTAAGTTATATCCATAGTTAGGTTAAAAATTTCAGTTCATTGTCTTAGTGTCCCCCCCCCCTGTACATTTTCAGTGTAATTTTTTACATTGCCAAAGTAATAAACCGTATATTATTATTATTATTATTATTACTAACAGTGGACATCTGGAATAGCTTAAGTGAAATAAGTGAAAGGGTGGTTACTGCAGCCACCATACACATATTTAAAGACAAGCTAGATGCATAGCTATAGATATGGAGACAGGATAATGTGCCATGCTCTACAGCACAACTATAGGTAAATAAACACACACACACACACACACACACACACTACCAATAATGTACTCTAGTACAGTACATATTTACTTCATCCACCTGTGACCCCGTTCAAGCTCCCTTGTATCCAACTTGAGTTGTAAGTATATCATAGAGATAGATGTATATTGTACATGTGCGATAACTATTTATAATTAGTGAGGCAACACACACACGTGTGTGTGTGTGTGTTCACTGTTTGATCTGCTGCAGTCTCTGACGAGACAGCCAGACGTTGCCCATTACGGTGCGATCTGAGAGCTCATTATGTGTAATTTTTTTCACATCGGTCGCCTGCTGGTCACCCAGCCAGTCTTCCCCATTACGGAGCGAGCTCAGAGCTCATAGACCGATCTTCGGGGTAGGACTGAGACCACAACACACTCCACACACCGGGAAAGCGAGGCCACAACCCCTCGAGTTACATCCCGTACCTATTTACTGCTAGGTGAACAGGGGCCACACATTAAGAGGCTTGCCCATTTGCCTCGCCGTGTTTCACTGTTTGATCTGCTGCAGTCTCTGACGAGACAGCCAGACGTTACCCTACGGAACGAGCTCAGAGCTCATTATTTCCGATCTTCGGATAGGCCTGAGACCAGGCACACACCACACACCGAGACAACAAGGTCACAACTCCTCGATTTACATCCCGTACCTACTCACTGCTAGGTGAACAGGGGCTACACGTGAAAAGAGACACACCCAAATATCTCCATCCGGCCGGGGAATCGAACCCCGGTCCTCTAGCTTGTGAAGCCAGTGCTCTAACCACTGAGCTACCGGGTGTGTGTGTGTGTGTGTGTGTGTGTGTGTGTGTGTGTGGCCTCCCTAATTATAAATAGTTATCGCACATGTACAATATACATATATCTCTATGATATAACTCAAGTTGGATACAAGGGAGCTAGAACGGGGTCACAGGTAGATGAAGTAAATATGTACTGTACTAGAGTACATTATTGATAGTGTGTGTGTGTGTGTGTAATTCACTGTTTGATCTGCTGCAGTCTCTGACGAGACAGCCAGACGTTACCCTACGGAACGAGCTCAGAGCTCATTATTTCCGATCTTGGGATAGGCCTGAGACCAGGCACACACCACACACCGGGACAACAAGGTCACAACTCCTCGATTTACATCCCGTACCTACTCACTGCTAGGTGAACAGGGGCTACACGTGAAAAGAGACACACCCAAATATCTCCACCCGGCCGGGGAATCGAACCCCGGTCATCTGGCTTGTGAAGCCAGCGCTCTAACCACTGTGTGTGTGTGTGTGTGTGTGAGTGTGTGTGTGTGTGTGGAGGAAGGAACTTAAAGCGATTATTCAAATCGTGGCGCTGTTTGTTTACCGAGGCGTTAGTTTGCGGTTCACTCAATGGATAGCGCTGTTATCCACTATTCTAGCGGTATCTGGCATTTTTACTGGCGACACGAATTTCTTATGGTGAATGGCAATCTTTCCAGTCTTGTTTTATCTATAGTCTTTGGTGGGACACTTCTTCATACCACACCGTACATGTTTGCCGCCTCCTATAGGACCTATACGTACATCGCTTGAAGCATAGACACTAGCGAAGTGTATTTGCCGGATGTTCCCAGTAATCTGGATTCTGAAAATTTAGCTTGCCGATTTTTTCAGTATTTAAAAAAAAAATCATTTATTTACTTATTTCTAATATCGTAAAGGTACGACGAACACCACACACAATTTTTTATTATGTAGCACGTTTTGCTGAAAAAATAGCACGTTTCTAGTAACTTTGCTGCGCGTTTTGAACATGGTAACTAATCACCTCCACCGCATATAATTTGAAAATACAATCACAGCATACTACACTTTTGGGGTACTAGAGGCTGTGACGCCCAGCCTGCACGGCCCCAACAAATCACCAAGAAGACAATCGTGGACTTTTTGTGAACCTACTCTGCACGGCACAATAGGCAGGGATGTGGCGCAACATTGCTCAGGGACGGCCTTGTCTCAGTCGCCTAGTAGTGAGTGTCCACCCATGAATGCACAAACCAAACACCCCACTCCTCTTGTACCCATCCTACATTTTTAAGTTTTTACTTTCATTAGTCTGATCCTGACAACTTTTTTCTGATTGTTTTTGGAATGCTACAATTTATTGGTATTGTTTATTTGGCACTGTCCCTGAGAAACCGTCCCGCGCGCTCGCCTCGATACCCGGCTCCCATTTCACAGCTCCTCCCAGCTGATTTGACGTCAAATATATATGGCCACGCTATTGGTCTGAGAGAGAGAGAGAGAGAGAGAGAGATGAAAACGAATAAGGAGAGAGAGAGAGAGAGAAATATGGTAACGAATAAGGCAGCGTTTCTCAATCTTTTTACCCTTGCATAACCTTAAAATACATGACGTCTCAAGGAACCCCTGCGTAAAAAAACAAAATGATATACCATATATTTCTCATTTTTTGCGACGTCAAATCAGCTGGGTGGAAGAACTACTTTAAGCAATATTGATCCTGATTTAAATTACCTACAATTATTAAGACAACAAAATTTTGTTAGTAATTATATTACAGAAACTCAACTCAACAATGTAGTCTTAAACAATAAAGTAAATCATAATGCATTTTCTATGTACCATATGAATATTCGAAGTGTTCCAAGACACATTCAAGAATTAAATTGCTATCTTAATAATATTGATCTCAGATTTTCTATTATAGGGTTGTCCGAAACCTGGATAAGTAACCATACCTCGGGTTTATATAATTTGGAAGGATATGATCTGGTAGAAAAATACAGAATTAATCGTAATGGTGGTGGAGTTTCTCTGTATATAAGAGATGATTTGAAATATATCGAGAGAAATGATCTTGATATAAATGATGAGCATTTTGAGTCTGTATTTATCGAACTAGATAAACAATGTGTAAACAACAAGAAAAATGTTATAGTGGGTGTAATTTATCGCCCACCCAGAACTGACTTGGAACATTTTTTCTCTCACTTGAACAGTTTGCTAGAGAAACTTGACGACCATGAAAATAAAACTGTGTATTTAATGGGTGACTTTAATCTAAATTTACTAAACGCTGATTGTCACAAACCAACAGCCGATTTTATAGAAACGCTCTTCTCTCATTATTATATGCCATTGATAAACAAAGCCACCAGAATTACCCAAAACTCCTCTACATTGATTGATAATATATTTTGTAATGATGTGTATAATGTGACTCTCCTTAATGGAATCTTATATAATGATATTTCTGACCATTTTCCAATTTTAGCCTTAACTTGACCGAGAGTGTTAATGTAGGTCAAGTTAGAGCTAAAAAAAGTAGGAATTTTTGTCAAGCCAATATTATAAAATTTAAAAATATGCTACAAGAAATTGATTGGCATGAAGTAACACTGGTAAATGACTGTCAAGAAGCCTTTTCTAAATTTTATCATATATATCTAGAATGCTTTAACAAATGTTTCCCAATTACATCATTTAAAAATAACTATAGAAATAGAAAGCCCTGGTTAACAACTGGTTTGAAAAATTCTATCAAGACTAAAAATAAATTATATGTTAATTCCTCAAGAGACCCTCAGTATATAACATTAATAAGTACAAGGATTATAAAAGAAACCTGCAAAGGTTACTTAGAGCTGCCGAAAGAAATCATTATGATAAATTATTCAAAGAAAGCACCAGCAACATTAGGAAATCATGGAAAATTCTTAAAGGCATAATAAATAGAAATAAGCCGCCAAACATCAAACCTAATAAATTTGTAGTAGATGGAGTGGAGTTAACTGGAAACGAAGCCATTGCAAACACTTTTAATAACTATTTTGCTAATATTGGATCTAAGTTGAATGAAATTATTCCTCCGAGTAATAACAGTTATGAATCATATATGCCAAATGATACCATGGCTTCTCTCTATTTATCTCCCTCTAATGCTGATGAAATTTCAAAAGTCATTATGAACCTTCAGAATAAAAGCCCAGGCTGGGATGGCATAACCACAAAGATTCTAAAGGAGACTCGCATATATATATGCCAACCCTTATTACATATTGTAAACCTATCATTCAGGCAAGGTGTTTTTCCTAAAGAATTGAAATTAGCTAAAGTCATACCAATATACAAAGGTAAAAACTGTGAACTCATGTCTAACTATAGACCAATCTCTGTCTTATCTGCATTCTCCAAGATCTTTGAGCGACTGTATCACTGTAGATTGTATTCTTTTATTAGTAAGCATAACATCTTGTATAAATATCAGTTTGGCTTTAGAAAGGGGTATGGCACTAACTTATCATTAATTACATTAGTTGATAAAATTGTTAATGCGTTAGAAAATGGTAAATACATGTTAGGGATCTTCTTAGACTTTAGCAAAGCCTTTGATACCATTAATCATGCAATTTTGTTAAAGAAAATGTATAAAATTGGAATCAGGGAGTTGCTCACGACTGGATTGCAAGCTACCTCACTAGTAGATCTCAATATGTTTCATATAATGATGTTAGCTCCTCTACCATTAGTGTTACCTGTGGTGTACCCCAGGGATCAATATTAGGCCCCCTATTGTTTCTACTGTATGTAAACGACATTGCCAATGTTTCAACCTCGCTCACCCCTATACTTTTTGCCGACGATACCAACATTTTCTTAGAGGGTAACCACATTAATGATATGATCATTAAAATAAATAGGGAAATGCTAAGAATAATGGATTGGATAAATGCAAATAAACTGTCACTAAACATAGATAAAACCAAATACATTATATTCCATACTAAGGGTAGAAAATTTTCATTAAATCATAATGTAAACCTAAACAATAAAGTAATTGAAAGGGTTAATTCCATAAAATTCTTAGGTGTTATAGTCGACTCCACATTGTCTTGGTCTGAACATACTAAATTAGTAAAAAACAAAATTGCTAAAGGTGTAGGAATACTTACAAAAGTAAAGAAACTTTTAGATAAATCAACACTTGTCACAATCTATAATAGTTTTATCTATCCCTATTTGTTATATGGAATTGAAGTATGGGGAACAGTTAGCAGATGTCACTTTGATACTGTCTTTAAGTTGCAAAAAAAAGCCATCAGAATTATTGCTTCTGCTAGTTACAGAGAGCACACCAAACCATTATTCTTATCTCACCAAATATTACCCCTTGAAAAGATTTATGTATTTGCTATAAGTAAATTAATGTATAAATTTAGTAACAACAGTTTACCCTTAATATTTAATGATATGATTATTAGAAACACACAGGTTCATTCTCATTCAACAAGGCATAACCAAGAAATACATGTACCACAATGTAGAACAACTTTATTTCAAAATACTTTCAGATATAAAGGAGCAATTATATGGAACCATGTGTCCAAATCTATCCCTTATGATTGTAAATTATCAACTTTCAAGCATAAACTTAAGACTTTTCTATTGGACAGATATAACAGTGATTCTTAGTCAAATACAATCTGGATTGTTGTTGTTATAGTTATTACTATATCTAGTATTTTTCCTTATTATCATCATTAGTATTATTCTGTATTATTGCAATTATTATTATTATTATTACTATTCTTATTACCTTTATCATTAACTTTATTATTATTATTATTATTATTATTATTATTATTATCACTTCTTTTGTTATTATTATTATATACTATTATTATTATTATTATTATTATCATTGTAATTGTTACTATTATTCACTATTATTATCATTATTATTAATTATTTATTCATTCATTAATACCAATATGTTTCTTTTCCGTTTCTTCCCCCCTGTCTGTTTTGAGTCTGTTCTGAGATTATTTACAATCTCAGTAAGAGTATATTAGGACACATATACCTTCGGGTATCTAGTCCTCTTTGTCATATTATCGACGTGTTTGGGCAGTTGCCTAATTGTAACTGTTTTGTATGTGTATGTGTAATATGACAATAAACAAACAAACAAACAAAAAGTTAAATTACAAACCTAACCAACCCGACTTAATTAATTCAGGCTTAATAAATTTTTAAAATGGCTGTCAGCATTATAAACAATTTGCGGTAAATTTGCAGTTTGAGCCAATACACCTTATGTTAAATTTCTTTTTCCCTAAGTCTAACAAGCTTGGGGACCTCCTGGGAAAGCGGGTTTTTTGGGTGGGGAAAGCAAAAATGTGGGAATTTTGGGGGTCCGAAAAAATTCTAAGGAAAAATACCCATTTTAAGAGAAAAAAGGGGAAAATCACAAAATTCATGAGTACTTTTCACTGAAATTATCCTAACCTAACATAGTAACCTCTCCCGTCCCCCTACTCCACCCCAACAAGCTTGGGGGACTGTAGGGAATCGGGGGTTTTGGGGGGGAGCCAAAAGAGGCGAGATATGGCGATCCAAAAAATCTAAGGACAAAACCCTAACGTAACGTAACCTAACCTAACCGGGGGTGCTGTGCCCCGCCGGACCTCCCCTACAACACTAACCTAACATAACCTAACCCAGCCTGGGGGCTGCACTCCCCCGGAGCCCCCCTACACCCCTACAACACTAACCTAACCCTAACATAAACCTAACCTAACTGAGGGGGCTGCACCCCCCGGATCCCCCTGCAACACTAACCTAACCCTAACATAAATCTAACCTACCATATCCTTGCTTTGGGGCAGCTTCCCTCCCCCCACACCAGTTCTCTTATACCTCTACCAATACCCCTCCTCACAATACCTTAACGAAAGGATGAAGGTCCTGGCTGGTCCTCTTCTCGATTGTACACTGACTTGCATCACAGGAGCGATGATTTCCCAATAATCAAATTCGCAACCTTTACAACTAGTGTCACTGGTGGCCATGGCTGAACTGCGCACACAGTTGTATCTGTGCACCTGTCTGCCCAGCTGTGCCCCGACTACAAATGAGGCCGCGCGTACTGTAGTATACCCATCCACCATTTTTAAAAAGTCTCAGAAATCGAGCTCAAAGTTTTTTTTCTTTAAAGATCGATATCATGAAGAGTATTACACCTAGGGTAATGGGGTTTGCATCATCTTAAAGCCTATCATCTCTACTTTGCTCCATCAACTTTTTGTTAAGATGCACTCCCCCTCCCCCCCATCATTAACCAAAAAAGACGAGGAATTGGCAAAAAAGTTTTCATTTTATGCAAGAACCATTACACCTGGCAGAGGTTAGCGTGTTCTTTTATGTTGTACAATGATGGTGAGTGTCAGTAGAGTGTTTGATAATGATTTTGTTAAGCTATTGCCATAAAATATTTTCCTCAATTATGATCACTAAAAACACTGATATGTTAAGAGCAACACATGCTGCATGGCAAGCTTGTAAGCAAAAACTCAAGCTCGGGACGAGAGCGGGAGTAATACTATAGCTTGCACTAGAGGCTGGGGACGAGACTATTCACGCCGCTTATGTCGCATGGGTACACTTTAGCATGCGCGAAAAGCAGGCTGCTTTGTCTATTGTCACGGGAATGGCGCTTGTGTATACTTTACTTTGCGCACTGCATAAAAATACGTGTGCCAAGTGCTAAGGACGTAAACCCAAGAAATTCCTATTGGGTTTTTTGCGTATATTATCTTGTATTTCTTCACATCCACCACGTCCACATGAAAGTATATGGTCTGATTGACCGTGTGATAGCATTATCTCAAATTTGAGCAGGATGGCGCTTGGGTATACTATAGCACGCAGGGCCTCAAATACATATAGCAAATTCCCATTGGCGCAGGTCGTGGTGTTAAGAGGTGGTGGCACGTCATTGGACAAAAGAACTATAGACACAATAAGAATCCTATTCAGCAGTTACCCACAAACCCCAGCTATAAACAAATGCAAGTCAGTGTGCTGCTCATATCCGAGTGTGATGGAGCTCCGTGGCTCGCTGCAGCTTGCTGGAATTAGAGAAAACTCGCCGAGCACCGCACATTTAAAGGCTTCTGCTGAAGTTATTACTAATTTCCGATAGGGTAAAATGGGGTTAGAAATGCTCGTACAAGTGTGATGTAGACCGTGAGAATGTGGTGTATTGGTTGAAACTGCAATAATACCCAATTTGCAATGGGTACATGTGCCTGTGATGCACCACCGCTCAACACAACCTAATGAAACTAACTGAACCTAGTGGCGGCACCATGGGGGAGTGGGGGAGTTTGAGCTCCTGTTAACTATGTACGTACTTATACGTGTTGGTAAATGTATAGAACAAGTCCTTCCTCTCTATCATCACCAATTCATTTTTTTTTTTTTTTTTTTTTTTTTTTTTTTTTACGGTAAGGCCTATAGCGCCTGTAGGCACGCTGTTCAGCTTCCGCCCATTAGTGGCGCAAGCAATTTTATTTATTGTGGTACTCGTTACTCTCAAGATGAGCTTGGGTGGTGATATGGGCCCTAATATGGGTGGGTACCACTATAAATAAAATTGCCTGTGCCACTAATGGGCGGAAGCTGAACAGCAATTCCCATACACTCTTCAAGTGTGCCTACAGGCGCTATAGGCCTTACCGTAAAAAAAAAAAAAAAAAAAAAAAATTCCCTTCCCAAAAGCAGCAAGCTTGGGGACCTTGAGGGGTGGGGAATGCTAAAATAACAATGTTTGCAATAAAAGAAATATAGAAAAAATGCCAGTATTTCACTAAAAAGCCAAAACTTATTTTTTTAAAAATGTTTGCCAATGATTCACTCTAGACTAGCTGAGCAGGCTTCTCCCTACTGGGACACCTCTCTCCCATGCCAGGGAGCTCTGCATCCGTATGGACACCCCTTTCTAGACTAGCCGAGGGGCTGTGCCCTCCCAGACCCCTCCCCCCTATTATTGACCACAACCTTAGCCCAAACCTAACCTAATTTTATCGTATAAACAAAATGTAGCAAAGCATTGGCAATACTGCTCACTAATATCAGCAATGCTCACTGCAGCCACTCCCCCATAATTAGTTAACATGGTGCTGCCACCCTATACCCCCTTCAGGGAATTCACAAAAATGTCTGGTATTTGATATTACTCACAATTTTGGATGCAAAATCAACTTGTGATACACACACAGTCAGACATGTCCCTTGTGTTTCCCATGTAACAGTAATAAAAAAAAAAAGATTCTTGTAAGACTCCTGACACAATAAGGAGTCTTACAAGAATCATTAAAGAAAGGAGAAAAGTGATATTGTTAGGAGATTTCAACTGTAAGGAGGTGGACTGGGAAAATTATGAAAGTGGTATGGGGGAAGATGCCTGGGGAGATAGATTCCTGAACCTAATGATAGATAATTTGATGGTCCAAAGAGTTCATCAATAGAAAATGTCAAAGTCTTTCCAATTCTAACTCCTCTCGAGATTTCTGGCATCTAGCCAATAATATCTCTAACAACTTTACTTCTTCGTCTTTCCCTCCTTTACTTCATCCAGATGGCTCTACAGCTGTCTCTTCTTTTTCTAAAGCTGAACTCTTCGCTCAAACCTTTGCTACCAACTCAACTTTGGATGATTCTGGGCATATTCCTCCTACTCCTCCACCCTCTGACTACTTCATCCCTAAAATTAAAATTCTTTATAAAGACGTTTTCCTGGCCCTCTCTGGCCTTGATTCTCGGAAGGCTTACGGTCCGGATGGAGTCCCTCCTGTTGTTCTCAAAACTGTGCTTCCGAACTCGCTCACTGCCTGGTCAAACTCTTTCATCTGTGTCTCTACTTCTATTTATCCTTCTTGCTGGAAGTTTGCTCACATTCAACCTGTCCCTAAAAAAGGTGACCACTCCAATCCTTCTAACTACCGCCCTATAGCTTTGATTTCCTGCCTTTCTAAAGCCTTTGAGTCTATCCTTAATAGGAAGATAATGAGGCATCTATCAGCTCACAACCTTCTCTCTGATTGCCAGTATGGTTTCCGTAAAGGCAGATCTACTGGTGATCTTCTTACTTTCCTAACTGAATCTTGGTCATCCTCTTTAGGGACTTCGGTGAAACCTTTGCTGTCGGCCTTGACATATCGAAAGCCTTCGATAGAGTCTGGCACAAATCTTTAATTTCTAAACTACCCTCCTACGGATTCTATCCTTCTCTCTGTACCTTCATCTCCAGTTTCCTTTCCGATCGTTCTATTGCTGCTGTAGTAGACGGTCACTGTTCTTCCCTAAAACTATCAACAGTGGTGTTCCACAGGGTTCTGTCCTATCACCCACTCTCTTTCTATTATTCATCAATGATCTCCTAAATCTGACTCAATGCCCTATCCACTCCTATGCTGATGATACCACCCTGCATTATTCAACAGCGTTCAACAGACGCCCAACCCAACAACAATTAAATGACTCAAGGCGAGATGCTATAGGACGCCTAACTTCTGATCTTTCACTTGTTTCTGATTGGGGCAGAGAAAACCTGGTTTTGTTCAATGCCTCAAAAACTCAATTTCTACAACTATCTACTCGACATAACCTTCCAGACAACTATCCTCTCTTCTTCAATAACACTCAACTTCCCTCTCCTCTACATTAAACACACTCGGTCTATCCTTCACTAAAAATCTAAACTGGAAATTTCACATCTCTACTCTTGCTAAATCAGCTTCCAAGAAGTTAGGTGTCCTATGGCGTCTTCGTCCATTTTTCTCTCCTCCCAGCTGCTTGCTCTGTACAAGGGCCTTATCCGCCCGTGTATGGAGTATGGCTCTCATGTCTGGGGGATCCACACACAGCTTTACTAAACAAGGTGGAATCTAAAGCTTTTCGTCTTATCAACTCTTCTCCTCTAACTGACTGTCTTGATTCTTTAAGTCACCGCCGCAATGTTGCATCTTTATCTGTCTTCTACCGCTGTTTTCATGCTGTCTGCTCTTCTGAACTTGCTAACTGCATGCCTTCCCCTCCTGCGGCCTCGCTGCACAAGACTCTCTACTTCTTCTCATCCCTATTCTGTCCATCTTCCTAATGCAAGAGTTAACCAGTATCTTCACTCCTTCATTCCCTACACTGGTAAACTCTGGAACTCTCTACCTGTGTCTGTATTTCCACCTGCCTATGACTTAAACTCTTTCAAAAAAAGGAAAACACAAGATTCAGAGGAAACGATGAGCCGGCGAGATTGGACCTAGTTTTTACAAGGGATATACAAATTAACAATGATATAAGATATAAGTGCCCATTGGGAAAGATTGACCATATAATATTAGAAATGGATATAGAAGAACGAAAGGAAGATAGAGATGAATCATACAAAGGAGACCGATTAAATTACAGAAAGGCTGATATTGAGAACCTCAAGAGCTATTTTAAAAACATGAACTGGGAGGAGATGGAAAACTCAGAAACGGTTCAAGAGAAATATAACTTATTTTTGGAAATATACAAAACAGGAGTCAGGGAATATGTCCCGAAATATAGACCTAAAGAAGAAGGAAAGAAAGATTGGTTTAATGCAAGATGTGCTAGGGCAAAGGAGAAAAGAGATGGAGCATGGAAAAGGTGGAGAAGAAACAGAAATCCAGAAAATAAGGAAAACTT
Organism: Portunus trituberculatus; assembly: GCF_017591435.1. NCBI lineage: Eukaryota > Metazoa > Arthropoda > Malacostraca > Decapoda > Portunidae > Portunus > Portunus trituberculatus. The sequence goes on along the minus strand of NC_059272.1, from coordinate 2,340,355 downwards.
CAAAACAGCAAGAAATGAATATGCTAAGGTGAGAAAGGAAGAAGAAAGGAACTATGAAAAGGACATTGTTGAAAAATGTAAGGAACAACCAAAATTGTTCTACAGATTCATAAATGGAAAAATAAGACAAAAAGAAACAATAGAAAGGTTAAAAGGAGAGAACGGAATGGTGGAAGACCCAAATAGTATTGCAGAACTGTTAAATAGTAAATTTCATGAGGTCTTTACTAAGGAATCCAAATTTGAAAGACCACAGGGTAATAGAGACTGTCCATATGAAAGAGATTAAAGTAACCAAGCTTGAAATAAAAAAGTTGATGACGGAACTAGATGAGGAAAAGGCAATGGGACCGGATGAAGTCTCAGGCAGAATACTGAAAGAATGTAGGGAAGAACTAGCAAGTCCAATATACATCATAAAATGCTCAATTGAAAATGGAACAGTGCCAGTGGAGTGGAAAAGAGCTGAGGTGGTTCCCATATATAAGAGCAGAAGGAAGGAAGAACCTTTAAATTACAGACCGGTATCACTAACTAGTGTAATATGCAAGATGTGTGAAAAGTAATAAAGAAACAATGGATTGAGTTTCTTGAAGACAACAAATTATTATCAAATAGCCAATTTGGTTTTAGAAAAGGTCGGTCATGTGTAACAAATTTATTGAGTTTCTACTCTAGAATAGTTGATAAAGTACAAGAGAGAGAGGGATGGATTGACTGTATTTATTTAGATTTAAAAAAGGCGTTTGATAAAGTGCCACATGAAATATTATTATGGAAATTAGAGGAGAAGGGTGGCTTAAAAGGAAGCACATTGAGATGGATGAAAAATTACTTGAGGGGGAGAGAAATAAGGACGATAGTTAAAGATATGAAGTCCAAGTGGAGAACAGTAGACAGCGGAGTGCCACAGGGGTCAGTATTGGCGCCAATACTTTTTCTTGTGTATATAAACGACATGCCAATGGGAGTGAACAGCTACATAAATCTGTTTGCGGACGATGCGAAACTGTGCAGAATCATTAAACAAAAAGAGGATTGTGAAATACTACAGGAAGACTTAAACAAGATCTGGAAATGGAGTAAAAAATGGGAGATGGAATTCAATGTGGACAAAAGCCATGTCATGGAAATGGGAAAAAGTGAAAGACGACCAGTGGGAATCTATAAGATGGGAGATGGAGTAGAACTAGAAAAAGTAAAAAAGGAAAAAGACTTGGGAGTGATAATGGAAGAAAACAATCAACCGGTAAGCCATATTGATAGAATTTTCAGAGACGTATAATTTGCTAAGAAATATTGGATTAACATTTCACTATATGGACAAAGAAATGATGAAGAAATTGATAAGTACTAAAATAAGACCTAGATTGGAATATGCAGGAGTTGTGTGGACCCCCCATAAAAAGAAACACATAAGGAAATTAGAGAGAGACTACAAAAAATGGTTACAAGAATGGTTCCAGAATTTAAAGGGATGACATATGAGGAAAGACTAAAAGCTATGGATCTACCAACCATGGAACAGAGAAGGGAGAGAGGGGATCTGATACAAGTTTATAAATTGATTAACAGAATGGATCAAGTGGATAATGAGAAACTAATCCTTAGAGAAGAATATGACATTAGAAGCACAAGATCGCATAGTAAGAAACTGAGGAAGGGAAGATGTCTGAGAGATGTTAAAAAATTTAGTTTCCCGTAAAGATGTGTTGAGACTTGGAACAGTTTGAGTGAGGAAGTGGTGTCAGCAAAGAGTGTACATAGTTTTAAAGAAAAATTGGATAAGTGTAGATATGGAGACGGGGCCACACGAGCATAAAGCCCAGGCCCTGTAAAACTACAACTAGGTAAATACACAGTCAGACATGTCCCTTGTGTTTCCCATGTAACAGTAATGAAAAAAAAAAAAAAAAGCTTGAAATCACAGTCTGATCACTGGGCATCCATTGCAGCTTAGCAATTGGTTGAAAGTGACATGGTTCATTCTCTCTCAAGAGAAATGGATGCAATACTATAAGTACCTCCTAGCCTGGCGAGTTCACAGTGGATGTCCTATAGTCAAAGGTCTGTGATTAGTTTTGTCCTGATATGTCATTTAACTAAGTACCAGCATGGCAGGCTCTCATTGGATATCTGTGACATGTGATATAGACTCCACAAATCCCACAGGACTCACAGAGCTCTAATAATGTAAACAACCACAAGAAGAGGAAGAGTGCAGAATACTATTTTCTGTGAAGCAATTCTGAGTTTTCCAAAGCATCACTACAAGCCAATAAAAGGCTTGTGCCAGAAAAAAGAACTCCATAAATGTGAAGTAAATTGAGTACTTTAACAAAATATGTTGTCATTTTATGTGTTACTGAGAAAGACCAATTCTAGACATTAACCCATATGTCTATATGTTTATTTTCTTTTGATGTAGTGGCTTTTACTTTTACCTTAATGGTAATAAATGTTGAATATATGTTATTCTGGATTTCCTTGATTTGATGTTTTACCTTGGGCAGAATTTTAGATAACAAAAAAAAAAAATAATAATAATAAATAAATAAATATAAATAGATAAATAAATTTAGAAAAACTGCATTTTCAAAGAGTTCAGGTGTCTGAAATGTACCTTAGTATTTATACATAATAATTTACCATCAATACTTCCCTTTGATAACATTTTCAATCAACAGCATTGCCACTAATTGAACCTAACCAAATAAACCTATTGTAATGTAAGCAAACTAACAACCTAATTAACCTAACCTAACCAAGCTAACTTAACCTAACTAGACAAAGAATTGCTATCAGCATTGCATGGGGTAAATATATTCCAAATGGTATATATGTGCACCCCAAGTTAATCATAATGGGAAGCTCCATCTGATGAGAAGGTAAGAAAAGTTTTATTGAAACTGATCAAAGATTAAAATAAATTAAAGTAAAAACACATAAGAATGATAATCTTTGAATGGCTCCCAGAGATGTGCTGCCCATACTATGAATAGATAGTGTAACACAGCAGATAAGAAAATGGAACAGTGTGTGCCAGACAGCCTGCAGTGAGCCTGTGGTCACTGTTGAAGTCTGAGAAGTTTTGTTGGTTAGATGAGATTAATCCCAAGGCATTCATCTCCTTTTACATTGCCTTTAGAACTGTTACCAGAAACTGCCAAGACTTTCATTAAGATGATGGACACTTTTAACATAATCTAATAGTGTTAATGGAAATGTCGACAAGTGGACATGTATTGGATCTCATGAACTTGTCTGTGATGCGAGTATTGATGTGTGTGGTATTTCTCCAGTCCATAAATTGGAAACTTGCTTTTCGATTTAAGGATGAGACTGAACAGAAGAAAATTAGTTTTAGACTTAAAAGAAACTAAATGTTTGAACACAATACTGTTATTCTGAGCATGTGTGGGTGACCTCCTCACAGAGTCTGTGTACTGCAGTATTCTCGCCAACAGACTGGTAACAATCTGTGGAGAAGGATACTCTGGGCAGAACTTTTGAAGTTTAATTCCTTGTGCAAGAGAACACTATCTATGCTTTTACCTCTCTTCTCACTAATAACTCACTGCTCTTACTGGCTAAAGCATCTTCTAGCTCACTGTTCCTTTACTTACTTCATACTCTTACTAGCTCACATTCTTTCTTAATACTGACTCATGTTGACTCAAAACCTCTTTTTATTAAATATCTTTTAACATCTAGATGATTCTAGTACATTACAGAACCTCCTGATCATTTTTGTTACTTAACATAAGAGCCACAACTTCAAAATAGGCAAACAAAAGATTAGCCATTCTGACATTGTAAGAGGCAATATGCTCATCATTGGATGTGTCATGTGTGCCCCGATGACGCAAAATATGCGTTATCGTGTTGGAGAGGTTAAAATAGGAAAATGGTGACTACAAATCTAGCCTTGGAGTCCCCTTGTAGGGAGGGAATCATAAATATCCCCAGGTTGGACTGCTCTCTTGGTAGTGACATGAATATATTTTCACACCTCCCTCAATTTTTTCTTCATTTAATTTCTGTAATATTTGCATCTGGGATCTAATTTTCAATCTGTAGAACACTGCCTCTCCTCCAGTAAACCTCATCTTTTTTCCCTCACCAAAACACAGCTGTCTGAGGCAACTGACAGTAATCCCTTCTCTGTTCCCTCCTACTTTCTCTATCATCATTTTCACTCCAAAGCTGGATGTTGCATCTATGTGTGCAACGATTTGACTTGCTCTCATGCCCATGCTCTTGAATCAATAGTCATTCTCTAACTAAATTTATCTGTGCTGTCAATCTCTCCCATAACTCCTCTGACTATAGTAAATTCTTTTGACTATTTAACTTCTAAAGTGGAGCACATTCTGTCTCTCTATCCTTTTGCGGAGATCTCCATTCTTGGAGATTTCAATGTTCACCACCAGCTTTGGCTTTCCTCTCCCTTCACTGACCATCTTAGCAAATTAGCCTTCAACTTTGCTATCCTCCATGACCTAGAGCAACTGGTGCAACACCTTTCTTGTGTTCCTGACTGTCTTGGAGATACGCCGAACATTCTTGACCTTTTCCTTACCTCTAATCCTGCTTATGCTGTTAACCTATTTTCTTTGGGCTCCTCTGATCACAATCTCATTTCTGTATCTTGTCCTATTTCTACAAATCTTTCTCAGTATTCCCAAAGTGGAGGTGCCTCTGGCATTTTGCCTCTCCCAGTTATGGGGACCTGAGGAGGTATTATGCTGATTTTTCCTGGAATGATTACTGATTCTGTGTCAGAGATCAATTTTTGTATGCTGAATATGTAACAGAGGTGATGATATCTGGCATGGAGGCATACATTCCTCACTCTTTTTCTCAATCTAAGCCTTCTAAACCTTGGTTTAACAGAGCCTGTTGATAGAGAGGTTGCATGCAAAAAATACTTGAGCCTTCCATCACCTAAATCTCATGCGCTTTATATTTCTGTCTGGAATCATGCCAAGTCTGTTCTTCAACTTGCCAAACACTCCTTCATAAGTAGAAAATGTCAAAATCTTTCAAACTCCAACTCCCCATGACTTCATGACTTATGGCATCTGGCCAAAAACATCTCCAATAACTTCACTTCTTCATCTTTCCCTCCTTTATTTGATTCTGATGGCATCACTGTCATCACATCTGTCTCTAAAGCTGAACCCTTCTCTCAAACCTTTGCTAACAACTCCACCTTGGATGATTCTGGGTTTGTCCCTCCCTCTCTTCCTCCCTCTGACTATTTCATGTCTATGATCAAAATTCTTCGTAATGATGTTTACCATGCCCTCTCTGGCCTAAACCCTTGTTAGGCTTATAGGCCTGATGGGGTCCCTCCTATTGCTCTGTGCTTCCGTGCTTGCACCTTGCATGGCCAAACTTTTAACTATGCATATCAACTTCTATCTTTCTTTCTTGTTGGAAGTTTGCCTACATTCAGCCTGTTCCTAAGAAGGATGACCATTCTAATCCCTCAAACTATCACCTTATGGCTTTGACATCATGCTTGTCTAAAGTTTTTGAATCTATTCTCAATAGGAAGGTTCTCAAATATATATCACTTCACAATCTTCTATTTGATTGCCAGTATGGCTTTTGTCAAGGTTGCTCTACTGGTGATCTTCTGAATTTCCTTACTGAGTCTTGGTCATCCTCTTTTAGAGATTTTGGTTAAACTCTTGCTGTTCTGTTAAACATATCAAAAGCTTTTTATAGAATCTGGCACAAAGCTTTGATCTCAAAACTATCCTCCTATGGTTTCTATCCATCTCTCTGCAACTTTATCTCAAGTTTCCTTTCCGACCGTTCTATTGCTGCCATGGTAGACTGGCTGACTGTCTTTAACCTCTTTCTCGCTGCTGTAGTGTTGCATCTCTTGCTATCTTCTGCTGCTATTTTCATGCTAACTGCTCTTCTGATCTTGCTAACTGCATGCCTTCCCTCCTCCTGTGGCCTTGCTGCATAAGGCTTTCTTCTTCCTCTCACCCCTATTCTGTCCAACTCCCTAATGCAAGAGTTAACCAGTGCTCTCAATCATTCATTCCTTTCTCTGGTAAACTCTGGAACTCCCTGCCTGTTTCTTTATTTCCAACTTCGTATGACTTGACTTCATTTAACCCTTAATGTACAGTGATCGTTTTGGGACGATTGTAACGTCTCATGCGGAGAGGCGGAGATCGTTCCGGGAATGATGATTTTTCCACGCTAAACGTTTCAATCTCTTCCACTCACTATTGGTCCTGGGGCAAGTGGATGTATCTGGCATCTTTTCTCGCTCGCCTCCTTGAGCCTTGAGACATATGTTCTCTCACGATAGGTCATCTTTTCCCATTTTGAGGCGACATCTGGCATCCCCCGTGACCTGGAGGGAGGAAATGGTACTCTGAGTGATGTTATGTCAGTGTTACTCGGTAATGACATTGAGGACAGTGATGAAAATGAAGACAGTGGTTTTTTTTATTGAGACAGAAGAAAGTGAAGGCTCCAGTAGTGATTCTGATAGTGATCTGGGAGACAGAGACCAACTCTCACAGCAACGTTCATAAACCTCCTCACGTACTCCCCACGAGCAATGTGCTAGTGTGTGTCACCCCTGGTTGCCTCTACAGGACTGTGCTTGTCGGCCAAGTCACGTGAATCCCATTGCTAATAAGAGTTGCCAGATTCCAATTATACAAATCCACAATACTTGTAATATGTGGTTTATTTTTCTTTTCCTGTTTTACACATTATTTCATATATCTGAGTTCGCATTTTCTTGACAAGAAAGTGCAAAAGTTTCTACTTTTACATCAAATTTAAATGCCCGAAAGAGAGAGAGAGAGAGAGAGAGAGAGAGAGAGAGAGAGCACTCGGGAGGTGTTATCAGAGCTTGGGGGGTATTTCTTAGCGGTGGGTTCTGCCATGAATTTTTTTATATGCAATAACTTTGTTCTCAGAGGTCATAACATGTTGAAAACTACATCGTTGTACTCAGAATAACACAAAGAAATATGCTTTTGTAAGGAAAAAATATTTTTAGCATTTTTGACAGGTGTGATTTTTCCTCAGCGTAACAGACAGAAAGTAAATCAATCCCTCGTACTTTAAGGGTTAAGAGGAAGGTTTCATGACATTTATCTGTGTCTTTTGGCTAACTCTTTTGGGACTGTGAGAGGACTGGCAACTATGTCTTATTTGCACAATCTTGTTGCGTTCATAATTTTCAAGACTGCTTTTGTGGGTTTAAGGGAACCCATCTGAGTTTTTTACAAACCTTACTTAATTATATTATTTACAGACATTTACACCTTACGACCCTACAACAACGAAAAACCACGAAAAGATTCTGCCACATTATATCTTGAACTCAAATTCATTACACACACAAATAACCTCATTGATAATAACAACTCTCTTTTCACTCAAACTTCTTCAAATATTCCAGATTCTTCACAGTATTCACGTTATTCAACTCAAATCACAATGATAAGATACATCCTAAACACACTCTACAATTAACCTTCCAATAAAAACACCACCCTTCACATCCTACACATAACCATTTTCCCTCTATCCAAACATGACACCAACATTTTCTCTAACTGTATTGCAACTGTCTGGCTACACTTATTTGTCTTGAGATAAGCAATGCACCCATTTTGACCCTTCTTTGGTCTGACAGCTCTGTCTTGCCGTTTTCTCTCGCCCTCTCGGCTCTCAGCTGCTCTCTCTTTTCTCTGCCTCTTACACCTCATAAAATACATGCGTTATCTGATTTCTGGTCCCCCAACAACTTTTGGTTCTACAATGTTTATTTCCAATATGATATCATCTTATATCAGGAACAAGGCCTTCCCCATAGCTCGTCGCTATCCACCTTGTTCATATCATTTGCTTCTGGTGACCTCTGACACCACCATATTATAAAAAAAAAAAAAAAAAAAAAAAGACCAAATCATTAAAGGAAAGAAGGGTGAGTCAGGGAAGAGTTAGTGAGAAAAGTAGTAAGAGCACAGAGACAGTGTTGGACTCACTGCTGTTGTATCCAGTTCTTTTGCACAAGGAATTAAACTTCACAAGTTCTGCCCAGCTTATCCTTCTCCACGGATTGTTATGTCTCTTGGTAATGACACTACAGTACATGAACCCTGTGAGGAGGACAGACGCTTCCGAAGTAACACTATTGTTCCCTATGAATGACATTTTCCACAGCAGTAACTTTGATGAGATGTTAAACCTGTGGATGGAGATTAATTACACTAGGGAGCCATTTCATCATGAGAAACTACATTTGGAGATAACTTATTGAACTTCTCTGAATTATATTACTAGAAGTGTGCAAGACATGAATGGTTATTGTATGCTATGTTACCAATACTTCAGTCTACCTCATGCCACACTCAGTTTTGTTTATTTGTTTTGATTTAGATTTTATATATGTTTTCAAAAGTTACGTGAGAAACATTACTGCAATGGTACCTCGTCTCCGACTTTGCCTTTTGTAATTTCACAATCTCTGTGATGTAAGTGGATCAGTTAAGGAGTGCTTCATATCAGTAAGATATGAATAGATAAACAATCTACTATAGCCATAAGATTGGATTATTCCTAATAATTATTGTGCTATGAATGGAAATGTAACTGTCATACATGTTACTGGAAAAGTGAGACTCGTTACTTGTGTTCTTTGTATTGAAACAAAAAGTACTGTTACTATTATAATATTATGGTTAAATGAACATTGTGTATTTTCCTAACAACTAGATTATTGGAGAGGGAAATGTTATTCTTATAAATATAGATACCATCTTAACACTTCAGGAGCTGGTAAGGACTGAATAATCCTATCCTCTGGTATTTCCTCTTTGTCGTGAATGTCAGGGAAACTAAACCGAGTATGACCATATCTGTTGTGCCCTTCTTTCTTAAGTAATTTACGTTAAACATCCCCTCTTCTGACACTGACTTATTGACTGCAACATAATGTCTTAATGTCTTCTTAATTGTATACTGAACCAGTACATAACTTTCTGGTATTGGTTTTGGAGCAGGTTAAATTTTTAATACTTCTGCTTATGCTATTATCCTATCTTCTCCATTGGACTCCTCCAGTCACAATCTCATTTTTGTATCTTTTCCTATTTCACCAATCCCTCATCATGATCCACCCAAAGCAGAGGTGCCTCTGGCATTTGGACTCTACCAGTTCTGGGTGACCTGAGGAGGTACTATGCTGATTTTACCTGAAATGATTACTGTTTCTGTGTTTGAGACCTGTCTCTGTGTGCTGAACATACAACAGAGGTGATAGTATCTGGCATGGAGGCACACACATTCCTCGCTCTTTTTCTCAACCTAAACCTTCCAGTCCTTGGTTTAACATGCATAGCCTGTTCTCACACTATATGTGATTGAGAGGTTGCCCACAAAAGGTACTTGAGCCTTCCATCACCTGAATCTCATGCACTTTATTTTACAACCTAGAATCATGCCAAGTCTGTTCTTCATCTTGCCAAACACCCCGTCATTAATAGAAAAAGTCAAAATCTTTGGAAATCCAACTACCCTAGAGACTTTTGACATCTGGCCAAAAACATCTCCAATAACTTTATTTCTTCATCTTTCCTTCCTTTATTTCATCCTGATGGCACCAATACCATCTCATCTCTCTCTAAAGCCAAAGTCTTCTTTCAAACTTTTACTAAAAACTCCACCTTGTATGATTCTGGGCTTGTCCCTCCCTCTCCTCCTCTCTCTGGCTATTTCATGCCTTCAATTAAAATTCTTGATGTTTTCCAGGCCGTTGCTGGCCTAAACCTTCGGAAGGCTGTGCTTTCCTGCTTGCACCTCACTGGCCAAACTCTTTCAATTATGTCTATCAACTTCTACCTTTACTTCTTGCTAGGAGTTTGCCTACATTCAGCCTGTTCCTAAACAGGATGACTGGTCTAATCCCTCAAGTTACCATCCTATAGCTCTAATCTCTTTCTTGTCTAAAGTTTTTTAATCTATCCTCAGCAAGAAGATTCTTAAACATCTGTCACTTCACAATCTTCTATCTGATTGCCAGTATGGCTTTCGTCAAGACCACCCTACTGGTGATCTGGGTTTCCTTACTGAGTCTTGGTCATTCTCTTTTAGAAATTTTAGTGAAATTTTTGTTGTTGCCTTAGACATGTTAAAAACTTTTAATAGGATCTGGTACGAGGTTTTGATATCAAAACTACCCTCTTACGGTTTTCATCCATGTCTGCAACTTCATCTCAAGTTTCCTCTCTGACCCTTCCATTGCTACTGTGGTAGACAGCCACTGTTGTTCTTCTAAATCTATTAAGAGTGGTGTTCCTCAGGGTTCTGTCCAGTCATCCCCACTCTTCCTATTATTCATTAATGATCTAAACCAAGCTTCTTACTCTATCCACTCTTACACTGATGATACCAACCAACATTTATTCATGTCTTTTCAGAGAAGACCAACCTGTCAGGAAGCTAATAGATCCTGCAGGGATGCTGCAGAACATGCAGAACACATGACTTCTGATCTTTCTAAGATTTCTCTTTTGGGCAGAGAAAACTTGGTAGTGTTCAATTCCTCCATCTATCAACTCAACACAACCTTCTTGATAGTTATCCCCTCTTCTTCAATGACACTCAACTGTCTCCCTCTGCTACATTGAACATCTTTGGTCTGTCCTTTACTTATTATCTAAATTGGAAACTTCACATCTCATCTCATGCTGAAACAGTTTCTATGAAGTTAGGCATTCTGAAGCATCTCCACCAGATTTTCTCACCCCTCCAAACTGCTAACTCTCTACAAAGTACTTATCCATCCTTGTATTGAGTACTCTTTTCATGTTTTTGTGGTTCATCTCGCAGTTTTGTCAGAAAGAGTGGAATCAAAAGCTTTTTGTCTCTTCAATTCCTCTCCTCAGACTTTTCACAATGTTCCATCTCTTGCTATCCTCTATCACTATTTTCATGCCAACTGGTCTTCTGATCTTGCTAACTGCATACCTTTCCTCCTCCTGTGGCCTCACTGTACAAGACTTTCTTCTTCCTCTCACTCATGTTCTGTCCACCTCTCTAATGCAAGAGTTAACCACTACTCTCGATCAGTCTTACCTTTCTCTGGTAAATTCTGGAAGCCCCTACTTGCTTCTGTATTTGCATCTTCTTATGACTTGATCTCATGTAAGAGGAAGGTTTCAGGACATTTATCCATTTCTTTTGGCTAACTCTCAGACCTGTACAGGGACTGGCATTCCTAGTGGGCCTTTTTTATTCTTTCTTTTGCCTTTGACCAACTTTCCTCTGCTACATAAAAAAAATAAAAATCTGTGTAGGAATCCATGATTTGCAGAAAATTCCAGTGTCTCATATTTGAATCCAACATCAATGTAAGATCTTGCCCTGGCATTCCACCAGAGCTTTAGGTGCTATTATACAGTTCTTGTTGGCTTACTTGGTGTGAACCCAGACTGTTCAGGTCTGAGGCACTTTATCAGGTGGTTGGAGGTCTGCATCAGTGGAAGATGGTCAGTCACTGCCCACCATACTGACCACTGGAATACTATATTGCTGTCCTGATGGTATTTTTTCTCTTTCTAGAGAGGAATAACCAGCACATTTCGTGAATCAGAAGGAATAGTACCTTGGTGCTGAAGATTAACACAAGAAATATTATAATGAGTTACCTGGGGTTATGAGGGTATTTCAATCTAGCAAGATTTTAAAACTGATTTATGAATACTCAGCTATCAAATTATTACAAGTTTCATTACACATTAGAACCAACTGAGATGCTTTTGAAAAGAACTTTATATTTATTAAAAGGAATGTTATGATAAAATTATAAATACTTTTCAGAATGGAGTCAAGAACACAAATCCTTTAAGACCAGTCATCAGCAGTCATCATAGCCATAGTAAGCATCCAGTCCCAATAAGGTGCTCCACCATAACCACTTCTACAATGCCAGTGAGTGTAAGTGTCCTGTTACAACTAATTTACAAGTGAGTGCTTGACTCGCCTGGTTGGCTACCCTGTAATGCTGGAGATCGCTGAATAAAGAGAGAGAATGGGCAGAATTCACAGCAAGGGCTTCCCAGCTCTGCAGGCATGCTAGTTCTGAATTAGAGGAATAACAATGAGAAATAATAGTGACTTACAGAAATTGAGTTGTACACCTTGTGCAGAATTTTGTATTGTAATGATGGCAAAATCAGTCCAAATGATAAAAAAAAAAAAAAAAGTGACTCAAGACAGGTGTGAACTGTGCAGAGCTACTTTTTAAAGTATGTGTCATGATAAGGGGACAATTGTCACAATTTATTTGTGATCCTCCAAGATGCCGTCTAGACTAATTTCTTGTGTTTTTGTCTTGCAGCAAGTAACCAGGGTAGTAGTGCAGCCTCCATCTTGCCTCCATGATGAGAGTGTGAGTCTCAGCGTGGACGGCCTGGCACCCGGAGAGGAAGTAACGCTGGAGGCCTCGATGACAGACACCCGAGGGGTCCTCTTCATGTCTCTTGCCCATTACAGGTGAAGCTGTTGCTGTAAAGGAAGCTGATCATGTGATGTTTGGTGAGGCATCTGTGTGAATGTATGACAAGCAACTGTTTCTTCCACTGACACAAGCTACATCGTTAACTTAGCAAGACCAACTCAGTTCTTTCCCTAGTATTGTGGCCTGCCTTCCTCAGGATAATTGTACATTCAAACAGGCACCCATTCAGTTTGGCTAGCACAACCATCTCTCATGGACTGGCCACCTCCAGGCAGGAGTATCAAGGCTGTTGTGTCATTGTAAAGGCACTGAAGTTTGATGTCTCTCATATTGTCCATGAGGGACTGCCTGTGTATATTTTCATTTTATATGGAAGTGTTTGCCATTTTTTATAGCAATAGATCTGTTATAGTTGTTTCATCTCTCTTTGCTTGGGTGGGAGACTTTTTTGTGTGTGTATGTGTGTGATGGCAATAATGTTACTCTTCCTGAGCAGAGCAGACAGCAATGGACAGGTAGATGTGAGCACCATGGAATCCCTAGGTGGTTCCTACAGGGGAGTGTTCTCAATGGGTCTCCTGAGCAGCCTGTCACCAGCACTGAAGAAACACAAATTTACCAGGTTTTTCAAAAGAGACGTGGAAAATCCAAACATTGTAAGTAATCAGAGCATTTTGTGTATGATGGATAATGTCTTCTTATCTCATCTTGTGACTACTTACTGTCAACACACACATGGAAATATTAAGTAAACTACGATGTTTGTAAATACTAACACTTGTTTGGTGGTCTGTTGGATCCATGATGGAGCACTCATGATTTCTCTCTCTCTCTCTCTCTCTCTCTCTCTCTCTCTCTCTCTCTCTCTCTCTCTCTCTCTCTCTCTCTCTCTCTCTCTCTCTCTCTCTCTCTCTCTCTCTCTCTCTCTCTCTCTCTCTCTCTCTCTCTCTCTCTCTCTCTCTCTCTCTCTCTCTCAGGTGACAATATCAGTGTTCCGAGGCCATCTAAGCAATGAGGAATTGGTGGGTGAGGGCAGAAGTGAACCACTGTCCACGGCCACCCACCTCAGACACTATGTTGCTCCAGGAGTTCAGAGAATTCCTGTTCGCTATGGAAAAGTGCGTGGATGTCTCTTTTTGCCGCCAGGTAATGACTTGTTTGTTAAGATCATTTGTCTTTCTTTGTAGTCTTCAGATGTCTCTTGAAGAGCTTTCTTGTAACGGATGGTAAGAGAAGTCTTCTCCTATGCCAATCCATTCACTTTATCCTTGCAGACTTCAGACCTCTCATTCATTCTTTATGTTCCATGGTTAGTGAACCTTCACCAAGATGCAGTTATTGGGGAATGTGTGGGACTTGCTTTTTGAAAAATCAAGCTTACAAAGGGTACCATTGAATGGCCTAGCTGGGAGGGGGTGTTGAGGGGCTGGTCCGCCCTGGCCAGCACTTTTTGGGAGCGGCACTTTGGTCCATTGTATAATTGACATAAATACAATAGACAATTGACATTACTTCCTGTTACCACCTTTTCCATTACAGTTACTCATTTTTTGAATTTTTTACATTTATTTGATAACAAGTACTCACATTATTGGAAATGTATCACAAAAAAACTGATACGTTAAAAAAACAAAGTACAGGCAACCCCTGCTTAACGAAGGGGTTACGATCCTAAAAAACACTTCGTTAAGCGAAACTTCGTTAAGCGAACCGATTATAACAAGTTTAACCCCTGATTTGAACTTCCATTGAGAGTAAGCAAAGCGAGAGTGCATCATAGTACAGTGAAAGGTTTAATGAAAGTAAAAATTATGAAGTTAAACATTTAGGTAGTTTAATTTAAGTCATTATAATGTACACTAATGTATGTATGTACGCAACTTTATAATGTTGATCTTAACTTTATGAAGGGAGGGAGAGTGAAACGGGAAAGACACTAACCGGCAACCTGTGGAATGTAAACAAAGTGCGCATCATGGTACCGCATACAAAACTTAAGTACCACATTTCCACAAGGCTTTCCATTTTATCCATTGTAGAGTCACGAGTTCAGGTGGTTCTTTTAGCTTTCAAGGAAGATACGGTCTCACCAGCCTTCTTAATAGAGTCTGCTGACTTGAAAATAGTAGACAGTAGATGGAGTCAAGATGGTGGCAAGCAATGTTATTAGTTTTCTGGCCTCTCTCTTGTCAGTGAATAATACCCAGCTTCAATTCGAGAGTAAGACACTTCCTGGTCTTCTTAGGAACGTTAGGCCACATTGCAGGGCGTTTTGGTGGTAAATTGAACTAGGGAAGATGAGCTGCTGGTGACGCTGTTATGTTTTGAATGGGGAGTCTTGATCTTGATCTTAATACTACAGGCGACTCGGGATCACTCCTGAGCCGGGCCTTTGGATCGGCAGCTCCTGTAGACGACAAAAAAAGGCACACAGAAAAAGAAAAAAGAAAAAAGTGGTGAGTGGTGAGTGAGTGGTGTGCATGATCTTGATGCTACAGGTGACACAGAATTTCTTCTGAGTCAGGCCTTTGTATTGGCAGCGCCTGTGTTGTCCACGAGAGGTGTGATCTTGATCTTTATTCTACAGGTGTCTCAGGATTTCTCCTGAGGCAGGCCTTAGTACCAGCAGCTCCTGGTGTATTCAAAAGCCTGTCAGCTTGCATGATACGGTGGGGCTTTCAAATTTGGAAAAAATTACCTGGATAAAACTTCCTTAAAGCGAGTTTGGTGTTCGTTAAACGAGCAGATGGTAGTAAAACGAAACCTTCGTTGTAGCGAAATTTCGTTGTGTGAACCTTCGTTAAAGGGTGTTTGCCTGTATACATTTAGGCGTAGACTGCTCTACACTGACTGCACTCCAGCTCAGCTTGCTTGGCTGTGCTCTCACACTCAGTGGAGGCCCAAACTGTGAAACTCAGGGAATCAATAAAAAACATTAGCTAATTATGTCTGAATATATATATATATATATATATATATATATATATATATATATATATATATATATATATATATATATATATAAGATATATGTGCATTGTATTATTGTATTTCTTCTTGGGGGAAGGGTAGGAAATTGATTGAAGGCTGTGGGCAGCCCCGGGCGTTAAAAACACTATCTATGCCACTGGTACCATTACATACCACTTTCCTCTTTTTCTTGTCCTTACTATTGCCTTTCTTACACTCCCTTCCCATATTCTCTCTCTCTCTCTCTCTCTCTCTCTCTCTCTCTCTCTCTCTCTCTCTCTCTCTCTCTCTCTCTCTCTCTCTCTCTCTTTTGTCTGGCTCAAATAGTTTTGGTTTGTCCATCTGTATTTCCTTAATTAAGTTTCTTCTTTTCTGAGTTTACATATGTTTCTTCCATTACCTAAATTTTAAACACAGTGTTGACACATGGCATTGGGAGAAGTGTAGAGGTTTCTTGGTCAAAAATACATAGTACAGTGTAGTACACTTCATTGAGAAACAAAGGGGATAGAAAAAATTCTAAGTGTATGGCCTAGTTATTGTTAAAACTTGTAATGCCATTCACTGATGTGGCATTTCAGAAAGGTGGAAAGGTTAACAAAATTGAAATAATAGAAGTGATGACTCTAGCATAGGTGTGGGAAAACTATGGCACATGGGCCACATATGGCATGACAAATGTTAGTAAATTTGAAAGAGAAAGTTAATAAACAGTGCCAGTAATATTGTGGGCATTTTATTTTCTTCCCGCAGGTGTGCATATGCATGGTGGAGTGGCTTTTCTGTAAGTCTTTTATTTTTTGTTTTATATATTGATCATTTGGATTAATATAGTATGTGGCCCTGTAAGATTATGATTGTTTTTCAGTGTGGCCCTAACACTGAAAAGTTTGCCCACCCCTTCTGTAAGTGATGGGAGACCTACTATGGCTGCTCTCACTGGTAGCTCACAGTTCAGCCTTTGTTAGTACATGCCACCACTCACTTTACTCCAGGATGGCTAGAGGCTGATGGGAAGCTCTACAGGGACACCAAACATTGGTTAATATTGATCAACCTCCCATGCATTACTGTCTTCCTTTAATCCATTAGATGTTTACCAACCTTAGATCGACCTTTCATTAATTTACAAACCACTTACATGGCGCCATTAATATTTGAGGAGTAAGTAAGAGACACTTAAGACTCCTGATGTAGATAAAAATTGTTCTAATTTAATTCCAGTACTTTCTTCTCAGTGAAAGAGTGGATCAGTGCCACCACTCTTTCTCCATCTTTACTGCTCTTTGTCTTACAAGTTACAAGTTATCATAACTAAAACTTTCATGAAATTCAGTATTCTTTGCTAACGGAATTATCTTTACCTAGTGGACAATCTTAACTCTTTCCTCTTAATATTTAGATGGAGCAAAGTGCAACTTTTTTTCTTTTCTTTGGATTTATTAAGCAGCTCTGAATGATCTTTCTATGAATGGCTATGATCAAGAAAATAGTCTACCCTAAACAGAGTCCATCCTTCTCTTTCTATGCCCGGCCTTCATCTACGTAACATTATATTGTTATATGAATGCATGTGTTGACCAGATAGTTCTGAGCTGTTATTGCTTGTACTCCTATGATGAATTACTATCTTGTAGGTGACGGGCCGTTCCCTGGCGTGGTGGACATGTTTGGCAGTGCTGGGGGCTTGCTGGAGTACCGGTCTGCTCAATTGGCTTCCCGTGGCATTGCTTCCCTTGCTTTGGCCTACTTTGCCTATGATGACTTGCCCAAATCTCTTGAAGAATTTAATATGTCATACTTTGAAGAAGCAGTGGAGTTTCTTCTAAAACATGACAAGGTATTTACTTTTGAATACTGTCTATTACTATTTTCTTCTCAACCACAAGTTTAGCAACAGTGAAATTTGCATAACCAACCAGTTCACCAAAGTGTTTTAAGGCTCCAGTCCTCTTCTAAACTGAACTCAGCATCTCTCAGACTTCCACTCTTATGCGTGGTGGGATTCGTAACCAGCGATAGCTGTAAACGTGATAACAGAAGTGAAGAATAAATAGGAAATAAATAAATTGGTGCTGTTACCCTAAATTTACTACCATTGATACTGGAGTCGCTTATTAACTGCCTGATCACCAGTGCTGTTCGCGCCCATTAGTGGCACAGACAGTTCCCTTATTCAAATCACGTGACGTGAATACACAGCGATGATTGGCTGCTGGCTCCTCCTCCTCCACCTCTTCCTTCTCCACCTCCCATCTTAACATTTGTCAGTGTATGGCTGCGATATGGGTATTACTACTACTACTACTACTATTACTACTACGGGTGCATGATAACGACTTTCCAGATGCACTCAAACTGAATTTTGCAGGTTTTCATAAATGTGCAATAATGCCTAAACGCGATAACAAAAGGCCGCGGTAACGTAGGGTTAGGTGTATATACAATACTATACAAGTACAGTACAGTACAGTGTACAGTGCTTTATGTGACTAATAGGTGATTGGATGTGTTACAGTATTTACCTAGTTCTACATAACAGGGTTTGAGTGGGGCTCATAGTGACGTGTCTTCATATCTAATTTTATCCAATTTTTCCTTGAATTTATGCACACTCTACTGTTACAATCTCTTCACTTAAGCTCTCCCAGATGTCCACAGTCCTATATGGAAAGCTAAACATTTTACTGTTCCTCAAACCTTTCATGATCTTAGAGTGTCCTCTTGTTTGTTTATCTCCATCTTCAGTCAGTGAAAACCAGATCTTGTTTTCTCTATCATTTCCACATGGTTCACTATCTTATACTCGTTATGAGATCTCCTCTCTCCTGTTTATCCTTCAAAGTTGGTAGTTTCATTTCCTTCAGTCTTTATTCATAGGGAAGATCTTTTATCTTGGTCACCATCTTTATAACTGTCCTTTGCATCCTTTCTTTATCTCCATTTGCATGTGCAATGACCACACCACTGCTCCGTATTCAAGTCTAGGTCTTATCATAGTGGTTATGATCTTTTCATCATACTCATATCCATGTAATTGCATACCACCCTGATATTTGTTAGTGTCTTGTATGTTGAAGCAAATAATCCATTTACCTGTCTTTCTGTGGTCAGGGTGTCTTGTATAACCACTTCAGGTCTTTCTCTTCCTTGCTTTTCATCATAACCTCTTCTCCCATTTTGTATTCCCCTGGAGGTCTTCTATTACTCTTACCCATTTCCATCACATGGTATTTCTTGTTATTAAATTCCAATTTCCATTTTTGGCTCCATTTCCAGATCTTGTCAATATCTCTGCAATTCCATACAGTCCTCATCCTTCCTTATTACTCTCAAGTTTTGCATTGCTGTAAACACATTTATGTAGCTTCTCAAGAACTCTTGTATATCATTAATATATATTTGGAACATTATTGGTGCCAGCAATGAACCCTGTGGTATGCCACTAGTTACTGTGCTCCAACTTGATGGGGTGTCTCTTATCACTGTCCTCATTTCTCTTTCTGTTACATAGTCTGTCATCCAATTTCAAATGCATCCCTGTATTCCTCCTATGTGCCCTATTTTCCATAAGAGTCTTCTATGTGATACTCTGTTAAAAGCCCTTTTAATATCTAAGTACACCGTGTTATCCCATCCATCTCCCCTTTTGACGTCATCTATTACCTATGTATAGAAGCTTAGTAAATTTGTTATACTTGATCTTCCTTTTCTAAATGCAAATTGGGAGTTATGATTTAATTTTCCGAGATATTCCAGCCATTTTTATTTAATCACAATTTTTCAGATCTTCCCACAACACTAGTCAGTGACACTGGTGTATAATTTAGGGGCCTCATCTTTTTCCCTCCTTGGTGTATGGGGACTTTATTTGCTCTTTTCCATTCTCTTGGCACTTTCCCTTCTATTAGAGAGCTGATGATCACATCTCAGATTGGTTCCACCAGTTGTTCTCTACATTCTCTCAGTGTCCATCCTGACACTATCTGGCTCCATTGCATTTCTTACATCTCCCTTTTTTTATTAATTTGCTAATTTCCTGTTTATGCACCATAAAGCTTCATAACTTCCTGCATCACTTCATTGTTTGGTTCTTTGAAATCTCTTTCTACATTAGATAGTGATATAAAGCTCTCATTAGTTCACTCATTTCTTTAATTGTCTCTTATAACCTATTACCCTTAATTAACTTAGTGATAGTCTCTGTTTGTCATCTTTCCATTTATATAATTACAAAAAAAAAAGCTTGGGTTCCTCTTCACATCTCTTTACTATATCCCTTTTAAAATTCCCCTTCTCCCTTTTTATTCTAATATATTAATTTGTCTTTATGCTACTTCAGATTTTTTTTCATTTTGCTGCTTCCTTAATTTCTTCCAAGCTGCATCGTTACTCTTCTTAGCTTTTGTACATGTACCATTATACCATGTGTGGTTGCTTTCTTTTATCCTGTATTCAGGAACTTAACCCCCCCCCGCTCTCTCTCTCTCTCTCTCTCTCTCTCTCTCTCTCTCTCTCTCTCTCTCTCTCTCTCTCTCTCTCTCAGACTGTGTTGTTTCTCATGGGTTCTTTTGAAAGTAATTACTTAATCTTTCAAAATTTGTCTTGGTGTGGTTTATTTATTTATTTATTTTATTTATTATTATTATTATTTATTTATTTATTTTATTTATTTTTTTTTTTTTTACTTTACATTTCAGTTTTCCTGATCCTCTAATTCAACTTCTAGAATCACATGATAATATTTTTTCCCATTGAACTATGATATTTGATGGTTGGACAAGGCTCTGGTCTTTTCATGAATACCAAATAGAGCACATATGGTTCTTCTTCCCCTCTATATCTTTATAGTCCTTCACCCACTGACCCATTGTGTTTACCATTGCCAATTGTAACACTTCTTCCCCCCATTGTCCAGCATAACTCTTTATCTCCATTTCTTCCCAATTTACACGTTTGCAGTTTAGATGCCTGAGAAGTAGCACTTATCTGTCTTATCTTAACATATTTTCCAAGCACTAATGCACTTCATTTTGCATTTCCTTGTGTTCGTCCAGCCTTTATGTATTAGTCTTTGGTGGCATATATTATGTTACTATGATCCTCCTCTCACTCCCACTGGTCCCAATTGTTATACCTAACCCCTTCAATGCAATGACGCATATTTTGCGTCATCAGGGCGCTCGTGACATTTCCGATGGCATGCATATTGCGTCATGGCTGCATTCTGCTAAGATGGTGTGTTTTCTTTCTTGGATACTGTATGAGATCTTTCACAGTGCAGGTTGTATATGATACAATGGCATACTTGACTTTCATCATTATTACAATGGTGTATAATTTGCTTTTACCAGGATAAGTACTGATGTGTCATGCTGGAAATAATTCTATATTTTTTTTTTTTTTTTTTTTTTTTTCCATTTTTCATGGTACCAATAGATTAGTTTACCATGAAAATGGACATTTTCTCTCATTTGTCTCTTCAGAAAATGGCCTTCAGAAGCAAATGATAATTTTTCTCAAAAATTTGTGTGGTTTTTTTTTCGCTGGGCACTTGAAGATGTGCAGGGAGGTGGAGCGGTGCAGGTCCGTGCTGAGCACCATCTGGTTCCACAGGCGACTGTACCACGGCAGGAAGGAGCGTATATTATGCTCAGTCCTGCTGAACGGTACAGCCACCGTGTGTGGGTGCTCAGAGTTTCCTGCCGACCGCGTAGCTTGAGTAGGGGGCAGCGGTCCAGGGAGGCGTAGAGTAGCGAGGTGAGGGGTGTGCAGTGCCTGAGCTTTGAACATAACACAAAGCCCCGCCACATCCCGCCTGTGCTGCAATGACTGGAAGGTGTCTGGTGTGGCCCCAGTGCAGACCCTCACCAACCTCTGGGCTCTGGTCTGAACCCTTTCTAGGCTGGTGAGGTACGAGGGGGGGCAGGAGGACCAGGTGAGGGGTGCGTACTCCATAACGGGACGCACCTGTGCCTTGTAGAGTGAGGACACCCCTTGGGCATCCAGCACGTCCCCCAAGCGTCTGATGCAGCCCAGCTTGTAAGACGCGTCCCTGGTAACTTTCTTGATGTGGTTGGTGAAGGTAAGGCCGCCGTCAAATTCCACACCCAGGATGTTGATGGAGTCCTGGGGAGTCAGCCTTCTGCCCTCAAGGAAGATGGCCGGTAGTGGGCGAGGCTGACCGTCTACCTGCTGTGTCCTGGAGATGTGGAGGAGCTGGGTCTTCTCCGTGGCCAGTGTGACCTGCCAACGCCGCCCCCAGGAGACGATGGTGTCCAGGGCCCGGTTTATTTTGGTGATGGTGGCCTGGATGTCGGTCCTGTTGCAGACAAATGTGAGTGTGCAGTCGTCTGCATAGGTATATGCCTCAGGGATGAGCTGCAGGATGTCGTTGAAGTAGACATTCCACAGCAGGGGTCCGAGGACGCTACCCTGAGGCACACCAGCCCTGACAGGGTGCGGGACGGAGGTGTGGCCACTCACCACCGTGCTGGAGGTCCTTGCACCGAGGTAGTCCTGCAGGAGCAGAAGGAGGCATCCCCTTGGAAGAGAAATTGTACACTTCCAATGAGAGAGAGAGAGAGAGTATTCTTTCACCCCTTTTCATATCAAGTTACAAGCAAATAACATGTAGGTATCATCTCTCTCTCTCTCTCTCTCTCTCTCTCTCTCTCTCTCTCTCTCTCTCTCTCTCTCTCTCTCTCTCTCTCTCTCTCTCTCTCTCTCTCTCTCTCTCACACACACACACACACACACACACACACACACACACAGAAATTCTTTCAAGAGACAAATTGGATGAAATTCAAGAGTGCTAAGGAGCAAATGAAAAGTGGAAGGAATTTATAAAAATATACAAAGAAGGTGAGAAAAATTTGTACCAATAAGACAACATAGAGAAGTTGGAAAGCAGGACTGGTTTAACGATAGATGTGAAAAGGCTAGAACAAGAAAAGAGGATGCATGGAAGAGGTGGAGAAGGAAAAGACGGATTAAGCAGTGGGAAAGTTACAAAAGAGCAAGAAATGAATATGTGTTGATTAGAAGAGAAGAAAGAAAGAAACAAGAAAAGGATATAATTGATAAATGTAAAGACCAACCAAGGCTTTTTACAGACATGTGAACAACAACATCAAAAATAGAGAAAGTATTGAAAGTTTAGAAGTAAATGGAGTATGCAGTGAAGATCCCAGGAAATGGCAGAGGCTATGAATGGATGCTTTCGGAAGGTATTCACAAAGGAGACTGCTTTTGACAAACCACTGGTAATGGAACAGAAAGGGATTATGAAGGAGTTTCAAGTAACTGTGGAGGAGATCAAGAACATGATGGGGAGTTTAGAAGTGAGAAAAGCTGTGGGACCTGATGGGGTATCAGGATGGATTTTAAGAGAATGCAGGAGCAACTGGCAGAAAAAGTTTGTGAAGTAATTGATGCCTCATTAAGGGAAGGTGTAGTGCCCCAAGACTGGAAAAGAGCTAACATTGTCCCAATCTATAAATCAGGTAACAAGAGAGACCCATTGAACTATAGACCAGTGTCACTTACAAGTGTGGTAGCTAAGATGTGTGAGAGGGTGGTGAAGAATAGATGGACAGACTTCTTGGAGAAAATGACATACTTTGTGAGTGTCAATTTGGTTTTAGAAAAGGGCGTTCATGCACGACAAACCTGATATGTTACTATTCGAGGGTGATAGATGTAATACAGGAAAGAGATGGTTGGGCTGATGGAATATATCTGGATTTAAAAAGGCCTTTGATAAGGTACCACACCAGAGACTGATCTGGAAACTTGAAATGGTAGGAGGAGTGCATGGCAGTTTACTAAAATGGATGGAAGACTTTTGGTAGGAAGAGAAATGAGAACAATAATTAAGGACAGACCATCAGAATGGGGATTGGTGGAGAGTGGAGTTCCACAGGGATCAGTGTTGGCACCAGTAATGTTCGGTCTACATAAATGACATGGTGGATGGGGTGTCCAGTTATGTGAGCCTATTTGCAGACGATGCAAAATTGTTAAGAAAAGTGAGATGTGACAAAGATTGCGAACTACTCCAGGAAGACTTGGACAGAATATGGAAATGGAGCTGTACATGGCAAATGGAGTTCAACACGACAAAATGCAAGAAAATAGAGTTTGGCAAGAGTGAAAGAAGAATCAGGAGTATGTACAAGATAGGAAATGAAGACATAAAACCAGTCATGAAGAAAAAGACCTTGGGGTGACAATTACCAATGACCTATCGCCAGAGAGACATATAAACAAAATAATTGGAGAAGTATTGAACTTATTGAGGAACATAAGAGTGGCGTTCGTATATTTAGATGAAGAAATGATGAAGAAAATAATTACTGCAATGATAAGACCGAGGCTTGAATATGCAACAATACAGTGGGCTCCGAACTTAAAGAAACACATAAGGAAACTAGAGAAAGTACAGAGGGCTGCAACAAAATGGTGCCTGACTTAAGAGATTTGACTTATGAAGACAGACTGAAAAGAATGCAACTTCCAACCCTGGAAAACAGAAGAGAAAGGGGAGACCTGATAGCAATATACAGAGTGATGATTGGCATGGAAAAATGGATAGGGAAGATCTGTGTATGTGGAATGAAAGAATGTCGAGAGGGCATGGGAAAAACTAAAATGGCCACTTATAGGAGAGATGTGAAAAATATAGCTTCCTCATAGAAGGGTGGAAGCATGGAATAGTTTAGACGTGGAAGTGGTCAACGCAAGGAATATTCATGATTTTAAGAAAAAGCTGGACATTAATAGATATGGAGACGGGACAACACGAGCATAGCTCTTTTCCCGTATGTTACAATTAGGTAAATACAATTAGGTAAATACACACACACACACACACACACAAAAGAGCTGACATTGTGCCTATATATAAGAATGGTAGTAGAATGGAACCGCTAAATTATAGACCAGTATCGTTGACTAGTATATTGTGCAAGGTATGTGAAGAAGTAATTAAAGCTAAGTGGAGTGAGTATCTAGAAAGTGAAAACATTCTGAGTGAAAGACAGTTTGGTTTCAGAAAAGGAAGATCGTGTGTATCTAATTTATTATGTTTTTATTCAAGAGTGACTGACATACTACAACATAGAGAGGGATGGGTGGATGCTATCTACCTGGACTTGAGAAAGGCCTTTGATAAAGTACCACACAATAGACTGATGTGGAAACTAAAGAAGATTGGAGGAGTAAATGATAAACTAGCAAAATGGATGGAAAATTACTTAATGGGAAGAGAAATGAGAACAGTGGTGAGAGGAAGGAAGTCCGAGTGGAAGAAGGTAACCAGTGGAGTTCCACAAGGGTCAGTGCTTGGTCCCATCATGTTTTTTATTTATGTTAATGATATGCCAGTAGGAATTGACAGTTACATGAACATGTTTGTGGACGATACTAAAATTATGAGGAGAGTAAAGAATGTGGAAGATTGTAACAAGTTACAGGAAGATCTTGATAAAATATATGAGTGGAGTAAGGAGTGGCAGATGGAATTTAATATAGACAAGACCCATGTTATGAAAATGGGAAGAAGTAGATACAGACCAAACTGGGATTACAGGCTGGGTGATGAGAAAATTAAAGAGACCAATGAGGAGAAAGACTTAGGAGTAACCGTGCAAAACACTTTGTCACCGGAGAAACATATTAACAAGATTTTTGAAAATATACAACATGCTTCAAAATATTGGCCTTGTGTTCCACTACCTAGATGAAGGAATGATGAAGAAGATATTATGTACCTTAATAAGACCCCAGTTAGAATATGCAGCTTGTGTCTGGTCACCGCATATGAAGAAAAATGTGAAGAAGGTAGAAAGGGTACAGAGGCTGGCAACAAGGATGGTACCAGGACTCAGGGAGTTAGACTATGAGGAAAGACTGAGGAAGCTGGGGCTGACCACATTAGAAGAGAGAAGAACAAGAGGAGACATGATAACTATGTATAAATTGGTGAACAAGATTGACATACTGGACAGAAAGTTGATAAAGGTGACCACAAGTAATCATCTCCGAGGACATGGAAAAAAGCTAATAAAAGATATCTGTCTAAATGACATGAGAAAATAGTTTCCCGCATCGTAGCATTGATAAGTGGAATAAACTGAGCAGTGATGTCGTTGATGCGGTGTGTGTCAATCAGATGAAAGAGAGGAATGGACAAGGAGACAGGACACAAAGAGCTTAGCTCGGGCCCTGTAATACACAAATAGGTAAATACACACACACACACACACACCTGCATGCCCCAACCTGTTCAGTGTGATATCTCTCTCTCTCTCTCTCTCTCTCTCTCTCTCTCTCTCTCTCTCTCTCTCTCTCTCTCTCTCTCTCTCTCTCTCAGAAGAGTTACCTTCTACCATTTTATTATAATCGAAGATAATGAAAAAATGAACATGAAAGAATGGTAATATTTTATTCACTTTGCTGAACAAATTTAGCGTATGTGACCCTTCACTCTTATCAGGGTGCTTTCGATACGGCAGGTCGCTGGGGTTGGCAAGTGTCACCCTCAGAATGGGAGAATAGCTTAGTTACCCCTAAATCTACAGAGCTAGTGGCAGCACTATGGGTGGAAAAAGAAGCCAGATACTTCCACTCGCCATCTGACTCAAGAAACCGCACATGGAGCTCAAACATGAGGCAAGAAAATTCTTGATTACGGGAACGATCGCCGTCGCTACGGACACACAGATGCAATCGTTCATATACGATTGCCGGAATATAAGGGTTAAATGAGCAGATGGTAGTAAAAGGAAACCTTCGTTGTAGCGAAAGTTTGCACCACTCACTCTCCCTGTTCAAAACAATAACAGCATCACCAGCAGCTCATCTTCCCTCGTTCAACTTACCACCAAAATGCCCTGCAATGTCGTCTAGCGTTGCTAAGAAGACCAGGAAGTCTCTTACTCTCGAAGTGA
This sequence comes from Portunus trituberculatus, assembly GCF_017591435.1. Classification (NCBI taxonomy): domain Eukaryota; kingdom Metazoa; phylum Arthropoda; class Malacostraca; order Decapoda; family Portunidae; genus Portunus; species Portunus trituberculatus. The sequence continues at coordinate 2,313,919 of NC_059272.1, read as the reverse complement.
AGCTGGATATTATTCACAGACACGAGAGGCGAGAAAACTAATAGCATTGCTCGCCACCATCTTGACTCCATCTACTGTCTCTACTATTTTCAAGTCAGCAGACTCTATAAGAAGGCTGGTGAGACCGTATCTTCCTTGCAAGCTAAAAGAACCACCTGAACGCTTGACTCTACAATGGATAAAATGGAAAGCCTTGTGGAAATGTAGTATATAAGTTTTGTATGCGATACAATGATGCGCCCTTTATTTACATTCCACAGGTTGCCGGTTAGTGTCTTTCCCGTTTCACTCTCCTCCTTCATAAATTTAAGATCATCAACATTATAAAGTTACGTACATACATACATTAGTGTACATTATTATGACTTAAATTAAATTCCCTAAATGTTTGATTTCATAATTTTTACTTTCATTAAACCTTTCACCATACTATGATGCACTCTCGGTTTGTGTACTCTTAATGGAAGTTCAAGTCAGGGGTTAAACTTGTTATAATCGGTTCGCTTATCGAACTTTGGCTTAACGAATTTTTTTTTTAGGAACGTAACCCCTTCATTAAGCGGAGGTTGCCTGTGTGTGTGTGTGTGTGTGTGTGTGTGTGTGTGTGTGTGTGTGTGTGTGTGTGTGTGTGTGTGTGTGTGTGTGTGTGTGTGTGTATGCTTGTACTCGTATGTATATCTCAGGGAGTCCTTGTTATAATATAAAATTTTAGGAGGTGAGTTTTGGGTTATCCTAAGCATGCTTTATGAAATTCTGAAATTAACACGTATCCCTTGCTACCATATAATGTGAGAGGCCTTTTGCTCAATCCTTAGAGCTAGTGCTGTCACTCATGGTGCTGCACCAGGGAGGTGGCTTGCCCACTGACTGTAGAGTGGAGAGTAGGGATTTGCTAGGGCCATCTGAATTAATGAGAAGTACCTGTAGATGGTAAGAGCATTACAGATGAAAGGCAGTTCCACTCACATTATAGTAAGGGCAAGGAAGACTGATTCATTTTCAAATGGAAGCCTAATGTACAAATCTTCAAAGTTATGTAACATAGATATGATATAAGACTATAAGTCATTACATGATCAGATTTGTTAGTTACAAAATTTTACTTTTTTTTTTTTTTTTTTTTTTTTTTTTTTTTTTTTTTCCCTCTCCTTTTTCTTCCATGCACTGCACAGCACAGTTTTATAATTTGTAAGAAAATAAGAGGTGCACTTTTGTGCTTTTGTTCCTTGTTGTGCTTCATACCATTGTAACAACATTTTTTCTATGTTGACTTGTTTCCCAGATTTACATCCACCTTGATTGGGAGGTGTACAAAAGCTGTAAAGAATACAATGGTATGAAAGTTTTGGTGAGATGCTGTAGAAAACTCCTTCATTCAAAATAACTAGCAGCTAAGCAGTGAAAGAATATTGATTATTGTACTCGTAAGGCTTGACTTCTGCAGCTGCTACATGGGAGGTTGTTTCCTCTACAGTCATTAACTTCTTCCCGACAAGAGCCCAATCCTTCCCATTGAGTGGTAATCTGTAGTACTATGTGAGTGTCAGCAACACCTTCAAGTTGATTTATATCTTCTGCTAATTGCTGTCATGTACCAGTACTGCCATTTAGATATATTATATAACAAACATAATGAATTTATCTTTCCCTTAAAAATCAATAGGAAAAATTTGAGTAGGTGGGAATCCTGGAATGTATCAGTATTTCAAAGTACTATTTGTGTAGGAAACTCAAACTTGCTAGTGGGTGTTATGTGTTCCATATTTATTTTGATTTCTCTCTCTCTCTCTCTCTCTCTCTCTCTCTCTCTCTCTCTCTCTCTCTCTCTCTCTCTCTGTAAAAGGTAGACAAAGATAATTTTTTTTTTTAACAAATTTTAGATGTTTCTCTCTTGAAATTAATTTTAATTTAGAGACAAGTAGATGTAGAAATAGGAAGACAGTTTCACAGGTATATGATACTTTTCTTTTTATTCATTGTTCTTATTTCTTATTCAGGTTGAGAAACCAAATGTTGGTGTTATTGGAGTGAGTAAAGGGGGTGACTTGGCTCTGTCCATGTCCACGTTCATCCCGGAAGTCACAGCTGGTGTCTGCATCAACGGCAGTATCAGCAACATCCAGTCAAGGCTTAATCTACACAATGGCTCAATACCACCATTAAATTTTGATATCGGAAAAATAGAGGTACTATATAAATCTTTAATAATTGTTAAAATTACAAAATGAATTACACTATATCATAATAATTTCAATCATAATTTTTCTTAAAACAAAAAGCATAGTACAATACTTAACATATAGTTTATAAACAGATGGTTGATGGTGTTATGGACTGCTATGAATCGGTGGATGACCCAAAGGAATACCCTGAGACAATCATTCCTATTGAAAGGGCTGATGCAAATTTCCTCTTCCTGGTTTCATGTGATGACAGAAACTGGAAGTCTGAAATGTTTGCAGACCTTGCTGTGGAGCGCCTCAGACTGGCTGGCAAAACAAACTACACAGTGAGTGCATTAACCCGTAAGAGGTCAACCACGTACATGTACGTGGAGTCTTTGCTTACTTTACTATCTGTGGTCAATCACGTACAAGTACGTTCGCCCCTTTCTTGGTTACCATGCGTTTGAAATTCCCTCCAGCTTCAATATTTATGTTCTTTGAAGTGTCTAGCATATATCAGCACAGTTTCCCGCCATTCTGACATAGGTTAGTCATCCCCCTCCCCCACCCCTCCCTGCCACCTTAGTGTGACCCAAAAAAAACGGAGCGATATTTGGTATTACTGTCATGAATGTGGTGTAGCTCTATGCATTGAGCCTTGTTTTGAAGAATATCACACCCTGCTGCAATACTAAAAAGCTTAGATACTGAAAGAAAAAATAATAAACAATATTTTGTGGTAAACTGAGCAAATTATTTTTTACATTATATTATTACAGTATTTACAAATATTTTTTTGTATTTTTCATTTCATAAAACATGGGTTAATTTATGAATATGTAACCATTATACACATGTCTCGTAGGAGAAAAATATCGATAAAACGATTAAAAAAGCCTCATTCAGAAGTTGTACGTCTGGCAGCATCACTGAGCGAGGTAAATTTAAAGCTCCAGCTGGACATTAAAAAAATGGCAATTTCGAACTTTAACTCTTATTTTTACTTTTCCATGCCCATTTTGAGTTATATGGAATAAAAAAAGAAAGTGAAATTTTTGGTGACCTGGATGAGTATTCAGAGGTAAATCAGTGCTGACCTCTTATGAGTTAAAGAACATGTTGGAAATGCACTGAAAATATTTTTCGAGCATTAGAGATAAAGATAGTGATATTGTAGAAGACACTGGAAATGCTTAGAATAGTGAAACAATTGAGGAAAGAGACAAAGAATGTTCTTGGACATGTCAGGCACAAAAACAGGAAAATCCTAATAAAAGAATAGGACATGATGAAGAGATAGAAATATTTTCATAAACAGCTAAATGATGATTTGTCTGGCCCACCTGATATGGGACTACTGGCTTGGTATAGAGATAGATGAACTAAATGAAGAGAACAGACATGAAGGAGGTGATAAAGGTAAAATAGAAAGACTATTGGAGGATGTTGCAGAGAAGGAGGAAGTCAAGAATTCTCTGGAGATGATGAAAAGGAGGGCAATGGTCATTGCGGTTGTGGAGTGATATGCTGAAGAGATGATGAAAGGGAAGGCACTGACCATTGGGGTTGTGGAGTGATATGCTGAAGGCACCCGGAAAGACTAGTATTGCAGGGATAGTGAATACAGGGCAGGAGATGCCAGTTGAGTAGGATTGGTAATCTTAGGATCAACAGCAAATAAGATTATGTATCCATTCAGTCCTACTCGGATAAATTGAAAATGTAATTGGGAAAATCTTGAACCCTACTTAGTAACATTCCCTTCCATGTTTAAAGTCTCTCTTATATTGGTTTTCACTTATCTTAATTCCCACCAAATACTTTTCTTTAGACTCCAGTCACTTCACATCATTAAAAAGAAATTATCCATCTTCAGAATAGTCTTACTGAAAGTTTGTATCAATCATTGGTTAATGCAGTCTGCCTATCATTCTCCTGCGAATATTAACCACTACCCTGATTAAAAAAGTAATAATATATAGATGAAATAAAATAATGATAATTTTCATTGTTTGTGCTGCAGGTTAACAAGTATCCTGGGGCTGGCCATCTCCTGGAGCCTCCTTACTCCACTTTCTGCTGGGCCTCCTACCACAAATTGATCAGAGCGGGCATGCTATTGGGTGGCTCCATAAGGCCTCATGCAGATGCCCAAGTGCACGCATGGGATGCATTATTGACCTTCATTTGCAAGCATCTGAAGAACCAAACTGTCTTTAAAGGAAAGCTCTAGGTCTTATAATCAGTGGTGGGTTGTCGTTAAGATTAGTCGGGGTGCTACATCAGAGAATTATTAGCCAGTTTTAATGTGTAAAAAGCAAAACAGACAGAAAAGAAATTGTACTCTTAACTCTTGTCTACTCAGGTACAGCTGTACAACCTCATTTTCTGTGATTTATTTAATAAAAAACATTATTTAAGGGTAATTTTTTCTTATTGTTCATACAAAAATTATGCATGCATGTGAAGGATGAAGGCCTTAACACTTTTTTTTGCCAAGGTATTCAAATCTTGATTTTCACTCAATACATAGTCATGATAAATGGATATTTGTCAACTCCTCGTATTATTCAATGGTAAATATATAAACAAAAAGGATATTCAACAGAAAGGTACCAGTTTTTGTGTTGCCTTTCTCAGAAAGGGGACCTTTTTAGCAGATATGGCCTTGAGTGTGTGTGTGTGTGCCTTTTTTTTTGTCGTCTACAGGAGCTGCCGATCCAAAGGCCCGGCTCAGGAGTGATCCCGAGTCGCCTGTAGTATCAAGATCAAGATCAAGGTCAAGAATACAGACTAGGAGATAGAGACAGATTGGGTGAAGAGTGAGAGAGGAGTTAGGCAAGGATGTATTCTGTCACCAACCCTTTTCAGTTTGTATACAGAGGAGTTAGCAGCCAGATTGAGAAGAATGAATGCAGGAGTAAGAGTGGGCAATGAGAAGATAGGTGTGCTCCTTTATGCAGATGATGTGGTGGTCATGAGTGAGTCAGCAGTTGAGCAGTGTTGCCACTCGAGATTTTCGGAAATCACTAGATACACACTTGATTTTTCACAAGAATGAAAACAAATTCACAAGCTTCAGGTATTTGATGCTAATTTGCCTAATTAATATACAAAATCAGTGTTTTACTCACCGATGATGATACTATTGACGGAAAAATTGCATGGAGAGGTCATCATCATCATCACTCAACATTCCTTGAATGTAGAGTTGCTAGATTCATCTTTTCTCTCATCTCCTTCCGCCGACTCACGTATCGCTGGTGGCATTTCCCGCTTTTTACGTCATTAATTAGTGATTTTGACGGCTCCCAGTTATAGCACGGGACGTCTTGCCTTGAAATGGATTGTTTTGCTAGGATGCGATAAGCAGTTGTAGCAACATGCAGTCTGTTAGTCTGGTTTGTTTTAATCATATTGAGCTGGGAAAATATTCTTTCTACTGAGGCTGATGAATGGGGCAATGCGAGAAGATTGCACATGAATTATGATAAGAGGCCAAATTTACACATATATATCATTACCATCTTTCACTTTTTTTTTATTTCACTCCAAAATGTTTTTGTTTGCTTAGTATTTTTTTCTAAGGCTGATCTTGTGTATAGCAAGTTCCTCCACTGATCTTGTAGTTGATCTACAGTAGATCTTCCACTTTCACCAGCATTGGAAAGTGCACTGCCAGCTTTGATAGATTACTTCTAATATGATATTAAGATGTAATTATTACTAATTGTAGTAGTGGTAGATGTAAAAGTATGTTACTGTCTTGACTGTCTGATTTGTACTGTGGAAATTAGCAAAATTCACAAGATTTCCGAATTTCTCAAAAAAAATTCACAAGTTCACAAGGTTTTACCAATCGCTATCTGTGTAGTTTTCATTATTCGCCAGCTGGTTTAATTCACAAGTTGGTCCTGCCTATCGCGCCGAACTGTCGCTCTTGTGGAAGCCCTATTAAAAATATATATATACAGATATTCATGCCTACATACCTCATAATATAAACGTTTGGTTATTTATCTATGTGTCTGATTGAAAATGACATAAAAATATGTAAATATATGTTCCTAATGGTGCAAAGTATGGATGTACCAGTGTCCCATCAAAATATTTTTTGTAAGTCTAATAGTACATATATACCTTATCACAAAATTGTCAGAGTTTCTGCATAGGATAATGCTCCACTCAAAAGCGTAGAGCAAATATCACTGAGTAGCATTTATATATATAAAAAAAAAAAACAATTTTTGGAGTCTGTGCCGAAATAACCTGGCCAACATTACCGAAACCGAATTTTCCTAACTGAATCACAACAAGCGAACTTGGTATGCCTTTTGATCTCAGAAAGTTTCTCAGAGTTTGCACTGTCCATTTTCTAAGTTCATCCTCACTAATATCCATAGTGTTATCCATAGTGAAGTGGTTGTGTAGCGAGTGTGGCGATGGCTCTTAACACGCTAGATTTGTTTACGTTTCGATAGAACAATCTCGGTGCATGTCAGACAATATCCTCTAAACTGTTATTTTTTTAAGACTATTAATTGTTGTAATTTTCTGTATGAATATAATTTATACTATTTTTTTCTGGAAAGAAAAAGGCATTAAAACTACGCTTTACGTATTAATGATCTTTTCTATTTTTTGTCCCAGGAATGGAGATGAGAAAGAAGAGCGCTCGACTTATATATAAACATTTCCACTTTTTTAGCTTATATGCCACGAGTACATTCTTAGAAAGATTATAACTATTTTATTAAACTATTTAATATTTACAAAACGTGCAGAAAAGTACGTTCCAGTTGACCAACTTGCTGTGAACTAATTAACCCATCTAGCGGTTGAAGGCACCTACTAGCAGATCGCGATCGGTTCCACACAATTTTCACAAGATCTTGTGAAAATTCACAAGGAGTGGCAACACTGCAGTTGAGTTGCAGAGAATGCTAGATGTTGTGGATGGATATGGGAGAGACTTTGGAGTTAGGTTTAGTAGTGAGAAAAGTAAGGGGATGATAGTGAATTTATCTTGATATTAATGGTCTGCAGGATAACTTCAATTTATTGTAGATAACAATATAATATAATAAGTGTATCTCTAAGTACTGATGACGAGGTCGCTGTGCGACTGATACAGGATAACCTAGATGGGCCCTGGTGGCCCTTTGTTATCCTATTATTTATGTTATATAATAAAATACAGAAGTAACTTCATGACACGTAGATCGCATACTAGTCTTTCGATTCATGACACGTTGTACAGGTACAGTACATATACCGAGCCAAAGTAGCACCTGGCATGATGAGAGAAAAGTGAGGAATGTAAGCAAACAATATATATATATATATATATATATATATATATATATATATATATATATATATATATATATATATATATATATATATATATATATATAATAGTATTTGGATGTAAGTACGCCTCTTGTGATCCCAACAGCCAATCACTGTAAAGAGAAGGCGGAGTCAAAATCCCAGGCGGGGTACAGTGGGTATTGGGAATGGGTAGTAGGTCCGAGGTCGTAGGTACCAAGATGTATTAGACTTCTAATACATCTTGGTAGGTACCGCTGGTAACACTCGGAACTTTAGAGAAGTCGTCGCTCTATAGGACGAGCAATCGAGCACGCGACGCGACTGTAACAGTACGTCGTATAGCGCTGTAAGCTACTTAACACGGCCTTTGCGGCAGCGGCAGTGGCGCCCAACCGCACAATAGGCAGCCAAGGATGTGGCGCAACTGCAACTCTGCTCAGGGACGGCCTTGCTTCAGCCGCCTAATAGTGAGTGTCACCCAAAGGCACTGACCTAACCCCACCTCTTCAGTATCCATCTGACGTTGGTTAACTTTTACCGTCACCAGCCCCAGAGGATCTGTGATGTGGCTTTTTATGGTGAGAAATGTAGTGAAATCATTAAGTTGATAGTATATGTAATTTCTGTTGCAAAATAATATATTTAGAGTTATGAATTGTTTTTTTTTTTTTAACTGCAATGATGCCTACCTCTCATTCCCAACAATCTTGAGGAACCTGTGGGAAATCTGCGTTTTTGGGTGGTGGAGCATTAAATCAAGTGCATTGCAAAAGAAGTCGAAAACCAACTATACTCGATAAGTATTCATTTGCGACGGAAATGGCATATACCATCAATCATTTTACTACATTTCTCATCAGAAAAACATAAACTCCATACCAGATTCCATGACGGTGAAATTTCAAATTGACCCTACTTATTTGTTCTGGCAAATCATTAGTTTTTTTTTTTTTTTTTTCGACCTCCGCTTGCCCCAGAAACAAATTATTTGTGATAAGAAATAAATATATTACTAACCTAACTCCTAACTAGATTAATTCAACCTAACTAAACAGTTAAAATTTTGTCAGCATTATAAACAATTTGCAGTGGGTACATGTGCCTGTGATGCACCACCACCCAACCTAACGTAACGAAACTAATTGAACCCAGTGGCAGTGCCAATGGGGGACTTGGAGGGGCTTCAGCCCCTCAATAATTAGCCAAGCCCCCTCAGCAGTCCCATTCCCAGAGTATTGTTAATCTTGCTATAGTATCAATTAACTCTAGGAGAAATCTGAACATTGATGCTAATATTGCTGCGAGTCACCATAACAGGTGGACAATTTTAAAGCAACATCTTGATATAAAGTTCTTCAGCTGTTTGCCATGTTCTAACTTCTACTATTCTTCCTCAGATTATAATAACTTCACATAGAAACATTTTATCACATTAGGCAGAACTCTAAATGACAGTAAAAAAAAAAAAAGTTATACATTAACAGCACATTCTCAGCACCCTCAATGAAAATTTCCTGACATCATCATTGAATGAACCTATCCTAATATAAAGTAAGCAAACTAACAACCAAACTAACTTGACCTAACAAAATCAACCAATCCTAATATAGTGTAAGCAAACTTAACTTAACCAAGCTAACTTAATCTAACTAGACAAAAAATCACCATCAGCATTGTAAATAAATTTTGAAGGATATATGTGTGCCACAAGTTACTCATAATGAAAAAGCTCTATCTAATGGGAAGGTAAGAAAAGCTGTGTCAAAATTTATCAAAGATAAGAATGAATTAAAGTAAAAACATATAAGAATGATAATCTTTGAGAAGCTCTTGGAGATATGCCACTACTAGTATGAATAGATAGTGTAACACAGGGCAGATAAAAAAAATAGGAGCAATGTGTGTCAGACAGCCTGAGTGAACTTGTGAATTTTTCATTGATATTGATGTGTATAGTATTTCTCCAGTACATAAATTGGAAACTTTTGCTATTCTGTTTTAGAAAGAGACTGAACAGAAGAAAATTAGAGATGAATATACATGACATGATAAGCAAGCCAGATACTTGTCTTGTTTGTCTATGACTTACAAAACTTGTAATAAGGTGGAGAGTAGTGACTGCTTGCCTATAGGGATCACCAGAGTGACACCCATGGTGATTTGGGGCCCCAGGCTGGTTGGACCCATGGCCTACTGAAGTGAAATGCTAGTTATGCATTTCTGTTTGAATGTTGTTGGGCAAGCGAGGATAATGACACTGCCACACTGAGAGAGAGAGAGAGTACTGCAGCTGACAAAAGTGCAGGTGACAGATACAAATTAAAACCATCAAATCACTTGATTTTTTTATCTTTATTTACTGGTCTTTGGAGGTCTGCAATTTCATTTCTTTCTTCTTTTGACTGGGCGTAATTTAGCATGAAGTGGACTAGGTTTTCTTTTTAACATAACATAACATAAATAATAGGATAACAAAGGGCCACCAGGGCCCATCTAGGTTATCCTGTATCAGTCGCACAGCGACCTTGTCATCAGTACTTAAAGATACACTTACAAGTACACAATACATTATATACTAATTCTAAATATTTGGCCCATTAACAGGGCTAAGTCCTGCAGCAAATTCCTCTACAATCTGTGATCCCCATACATGGGGATCATGTCTTGTTTAACTATAGTAAATTTCTTATAAAAACTATCATGCAGCGCTATACATAATTATAAATCTAATAAATTTAAGTGCTTATCTAATCTGTTTTAAACATTGTCAAACTAGTGCTATTTACAACCCTCTCTGGCAATGCATTCCAGAAGTCTACCACCCTATGACTAAAGAAATATTTTCTTATATCTAACCTGCAGCCTTACTTTCTAATCTTCCTGCCATGATTTCTAGTCCTACTTCCTCCTCTAAGGTAAAGAAAGATCTCACATCTATGTAGCTTGTATCTGAGAACATTTTAAATAACTCTATCATATCCCCTCTTATACATCTCCTCTCAAATGAAAACATGTTTAATTCCTTTAATCTATCTCTATACTCCAGGCACTTTAATGCTGGTATCATCCTAGTTGCTCTTCTCTGAACTGCTTCTAACAGGTTGATATCCTGCCTATAATGGGGTGACCAGGCCTGTATGTAATACTCTAAATGGGGCCTAACATAGGAATTATATAAGCTACTCACCACTTCCTTACTTTTATAACTAACATTTCTATTTATAAAACCCAGGATCCTATTTACCCTATTTCTTGCTTCTAAACATTGCTTTGAAAATTTCATAGTCCTGTCTATCACTACTCCTAAATCCTTTCCCTCCTCTACTGCCTCTAGCCAACATCCCTCCATCTCATAGCTAAAGTTTGTGTTGTCTTTACCTAAATGCATAACCTGACACTTTTAGAATTAAACTCCATCTGCCACCTGTCTGCCCATGCTATCAGCCTGTCCAGGTCTCGTTGTATTCTGTAATTGTCCTTTTCACCCTGTACTGCACATGCTATCTTAGTATCATCTGCAAACTTTGATACTTTGCTACTAATTCCTATATCTAAATCGTTAATGTACACCAAGAAAAGAAGAGGTCCTAGCACTGATCCTTGGGGTACCCCACTAACCACTTCCTTCCACTCAGACATTGCCCCATTTAATACTACTCTCTGTTTCCTATCAGAAAGCCATTCACTAATCCAATCAACTAACCTACCCCCTATCCCATGTAGTCTCAATTTGTACACTAGCCTCCTATGCGGTACCTTATCAAATGCCTTGCTAAAATCTAGATATATAACATCTATGCTATTTCCATCATCTAACTCCTTGGTAATATATTCTAAGATATCGAGCAAATTTGTAAGACAGGACCTCCCTGATCTAAAGCCATGTTGGGTATCTCTAATTAATCTATTCTCATTTAAATGCTCCCAAATACTACCCTTAATGATTTTCTCTAGTATCTTACATACTATACTAGTTAAACTGATCGGTCTATAATTATTCGCATCATCCTTCCTACCTTTTTTAAATATTGGTGTAACATTAGCTAACTTCCAGTCCTGAGGTATCTCAGCAAACCTAAGTGATCTTTCAAAGATTAACTTAAGTGCTTCAGAAATACTGTCTACACCCTCCCTAAGTACTCTGGCATGTAGCTCATCAGGACCACTAGCTTTCCTATTGTCTAGTTCAAGAATAAATTTCCTAATAATTCCCGGTTTTATATCAATATTTTCTAAAGCTCTTAAACTACTCGTCGCACTGTTTGTAACAGGATTTCCTATTCTTTCCCTAGTAAATACTGAAGAAAATTGTTCATTCAACAATTCTACTATGTCTTCATTTTGATCCACTACACCATCTTTTCTGAGTGGTCCAATCCTATCCTTATTTCTTTTATCACTGACCTTGTAATAACTATATAATTTTTGGGATCTTTACTCCCAGCTCTAGCTAGTTTTATCTCTGCCTGCCTTTTACTTTTTTTTTTTATAACCTTACTCAAATCATCCCTGACCTGTCTGTACCTAATCAAATCTACATCTTCCCCACTTTTCTGCAACTCTCTATATGCCCTCTTCTTCTCTCTGATCTGTCTACCTATCTCGTGAGTCCACCATAATGGCTTCCTGTTTCTCTGCCTTATATCTTTGTAAGGGATACACTGCATCACTATACCCTTTACTACAACCTTAAAAATATCCCACATCTCCTGTGCAGTTTTATTTCCAAAACTATCTTCCCAGTTTACCTCTCCTAATAACTGACGTAACCTACCATAATTGCCTTTCTGATAGTTTGGGACTCTAGTCTTATTCACTATATTATCCCTACTGGAATTAATGATAAATCTAATTATATGATGGTCACTGTTTGCTAAAGTCTCTCCTACCTCAACTTCCTTTAAACAATGCTCAATATTTGTTAGTACTTTGTCTAAAACCTTCCTCCCTTAGTAGGTTTATCTACCATCTGCACTAAATAGTTATCCTGAAAACTTTCCATAAACTTATTTTCACTAGCATCTCCTACCATCCTCTCCGAGTTTACTGACTTAAGATTAAAATCCCCTAAGATTGTAGATGACATAATGAGCAAATTGTTTCATCACTGCGATGGCAGAAAGTGATAACACAGCTGCCTGATGTCTCTCTCTCTCTTTCTCTCTTTTCAAGAAGTACTTGTTTATGTTGCAGATTACTGTCTTAGATTAGCTGTGAGGGTGGCCATTTTACAGGAAGGCTGCATAAGACATGAGCCTGTAAGGCAGGGATGAGCAAACTTTTTATTTTTTATTTATTTATTTATTTATTTTTTATTTATTTATTTTTTTTTTTTGTAAGAGGCAGAACTACCAAAGGCAAAAGAATTAATATTAGAAAAAAAGGCCCATTTGAATTGTAGTCTTAAAAGAGCCAAAATAATTCATCAAAATTCAAGGACAAATGTCTTGACACCTCTCTCTTAAAAGAAGTAAAGGTCATAGGAAGATGGAAATACAGAGACAGGCAGGGAGTTCCAGAGTTTACCAGTGAAAGGTATGAATGATTGAGAATACTACTTAATTCTTGTATTATAGTGTTGGACAGAATAGGGATGAGAAGAAGAAGAAAGCCTTGTGGAGCGAGGCCACAGGAGGAGGGGAGGCATACAGTTTGCAAGGTCAATAGATGAATAGAGCAGTTAGCATGAAAATAGTGATCAAAGATAGAAGGAGATGCAACATTTCAACAGTGAGAAAGAGGCTGAAGACATTCAGTCAGAGGAGGGAGTTGATGAGACGAAAAGCTTTTGATTCCACCCTGTCTAATAAAGCTGTATGAACAGAACCTCCCGAACATGCAAAAAGTACTCCATACAAGGATGGATAAAGCCCTTGTACAGAGTTAGTGCTTGAGCCTTATTATAAAAAAAATCACAATCTTATAGGGCCACATACTATATTAACCCCAAATCATTAATATTTAAAATACAAAATTACAGGCTTCTAAAGAAAAAGCCATTCTCACATGCATGTGCACACTTGCGAGAAGAAAATGCAATGCTCACAATAGTATTTGGCATTGTTTATTAACTTGCTCTTCAAATTCACTAACATTTGTCGGGCTGCAGGAATTTCTTTGGTGGGCCGCATGTGGCCAATAGACCATAGTTTGCCCACACCTGCTGTAAGGTATAGGCGTTCAGCAGGGTTGCACTCCCCTGGTTCCCTTCCCTTAACAAGAATAGATGAATTGAAGATATTGCTTCCTGTTTAGTGTAATGGCCAATTACAATGTGGTGCAGTGGCATCCTTAGCAAGCATTTAATGACTGGCTGAATGACCCTGCTGAGGTGACAAAGGAGGGAAGGAAGACAAGGGATCGTCAGGGTCAGGGTAGACTACCTCCACACTATTGCCACCTCTCCATATATCATAGGCTTGCCTTCTTTCTCCAATGATTCTCAACCTCCTTACCTTCTGTCTTTCTTTCTCTTCCTCTGTTTTCTATATAACTATGTGTACTTCCAAAATCCATCTAATTTTATTCTACATCACAGTTGATGTAAACATTATGCGTGTTCTGTATAGAAAAGTGTTTCCTCATCCTAAACGTAGCATCTAAGCAGGGAAGTGCAACCCTGCCTAATGCCTATACTACCTTACAGCAAGTGTGGGCAAACTACTGCCAGTTGGCCGCATGTGGCTCACCAAAGAAATTCATGCGGCCCAACAAATGTTAGTAGATTTGATGAGCAAGTCAATAAACAATGCCAAATACTAATGTGAGCATTTCATTTTCCTCTCGCAAGTGTGCAATGCCTCAAAAACTCAATTCCTCCATCTATCACCTCAACACAACCTTCCAGACAGCTATCCCCTCTTCTTCAATGACAGTTAACTGTTGCCCTCTTCTACATTGAATATCTTCAGTCTGTTCTTTACTTGTAATCTAAACTTGAAACTTCACATCTCATCTCTTGCTAAAACAGCTTCTATGAAGTTGGGCATTTCGAGGCATGTCCCCCAGTTTATCTCACCCCATAAACTGCTAACTTTGTACAAGTAACTTATTTACCCATGTGTGGAGTATTCTTCACATGTATGTGGGGTGGGGGTGCTTGCACTCACACAGTTTCATTAGATAGAATGGAATAAAAAACTTTTAATCAAAAACTTTTCATCTCATCAATTCTTTCCTTTAACTGACTGTCTTCAGCCTCTTTTCACTGCCTCAGTGTTGCATCTCTTGCTATCTTCTGTTATTTTCATGCCTTGTGCTCTTCTGATTTTACTAACTGGATGCCTCCCATCCTCTTGTGGCCTCACCACACAATACTTCCTCTAATCCCTGTGCTGTCCAAATATCTAATGCAAGAGTTAGCCAGTACTCTCAATCAGTCATACCTTTCTATGGTAAACTCTAGAACTCCCTACCTGCTTCTGTATTTCCATCTTCCTATGACTTAACTTTATTGAAGAGGGAGGTTTCAAGACATTTATCCCTTTCCTTTGGCTAACTTTTGGACCTGTACAGGACTGGCATTCCAGGTGGGCCTTTTTTTTACTCATTCTTTTGTTTGCCTTTGACCAACTTTCTCCTCTTACATAAAAAAAAATCTGTGTAGGAATCCATGATTTGCAGAAAATTCCAGTGTCTCATATTTGAATCAGACATCAGTGTAAGATCTTGCCCTGGCATTCAACCAGAGCTTTAGGTGCTATTATACAGTTCTTGTTGGCTTACTTGGTGTGAATCCAGACTGTTCAGGTCTGAGGCACTTTATCAAGTGGTTGGAGGTCTGCATCAGTGGAAGATGGTCAGTCACTGCTCACCATGCTGACCACTGGAATACTATATTGCTGTCCTGATGGTATTTTTTCTCTTTCTAGAGAGGAATAACCAGCACATTTCGTGAATCAGAAGGAATAGTACCTTGGTGCTGAAGATTAACACAAGAAATATTATAATGAGTTACCTGGGGTTATGAGGGTATTTCAATCTAGCAAGATTTTAAAACTGATTTATGAATACTCAGCTATCAAATTATTACAAGTTTCATTACACATTAGAACCAACTGAGATGCTTTTGAAAAGAACTTTATATTTATTAAAAAGGAATGTTATGATAAAATTATAAATACTTTTCAGAATGGAGTCAAGAACACAAATCCTTTAAGACCAGTCATCAGCAGTCATCATAGCCATAGTAAGCATCCAGTCCCAATAAAGTGCTCCACCATAACCACTTCTACAATGCCAGTGAGTGTAAGTGTCCTGTTACAACTAATTTACAAGTGAGTGCTTGACTCACCTGGTTGGCTACCCTGTAATGCTGGAGATCGCTGAATAAAGAGAGAGAATGGGCAGAATTCACAGCAAGGGCTTCCCAGCTCTGCAGGCATGCTAGTTCTGAATTAGAGGAATAACAATGAGAAATAATAGTGACTTACAGAAATTGAGTTGTACACCTTGTGCAGAATTTTGTATTGTAATGATGGCAAAATCAGTCCAAATGATAAAAAAAAAAAAAAAAAGAAAGTGACTCAAGACAGGTGTGAACTGTGCAGAGCTACTTTTTAAAGTATGTGTCATGATAAGGGGACAATTGTCACAATTTATTTGTGATCCTCCAAGATGCCATCTAGACTAATTTCTTGTGTTATTGTCTTGCAGCAAGTAACCAGGGTAGTAGTGCAGCCTCCATCTTGCCTCCATGATGAGAGTGTGAGTCTCAGCGTGGACGGCCTGGCACCCGGAGAGGAAGTAACGCTGGAGGCCTCGATGACAGATACCCGAGGGGTCCTCTTCATGTCTCTTGCCCATTACAGGTGAAGCTGTTGCTGTAAAGGAAGCTAATCATGTGATGTTTGGTGAGGCATCTGTGTGAATGTATGACAAGCAACTGTTTCTTCCACTGACACAAGCTACATCGTTAACTTAGCAAGACCAACTCAGTTCTTTCCCTAGTATTGTGGCCTGCCTTCCTCAGGATAATTGTACATTCAAGCAGGCACCCATTCAGTTTGGCTAGCACAACCATCTCTCATGGACTGGCCACCTCCAGGCAGGAGTATCAAGGCTGTTGTGTCATTGTAAAGGCACTGAAGTTTGATGTCTCTCATATTGTCCATGAGGGACTGCCTGTGTATATTTTCATTTTATATGGAAGTGTTTGCCATTTTTTATAGCAATAGATCTGTTATAGTTGTTTCATCTCTCTTTGCTTGGGTGGGAGACTTTTTTGTGTGTGTATGTGTGTGATGGCAATAATGTTACTCTTCCTGAGCAGAGCAGACAGCAATGGACAGGTAGATGTGAGCACCATGGAATCCCTAGGTGGTTCCTACAGGGGAGTGTTCTCAATGGGTCTCCTGAGCAGCCTGTCACCAGCACTGAAGAAACACAAATTTACCAGGTTTTTCAAAAGAGATGTGGAAAATCCAAACATTGTAAGTAATCAGAGCATTTTGTGTATGATGGATAATGTCTTCTTATCTCATCTTGTGACTACTTACTGTCAACATACACATGGAAATATTAAATAAACTACGATGTTTGTAAATACTAACACTTGTTTGGTGGTCTGTTGGATCCATGATGGAGCACTCATGATTTACCTCTCTCTCTCTCTCTCTCTCTCTCTCTCTCTCTCTCTCTCTCTCTCTCTCTCTCTCTCTCTCTCTCTCTCTCTCTCTCTCTCTCTCTCCTCTCTCTCTCTCTCTCTCTCTCTCTCTCTCTCTCTCTCTCTCTCTCTCTCTCTCTCTCTCTCTCTCTCTCTCTCTCTCAGGTGACAATATCAGTGTTCCGAGGCCATCTAAGCAATGAGGAATTGGTGGGTGAGGGCAGAAGTGAACCACTGTCCACGGCCACCCACCTCAGACACTATGTTGCTCCAGGAGTTCAGAGAATTCCTGTTCGCTATGGAAAAGTGCGTGGATGTCTCTTTTTGCCGCCAGGTAATGACTTGTTTGTTAAGATCATTTGTCTTTCTTTGTAGTCTTCAGATGTCTCTTGAAGAGCTTTCTTGTAACGGATGGTAAGAGAAGTCTTCTCCTATGCCAATCCATTCACTTTATCCTTGCAGACTTCAGACCTCTCATTCATTCTTTATGTTCCATGGTTAGTGAACCTTCACCAAGATGCAGTTATAGGGAAAAGATGGAACTTGCTTTTTGAAAAATCAAGCTTACAAAGGGTACCATTGCATACCATTTTTCTTTTTTCTTGTTTTTACCAAAGTCTCTCTCTCTCTCTCTCTCTCTCTCTCTCTCTCTCTCTCTCTCTCTCTCTCTCTCTCTCTCTCTCTCTCTCTCTCTCTCTCTCTCTCTCTCTCTCTCTCTCTCTCTCTCTCTCTCTGGCTCAAATAGTTTTGGTTTGTCCATCTGTATTTCCTTAATAATAATATTGTGGGCATTTTATTTTTTTCCCGCAGGTGTGTGTATGCATGGGAGAGTGGGTTTTCTTTAAAAGCCTTTTATTTTTTTGTTTTATATATTGATCATTTGGATTAATATAGTATGTGGCCCTGTAACATTGTGATTGTTTTTCAGTGTGGCCCTAACACTGAAAAGTTTGCCCACCCCTTCTGTAAGTGATGGGAGACCTACTATGGCTGCTCTCACTGGTAGCTCACAGTTCAGCCTTTGTTAGCACATGCCACCACTCACCTTACTCCAGGATGGCTAGAGGCTGATGGGAAGCTCTACAGGGCCACCAAACATTGGTTAATATTGATCAACCTGCCATGCATTACTGACTTTCTTTAGTTTATCAGATGTTTACCAACCTTAGATCGATCTTTCATCAATTTACGAACCATTTACATGGTGCCATTAATCCTGGAGGAGTAAGAAAGATACTTAGAATTCCTGATGTAGATAAAAATTGTTCTAATTTAATTCCAGTACTTTCTTCTCAGTGAAAGAGTGGATCAGTGCCACCACTCTTTCTCCATCTTTACTGCTCTTTGTCTTACAAGTTACAAGTTATCATAACTAAAACTTTCATGAAATTCAGTATTCTTTGCTAACGGAATTATCTTTACCTAGTGGACAATCTTAACTCTTTCCTCTTAATATTTAGATGGAGCAAAGTGCAACTTTTTTTCTTTTCTTTGGATTTATTAAGCAGCTCTGAATGATCTTTCTATGAATGGCTATGATCAAGAAAATAGTCTACCCTAAACAGAGTCCATCCTTCTCTTTCTATGCCCGGCCTTCATCTACGTAACATTATATTGTTATATGAATGCATGTGTTGACCAGATAGTTCTGAGCTGTTATTGCTTGTACTCCTATGATGAATTACTATCTTGTAGGTGACGGGCCGTTCCCTGGCGTGGTGGACATGTTTGGCAGTGCTGGGGGCTTGCTGGAGTACCGGTCTGCTCAATTGGCTTCCCGTGGCATTGCTTCCCTTGCTTTGGCCTTCTTTGCCTATGATGACTTGCCCAAATCTCTTGAAGAATTTAATATGTCATACTTTGAAGAAGCAGTGGAGTTTCTTCTAAAACATGACAAGGTATTTACTTTTGAATACTGTCATTACTATTTTCTTCTCAACCACAAGTTTAGCAACAGTGAAATTTGCATAACCACCCAGTTCACTAAGTTTGGGATCAGATTCTTATATTCACAGACCTCAGGGGATTATTGATAAGCCAACCTCACCAGTGGCTATGTGCATAAAATTTGATTATATGAGCTTCAGTCTGAGAGAACTAAAATTACACAGTTTAAAAATGTGCACCTTCCTGCACTCTTTTGCTAACACATCTGGGGACTGTATGGTGAAGTTTGATGACTTTGATATGCAAGATGACTTTGTGAGCACTGGAAGATAGCCACATACCCTTCCAGTCCTCTTCTAAACTGAACTCAACATCTATCAGACTTCCACTCTCATGGCCTTACTGATTGTTTTACTTTTATTCTGTCACTGTTTTGCTTGCAAGCATATAATAACAATACAGCACAAGTACAGTACAGTGTACAGTGCTTTATATGACTGATAGGTGCTTGGGTGTATTACTGTGTTACTGCTAGTATGTTTCTTTATTTGTTGTGTTTGGTGTGTTTTGTGACTGACCATGTGGTGTATAGATTATACCTTATTGTGTCTCATGTGCTAACTGTGCCTCCCAAACTCTCAATGAGTCTGATGCAGTTCCTAGCAGGAAGGGTAGGTAAGCTAGAGTGCCAGTAACACTCTTCAAGAAGGTAAAAATTATTAAGAGACACAACAGTGGTCAGCGAGTTACCCTCCCTCAGGTATCAGTTACTCATTGGTGAGTGTTCTGCACATTTTATATGTTTATTTGACATTGGATGTTCTTTTGTATGCTGTTTTCTCTTTCATTGTCTCAACAGATTTGTTATACTGTTGAACCTCTGTCAACTCAGACCCTGATAAGTTGGTTTTCGTGATAGTCAGACTCTGACCGACCCAGGGACTAAAATCATAGTTGAACTACCTGCCCTTTTTTTTTTTTTTTTTTTTTTTTTTTTTTCCACAAATTATGTATTTTGTAACATGAAAATTTACTCTGGCCAACTCAGATGGAACCTGTCTGCTCATATTATTGGGACATCTCAGTAGATGAATAAAAGACACAACTACAGAATTCATTGCTGGCTTGACAAGACACCACACTGGTCACCAAGCCTCAACAAGTGCAGGTTTCTAGTTTGTGCTGCACAGGGCATGGTATGTCTAGGGAGGTTTTCAGATATTTCCAATAAACAACAACAAAAATTTTTTTAGTGTTAAAGTGATTATGGTGAAGGGGTTGCCCCTAATGTAGGATGGTGAATGAAGCTTACAGGACAGTGACAACACTGTGTAGCCTTTACAGCATGGTAAAACACAAGGTATGTTATGGTCTTTTTTTTCTATCAGTGTATCATTTGTACCAAATCGTGCATTTTTGGTGCTCTAAATGAACACTTAATGAACTGGAAAAAGTGGAAGAAAGCAATAAGCAATGAGTGCTATAATAATTGACTTTTTTTTGCAGGTGATAAGCCGAGGTGTTGGAGTAATTGGAACAAGTAAGGGTGGGGAGATAGCTCTGGAAATGGCAGCATTTATTCCATCGGTTATTGCATGTGTTGCTATCAATGCTCCTTGTGTTCCTGTTCTGGTTGGGATGCGAGTGGGAGAACACTTGTACCCTGGAATACCTTTCAGCAACATACATAATGCTCATATTAAGGATGATGGCAGTGTGTGTATGCGACCTCTCAGTGCTGATATAGCTAAGCAATTTGAAAAGTTTATTGTTCCAGTAGAAAGAAGCAATGCAGCTTTTCTTTTCATAGTTGGTATTGATGATCAAAACGTAAATTCAGAATATACTACACAATTGTTGTGTCAGAGATTATCCAAACATTCATACTCAAAACCTTACAAAGTCTTGTCATACCCTGGCAGTGGCCATCTGTTGGAGCCTCCATATTCTCCACACTGTTATGCTTCCTTTCAGCACAGTTCTATGATAGCTTTGGTCTGGGGAGGGACAGTCAAGCACCATACATGTGGGCAAGTCAATGCCTGGAACAAGACTATAGAATTTTTTAAGCACCATATTGCACAAACAGGAAACCTTGAAGATCTTGGAAAAAACAGCTTTGTTCATCTTAAAAGCAGTTTATGAAAATATTAAACCTTAACTCCTCAAATTCTCTTTTATTTATTTTCACATGCAGTTTGTTTTATTTTATTTATTTATCTAATTTTATTTACTTATTTTTTTAAAGGACACTTCATTCTGTAGACATAAGTTGCTGACAAATTAGTTTAATTAGGCTTGAGAGAGAATAGCCCAGTGACATTGCCTTTCCAGCAGAGCTGGTCACTTCTGTACCTCTGTCCACGCCTCCGCTCCTCCGTACCTGCGGACCACCAAACGAGGTGCAGAGGTCCAAAGTGCGGGAACATTTTCTAAAGTGCAAATGTAACAGGTACAGAAAGGCGACATTTTAAGTCCGTACCTCCGCATCTGAGACATGTGGGAAAGACTAAATTTTAAGTCTGTACCTCCTCACCTGAGACAGGTGCAGAAAAGCAAAATATTGAATCCGTACTTCTGCACCTGAGATTTTCAAGGTAAAAAATTAAATAAAGACGACAGTCCGCACTCCGTAGCATTACTTTAAGCTGTTTTTGGCGATCTGTGCTACCAGGCATATTATTCCACCATTTGAGTGACGTGTCATTCAGATCTAAGCATTCTCTCTCTCTCTCTCTCTCTCTGATGATAATAATAATAATGAGTTTCAATGACTTCCAGTTACTGCTAACCATATATACACTACAATGATGCAGTATGTCTCCCATAGGTGTATGCATAGCTCTGGGAGACACGTACAGACGGTGACGGTACAGTACATAGTGAAGACTACTGCCAGTGCCCCTATGGTAATAAAGCTCTAACACAGCCCTGTGCAACCTGCGGCCCGCAAAGGCTTTCATTGCAGCCCTTTCTCCTAAAAATAAATACACTATAGTGCGGCCCTCAGAGAGAGAGAGAGAGAGAGAGAGTTACCAAGTAGAGCCCACCGAAAGTTTGACAAAATCCATATTCTCGTGTACCAGTATCACCATATTTTTTTTTTTTTCTATTTCGTTCATTAAGGTACATATTTTAATTATATTAGAACAGAAAATAATATATTACTTGACATTTTTAATTATTAGATTGAGTGATCATTGGCTGTCTGTCTATGAGTCTGACACGTATGGTTCACGTACTGTAGTATGGTACGTGTGTTCCTGCCTGTCAGTACCGACTGTACCGCTGCCTCACCAGTCTCCATTGTGACTTCATTTGTTGTGGTTGAATTGTAATTACCAGTACGTACTGTAAGTTGTTAATGTTGCAGTTTTGTAATTGACTTTAGAAAATTTGCAAGCAAAACTTTTGTGTGGTTTGATGTGTGTTAAAAAAAAAAAAAAGGCGTTTTCAGTAGCACTTTGCAAAAGGTGAACGGTCCAGGAGTGTTCGCTTTTACACGCGAACACTGCACTGAAAACGATAGTAACACTGCCAGACGAATCTCCCTCGTCGCTCGCCGTTAAAACTATTGTACTCTTCCGTCGCAGGATCACGCCAAGCTGAGACATACAGCCTCATTCCACTGTAATATAGCGCTGCATGGTAGTTTTTATAAGAAATTTACTATAGTTAAACAAGTCATGATCCCCATGCATGGGGATCACAGATTGCAGAGGAATTCGCTACAGGACTTAGCCCTTTTAATGGGCCAAATATTTAGAATTAGTATATAATGTATTGTGTACTTGTAAGTGTATCTTTAAGTACTGATGACGAGGTCGCAGTGCGACTGATACAGGATAACCTAGATGGGCCCTGGTGGCCCTTTGTTATCCTATTATTTATGTTATGTTAAAGATATTATTATGGGAATGGGATAATTGAAGGCAAGGCTCAAATAAAACACTACACTTAATTTCTGCAGGGAATGTTTTCTGACGACCCTGGTACACACGGCAGAGTCTGGATGCACATGTCCAAATGATTTTTGTAGCACAGATCTGCGTCTACCTTGTTCAAAAACATCTTGTCACAGACGTCACAGTTAAATCTGTTAAGTGTAAAAAAAACTTGGTAATTCTTTATAACAAGTCTGTCCCTCCCTTCCCCTCCCTTTCCCTCCATCCCCCCCAAACAAGCTTGGGGGCCTGTGGGGAAACGTGGGTATTGGTGGGGAAAATAAACGCAATATGAGCGTTAAAAAAAAAAAAAAAAAAAAAAATTTTCCATATTTCAAGATTTTCCAACCTAATCTAACCAAGCATAATCTAATCTAACCTAACATAACCTAATTTCTAATGTAACCTAACTGGACCCCGCCTGCTAGGGCATTAAACTAACCTAATGTAACTTAGCCCCCCCCCCCGGGACCCCTCCGCTAGGGCATTAACCTAATTTAACCTAACCTAACCTAATGTAACCTAATTGTGAGGGCTGCGTCTCCCCTGGACCCCCCACACTAGGGCATTAACCTAACCTAAGCTAACCTATACGGAGGGGGGGCACAGCCCCCAGTGAACCCCCTGTTAGGGTGTTAACCTAGTGCTAACAAGGAACCTAAAAAATGATAACGTTATGCCTCTCGAGTGGCAGCGCGTGATTGGAGGGATTAGCTCTATAGATACCATGAAATCCTTATTTGCCGCTACCCACAAATCCGTTTATACCCACAAATCTGTTATAAACAATTGAAAATCATTTCA
This sequence comes from Portunus trituberculatus, assembly GCF_017591435.1. Taxonomy (NCBI): domain Eukaryota; kingdom Metazoa; phylum Arthropoda; class Malacostraca; order Decapoda; family Portunidae; genus Portunus; species Portunus trituberculatus. The sequence goes on along the minus strand of NC_059272.1, from coordinate 2,290,181 downwards.
GTGTTTACTCTTGACTGGTGCAGAGCTCGCTGGACTTAGAAACTGACGGCCAAACTAGACGCTTGCGGCTCAATTATTTTTCTTGTTTACGGCAAGGTCACCAAGCCTTCTACATATGAGAGTTTCGTGTTCGTACGTGAAACGGACCTTTAAAAAGATTAACTAAATTGTTTTATAATACGTGAGCGCCTATGGCGGTGTTGAGACCAATTAATAGAGGTGAATAGAGCCCTTAAGATCCCAGGTATCACTTCCCCTGTCACATTTTCATATTTATTAAGGTAGTACAGGTAATATCCCCAGTATCCATTAATACACAATATGCCAGATAAGCCGTTACACCACTAGTGACTGCTTGTCATTCAGTAGTTACATTGGCAGAGACATTTTTGCTGTGGATTCCCTCAAATTGTTGCACTGTCAAAGAGGCCATGATGTTGTGTGTTCGTTCGCCCAAAGTTTTCAGAGCACCACCATTAAAAAATATACCCAAATCTTCCGCAATATTGCTATAACCTTATGTCATTATCAAGCAACAGTGCAAATATCCTATCATATTTATATTTTACAATTAATATGCTTAGATAATGCGTAACCTACGAGACTCTCACGTAATTGAAAATCAAAGTCGGAGTCACAAGCTTTGAAATGAGTAGCGTGAACAAGTGTGAACCGTGGTCCATCCAGAGTGCCTAGTCCCAGATGTCTCGAGAGTGCAAGACTCTGTTTTCATTTAATTCTAACTGGAAGGAGAATTCTTATGAATTTTAATATCAGCAAACAGTTACTAAATGTATTTCCTTTACATGATAATACTTATCATATCTTCATGCTCCACATAATAGTATTTTTTTATTGATTTATAACTTACAAAGTTGGCAGCTCGTCTCACAGCCAATCAGCGTAAGTGTTCGCTATCAAGGTGCCATTCCACCAAAACCGTGTTCTGCACAAATTGTTACGCACTTTTTGTGCAGAACTTTTGCTGTGCACATACAAAAGAACACCCCTTGTTGACCATGTGTCCACCGACTAAATGTACACAACTTTTGTACGCGAACATTGCAGCACTTGTGCTGAACTGTGCGCATACAAAAGTTAAGCACAGTTTGCCCTCAGATAAGGCCCTTATACAGAGTAAGCAGTTGGAGGGGCGACAAATACTGGCGGAGACGCCTCAGAACACCTAACTTCATAGAAGCTGTTTTACCAAGAGATGAGATGTGAAGTTTCCATTTAAGATTATGAGCAAAGGACAGACCGAGGATATTTATTGTGGAAGAGGGAGACAGTTGAGTGTCATTGAAGAAGAGGGGATAGTTGTCTGGAAGATTGTGTCGAGTTGATAGATGGAGGAATTGAGTTTTTGAGGCATTGAAAACTACTAGATTTTCTCTATCCTAATCGGAAATCTTAGAAAGATCGGAAGTCAGGCGTTCTGTGGCGTCCCTGCGTGATCTGTTGACTTCCTGAAGGGTTGGTCGTCTCCGAAAGGACGTGGAAAGATGTAGGGTGATATCATCAGCTTAGGAGTGGATAGGGCAAGAAGTTTGGTTAAGAAGGTCATTAATGAATAATAGAAAGAGAGTGGGTGACAGGACAGAACCCTGAGGAACACCACCAGTGACGGAGAGCAGTGAACCATATATTTTCTCAGCCTACCGTGTTGTGAGAAGCAAGGGAAGATAAAGCAGAACAAGTGCATATGTGATATTATGCATCTATGTAATGTGCTTATGGAGATATTTGCAAATTTGTTTTGAGACTACAAGCTTCGTGGACCGTTTCCCCTGATGGAAGAGGCACCTGGTTCTTGAGTGTTTTGGCGTCTTTTAAGGTGTTTGGTGTGTTTTAAGAATATTTACCGGGTTTTCACTTGGTTTTCTGGTGATTTAGTGTGTTTTGTTAGTGTTTGTTGGTTAGTGTTGTGATTCTGTCGTTTAGATTTTCTTCATGACCTGCTTATCCCTCTCTCCGTGGCGTCCAGTCCACTCGATTGTGAACAAGTGGGGCCACACTCTTGCCTGTGCCCTGTGGTGGTAGTGTGAGGGAGTAATGGTTGGAGCAGTTATGATGGCAGTACAGGTGTGACTTTCAATAAATGTGTGTGCAGTAAACGTTTGTTTTTGTAGCCTATATTCACCCATGTCTATGTCTATGATATTTATATGTCTATACATATAAATATCATACAAATGTTATGTATGTGTTAATTATCTTTTGATGTAATTCACTGTTTGATCTGCTGCAGTCTATGACGAGACAGCCAGACGTTACCCTACGGAACGAGCTCAGAGCTCATTATTTCCGATCTTGGGATAGGTCTGAGACCAGGCACACACCACACACCGGGACAACAAGGTCACAACTCCTCGATTTACATCCCGTACCTACTCACTGCTAGGTGAACAGCACCTACACGTGAAAGGAGACACACCCAAATATCTCTACCCGGCCGGGGAATCGAACCTCGGTCATCTGGCTTGTGAAGCCAGCGCTCTAACCACTGAGCTACCGGGCCGTGTGTGTGTGTGTGTGTGCACGCGAAAAGGAAAATGATGAAAATAGCAGTTGCAGCAGAATAAGTATATAACTACCATAAATTAGTAAGATGTTCTTCTTCCTTATAGAGTCTTTATTATTTACGTTATATAGATGAGAGTTAAACATTACCGTGACACTTAAAAGAAGTGTGAGAAGAAGAGGAATGAATCGGTGAGTGAGATGTTGTGAGGGGAGTCTGGGTTGGGACCTACGGCTATTGTCACGCTAATTGCCCTTCGCATCTTGCTAACTGTATGCCGAGCTCCCCTCTCACGGCCGCACTGCGCATCACTTCCTCTCATCTCTATTATTTTCACTTCTTTAAAGCAAGAGGTAAATCTCTCTCTCTCTCTCTCTCTCTCTCTCTCTCTCTCTCTCTCTCTCTCTCTTATAGGAGATAGAGTGTGAGGAGTTAGGCAAAGTATGTGTATTAACACCAACCCTTTTTAGCTTGTTCATAGATGAGTTAGCATTCAGAAGAAGCGTTGGGAGTAATATGATGTGAGTACGTGCTACTTTATGCATATGATATAGTGATCATAGGTAAATCAGCAGATGAGTTGCAAAGTTCGCTGGATGTTGTGAATTAATAGGTATGGAAGAGACTTTGGAGCTCGACTTAGCACTAATGAGAGTATATAGGGTAATGATTTTGAATAGGCCAGAGGATGAAAGTATATAGTTTAATGCGGTATTGAGAATTGGAAACAATGAGTTGAGACTGACACAAGAAAATAATTACTTGAGGATGTGCGCGAGTCCAAATGAATGTGAAAAAGCACATAAAGAAAAAAGCAAAATTAGTGAACTATATTTAGTGGGTAAGTCGATTGAGAAGTGCAACAAGCTAGGATGAAAGCAAGTATGTGCTAAGAGACATGTAGAGTGATTGCATGTGGAACGAAAGTGAAATTGACATTTGTTAGAAGTGGAGCAGAATAGAGTAGCTTGGATGGCAATGAATGCTCACAACAGTGGAAACTTTGAGAAGTGACATGAGATGGAGCATATTTAGGGATAGACTTACAAAACCGACAATTATACAAGATTTGGCTTGAAAGAATTAACAGATGATGCAAGAACAGCGAGAAAGATGTATCGATCTTTGCAATGAAAGTGGAATCAATGGAGGAAAAGATGCATGGGAATGACAGACAGGAGCGGATGGATGGATGGATTTTGTTTAGGCGCCGCAACAACTAGGGTCATATGGCGCCGCAAACTATAGTTTATGAAAACTAAAAGCAGTTAAAAACAATAAAAGTAAAGGTAACTAAAAACTAAAACTACAATAAAATTAAATAAAACATTAAAATACATAATAAAAGAAATAAAATTCACAAATTGGGGAGGAGGCCCGCTTCTCCCTGAAATCTAAAAACGTCATGGCCAGGGGCCAGAGAAGCTGGTCCAAGGACCTTAGATAGGTAGAAGACACCGCTATCTCTACCGCGACAACGGTAGAGGTAGCGGTGTCGTAACTCAATTAAACTAAGGCACTCTACGAGCAGGTGCCGTACAGTGAGCGGCACCAAGCAGTCATCACAGTAAGGTTGAGGGTCCCTGGTCAGGTATTTTGTGTAAGGTACGTGTGACCTATACGAGTCGCGCCAATAAAGTCTGTGCACGGCGATCCCGGACATGGGTGTATGTCCACTGAGGAGAGGAAGTAGTGATCTCTCCCATTTTCGAGGTTGCGACCCCGTTAGCCATCTCCTCTGCCATCTGCAACAATTGCCACACGAATGGATGAAATACATCTCGAAACGGAACAGGGCAGGAGATGGAGCGCGACTTGCTGCCTCTTTAGCGAGGCGATCTGCGTGTTCATTCCCTGGAACACCTACGTGACCAGGGTCCCAACAGAACCCAACACGATATCCTCGTTTGGTAAGAAGATATAGCCACTCCAGGGCTGATAAAACCAAAGGGTTAAGGGAAATAAAAGGAGAGAGAGAGCAGTAAGAGCACTGCGACAGTCACAAAATTGTAAAAGACGAAACCGGGAGAGTAAAAATGATCTGTAAAGCTAGGACTATTGCAGACAGCTCCGCAGTAAAGACGGATGCCACTGAAGGAAGACTGCCAGACCGATAAAAAGAGGGGGAAACCACGTTAAACCCAACGCCTGCGTCGGATTTGGAACCATCAGTAAAAACAGGGATGTCATCAGAAAAGTGTTCTAAAACCGTGTGTGGGACAGAGCTGGTAGAAAATCCTTCTTGCCATCCATGGCAGGAGGGCATAATGAGACAACCGGAAGCTGCCAATAACCAACTTGTGGAAGCCGGAAAGAGTAGACAGGAGTGGGGTCGATGGACAAATCCATCATGAGGTTTGCCACTCGAAGGCCAAAAGGTTTAGGTAGACTCGGTCGAGTGACATACGCCTGCGAACGCGAGTCCCGCAATATTGACAGACAAGGGACAGAATCAGGAAGACGGTGGGTGCGAAACCAACACCGGAGCATCGAAGACTGGCGCCGGAGGTCGAGCGGCCAGAAACCAGCATCCACTAGAAGGCTAGGTATTGGAGATGTCCGAAATGCACCCGTAGCCAAGCGGACCCCAGCATGATGCACGGAGTCAAGCGTGCGTAGTCGTGCATCCGTTGCGGATGAGTAGATCTCACAGCCGTATTCCAGCTTGGGAAGTATAAGTGTACGGTGAAGAAGCAGCAAAGTGTCCCTGTCCGCACCCCAAGAGGTGTGACTTAAAACCCGAAGAAGGGATAGTGCCGTCCTGCAAGACGCTTTAAGAGAACGGAAATGGGGAACCCAAGTAAGACGGTTGTCAAACAATAGGCCAAGATATCGAGTCGCCTCCACACATGAGAGGCGTCTATTGGCTAAATATAAATCGGGATCTGGATGGACGCCACGATTACGACAAAAATGCATGGATACGGTCTTTGAGGTGGAGAAACGAAAACCATTTATGTTGGCCCAACTGGACACCCTATTGATTGCCAGTTGGAGCTTGCGCTCAATCAGTGACATCCTAGCAGCACCAAAAGAAATACATAAATCATCAACATATAAGGAGCTGTGAACGCCATCTGGTAGAGTATCTATAACACCATTTATGGCGATTGCGAATAGTGTAACACTAAGAATACTTCCCTGTGGGACACCATCATTTAGAGCAGTAGCCTCGGAGAGAACACTTCCAACTCGAACCCGTAAAAGACGTCTGGATAAAAATAGGAAGGTGGCCACGGAGACCAAAATTAAACAAGGAACGTAAAATCCCATGACACCAAGCTGTGTCGTAGGCCTTCTCCAGGTCAAAAAATACAGTAACCTGGTGGTGGTGATTAGCGAAGGCCTCACAAATAGAAGACTCCAGGGATAAAAGAGCATCAGTAGTAGACCTCATCTTTCGGAAGCCATACTGTACCGATGACAAGTACTTCCCCCTCTCCAAGTACCACATGAGTCTTACATTTACCATCTTTTCTAACACTTTACAAATACAAGATGTCAAAGATATAGGACGGTAGTTCGTAGCCTGGAGATTATCTTTCCCAGGCTTCGGAAATGGGAGAACCACTGCCACAGCCCAAGAAGATGGAAAGTCACCGGTATGCCAAATCATATTATAAAGATTTAATAAAAAGTTAAAAGCACTGTCAGACATGTGGCGCAAGAAGGCATAAGGAATATCATCTGGGCCAGGAGAAGAGTCCTGACACTGGGACAAAGCGGTCTGCAACTCAGAGGCAGAGAAGGGACATTATAAGACTCCTCCAGTGGAAGAAAAATTTATGCCGAGAGATTCCATTCTCTGGCGGTGACGTGCGCCTGGGGCTGCAGGATGCCTCCGGGAAACACTGGCAAAGTGCTCCGCGAAGAGGTCGGCGACAGTCCTAGGGTCTGCCACCGTTCGCCCAGCAGACAACAAAACTGGTGGGGAAGGAGCAGAATACTTCCCAGCAATTCGGCGGACTTTGTTGAAAGACATCCGTAAGAGGGTGTGCATTAATGGAAGATACATAAGCTTTCCAAGAGGCTCTTTGTGCCTCTTTCAAAACGCGGCGGGCCCGAGCTCGGCAGCGTCGAAAAGCTTCCAGACACTGCGGGTCCCCACGATGTCGCCGGAGACGAGAGAAAGCTGCCCGTTTCTCTTTCACAGCGTTTGTGCATGCTGCGTTCCACCAAGTAACGGGACGCTTAGTAAACCGACCTGACGTCCTAGGGATTGTCTGAAGCGCTACTGACTGTAAAAAATCGGTAAAATAATCAACAGCCTCAGCACAAGTAGAAAAGTCAGCCAACGGACGGATAAAAGAGCTAAGGTCTGTGAATCGAGGCCAATCTGCCTTGTCTAAAACCCAGCGTTGGGGCCGGGACTGTGGCTCAGAGTTCACAGATTCTAATAAAATCGGAAAGTGGTCACTACCGTGTAAATCCGGTAGGACCCGCCAATTAAAATCAAGGAAAGAATTAGATGTACACAGAGAAAGATCGATAGCTGTAAAAGTCCCAGTAGGACTGTGGAAATGTGTAACATCCCCAGAATTTAAAATCTCCAATCCCTCATCCTCAATAAAAGAACCGATTAAAACCCACGAGGATTACTAGCACCTTCATCCCACAATGGGTGACGGCCGTTAAAATCTCCCAACAAGAGGAAAGGTGGAGTCAGCTGACGCACCAGGCCGTCAAGCTCACCCCTGGAAACAGGAAGCCGAGGAGGAGATATAAACTGCAAATAGTGTAGGATCGTCCCATAAAGACCTTAACAGCAACCACCTGAAGGGAGAGTTAAGTTGTAAGGGATAACAGGTATATCCTGACGGACTAGAATAGCTGTGCCACCGTGGTGGCCCTGGTCAGGGAAAGGAGTACTAAAAAAGGCACGATAGCCAGGAGGACTAGAATAAGTACTATCACAGAGCATAGTCTCTTGTAGAGCAACATAGGCAGGAGAGAAATCCGACAGTAAAGCTCGGAGTTTCCCCCACGAGGCGCGAAGGCCTCTACAGTTCCACTGTAGAAGCTTGAAGAAGACTATTTAGGTGCAGTGGACGGGCGAGCCTTTTGAAGGGGCTGCCCGTGACTCACCTGACTAGAAATAATCAACCGACGGGAAGACACCGGGAGTTGTGATGTGCCGGGTCGTTGGAACGCAGCCTTTCGGCCTACCGGTGAGTGATGCTAACCATCATCACTCTACCGGTCATCGGAGGACGAGGGTCAGGCTGGACTGCACTTTTCGACACAGTGGGTCCACGAGGGACGGCTGTGACAATATCATCGGACGTCTCCATGCTAAGACCATCCTCATCACAAGAACCCCGATCTGAGACGGAGGGCGTCACAGAAGGCTGGACAGAAACTACTGGAGCTACCATTGCAGAGCGGTCCCTGGAGGACTCACGATCATGTGCACAGGGAGAAAACTTAGATTACTTAGGCTGAGCTAAATCTATCGACTCCGCAGAGCCGCGGTGCCGTTTGGTCAGGCCCTTCAAAGGCTTAGGCGATACAGGAGGGAAATGAACTTCAACTACATGGGTCACGTTGGTCAAGTATTCTAGTTACTTACACACACAACTGCATAAAAGAAAGTCTCTCTCTCTCTCTCTCTCTGACGATGATGATAATAACACACACACACACACACACACACACACACACACACACACAATGCGGGCCATAAGACGGCAGAATCATTCCTACAGCACAGCAGTAACTGTTTTAATTTTCTTCTCTGTATTCTAGTATTTCCTCTGTTTCATATATTTTTCAGTTATGGGAAAACGGTCTTCTTTCTCTATCTCAATGGGAAAACTGTATTTCTTCTCTGTCTTCATGAGTAACACTATTTCTTCTCATATTCGATGGAAACCAGATTTTTCTAGTATATATATGTATATATATATATATATATATATATATATATATATATATATATATATATATATATATATATATATATATATATATATATATATATATATATATATATATATATATATATATATATATATATATATATATATATATATATATATATATATATATATATATATATATATATATATATATATATATATATATATATATATATATATATATATATATATATATATATATATATATATATATATATATATATATATATATATATATATATATATATATATATATATATATATATATATATATATATATATATATATATATATATATATATATATATATATATATACTAGAAAAAATCTAGTTTCCCCCATCGAATATAGAGAAGAAATAGTGTTACTCATAGAAGACAGAGAAGAAATACAGTTTTCCCCATTGGAGATAGAGAAAGAAGACCGTTTTCCCCATAGAAAACATAGAAGAAATATATAGAAAACAGAGGAAATACTAGAATACAGAGAAGAAAATTAAAACAGTTACTTACTCTGCTGTGCTTTGTAGGAATGAAGTTCTGCCGTCTTATGGCCCGCAGTTGTATTATTATTATTATTATTATTATTATTATTATTATTATTATTATTATTATTATTATTATTATTATTATGATTATCATTATTATTATCATCATCATCGTCAGAGAGAGAGAGAGAGAGAGAGAGAGAGAGAGAGAGAGAGAGAGAGAGAGACTTTCTTTTATGCAGTTGTGTGTGTAAGTAACTATTAGTACAAAAAAAATGTTTCTTACACCTACAGTATTATTCTCTAAATATATAATTAGATAAATAAAATGGCAACAAGGACAGAGAGTATGGGAGGAGGACGAGAAAGGAAAGGAATTCAGGGTCGGACCTCACACACCCAGGTATACTTAGGCCTTGACCGCTAGCTAGTGTGCCCTCCCCTACCTACTTTTTTGACGTCGTCTACCCCACTGGAGCGGCCGTCTCTTCAGGGGGCCGTGCCTAAGCCCCCTCTAGCCTAGCTCGCCAGGTCACAGGGGCACGCAAGCCCCCCCACCACGACAAGGCGGTTCCCATCTGGGTGGGCAGACAGAAGCGGATCACAAATCATGTGTGTGTGGGGGGGGGGGGATGAGAGTCATGAGACTGGCTGGGAGGAATCAAAATGAGCGTGAATGAATCGTGACAAGAGGACGCTGAGTGGGAACTAAATAGGATGTGAGGAAATTTAAGAGTGATCGAGATAGACAGGGAAGTGAAGTGTGTGGGACTGATTGTATGAAAGAATGAGATGAAACGAAAAAAAAAAATGTATATACTCTGGAGTGTGAGAGGTATCATTGAGGCATGAGGGAGATCATGCAAATGATTCTGATTGAATTAAGACATAGAGAGAATGAAAGAATGGAGACAACAGGAAGGGAATGAATGGTGTTACTGCTGGGACTATGTAGTTTCTAGAGACTAATGAAAGGATGAACGAAGCTGTGAAAGAGTGTATGGAGATAATGTGGCGTGCTAGATATAGGGACAATTAGTGTTCAGGAGACTTTTTTTTTTATCCTGCTTGTCTTTTATGTGTCCTCGACCGACAGGATCGAGTTGCCCATGGTACAATAACGAATAACGAAAGTTATTGTACCATGGAGTTGCCGATCCAAGCCCACGAGCGATCCTGAGTCACCTGGATTTCCATTATCCCACTGACTCACTCACTCGGCGGGGTTCGGCTGGCGCTGGGAGGGCGGGTGGGGTGGAGGGAGAGGGATATGGAGCGCCGGGAGCTACCGTATCAGTGAGAGATTATGTGAACCTTCTTAATTGACCGTGGAAACCACTGTGAGTGGAAAAGAAAGCATGCAAATATTACTAAATTCATACGGGATATCAAAATAAATTATCCATATCGCTGATATTTAGATTTAACGTATAACCGTCACTCATTGATATTTTTTTATCTGTGATCTCAGAGTTAAGACAATTATCAATAGGACTGAAAAAAACAGATAGATGTAAGTATTAAGTAAATATATTACTTCTGAAATAATATTGGCAGGCTTATATGAGCCAATTATAATTAGATACTAAAAATGGTAAAGAATAATATCACGGAACCTGTTGTTTCCGAATACCTTTGGGGTCTGTTGTATCTCGGCCCCACCCTTTAAGCATAACACCATTACTTTGGACCACAAACAAAAAATTTATTTTACTACTTAAGCAAATTCAATAAGTATAAAGGGTGTGCTTAGGCTTAACTGACAACAAACTTTGAATATGGCGTCGAAGTAGGAAGAGCACCGAACTTGCAACACTCGGCCGAAGAGGCTGTGAGGAGGTGCTGCGTATATCACCAATTCTTCCCATATACCGCCGTCTCCGAGAAGCAGCGGCCCCGAGACTTGGTAGGATGCAAGACTTACGTCCCTTCTGGCTTCCCAAGTGACTGGAGAACGACATGCCCAGGAGAGTGGCTGTGTACAACGGAGATAACAATGCACTAGAGGAGGTGGTGGTCGCGGCGAGGAGGGGGAAGGAGGGGTCCGTAGAAGGACGTGTAGGGAGGGGCCTGTCTCCTATGACGACTTCGGAATCGAGTGAAAATAAGTTGGCAATGGCCGTGGAACTCGACCACATGTACATAGGATGTTCAGATTCAAAGGCGTCCATTGAAAAGGACATCGAAGTGCAGCACCTCAAGAACATCATCCTGCTACACCTGGACCTCATACAGCAGCAGGCAGACGAACTCTTGGCCAAGGAGAAGCAGATTAAGAACTTACGGGACGAAAATGACAACGTTAGTAACCCTCTTTGCATGTAATCGGTGTATTTTTTAAGTGTATCCTAGTATCTTCCCGGCTCATGGCTCCTCATTTCCTCTTATTTAGACTCGTCATGTGCCTCTTTTAGCTCTTATTAGGCTTGTGGGTGGCCTCTGATTCGTGCCTGGCAGTGGGAATGGCCTTGGGTGGTGTAGTGAAGGTGACAGGCGATAAATAGCAAAGTTGTTTTGGTTCAGTCCATCATGGCGTAGTACTTATAGTAGTAATTGTAGTAGTCAAATGAGCGTCTGGCAGCCGATAAAACACCTCGCTATAATTACTAGTGCGGCTTTTTCACCTGTCACGGTCCAAATTAGTGACATTTGAAAGTGTATAGAGCAAGTTGGGTGCCTGTCAAGGATGGGATTTGGTGAGAAGTGAGCGCGAGGCGAGGGATGAATGGCGGGAAGGGTTCGGTCAGCTGATTGCCCGCCCCGCTCTCCGCTCTTATGCTCTAACCTTACTCATAACCGCCCACCGGCCCCCACGCCTCCACCCTTGGACTCCAAACCATAACACGATTTTAATTACACCACTATCTGGGAATGTCATCACGCCCAGTGCTTAATAGAGGAAGATAACGTAATGGTAGCGTAACATGATGCAAGGACCTGGTGGTGGTGGTCTCACTCCAGCCATCCTTTGCTCTGACGTTCCGTGACGTTTTGACCCGGCATCAGATATATTTTGTCTGACAGGTCCTCATACTGTACGGGAGTTCTTCATTAGCATGTCATTTAAGCCCACACTGCTTGAATAAATGCATGATATGTGAAGCTTACCAAGTATTCAAACCTTTACTGGCCTATAGCTTAGGTAGTGTGCATGACTTGCCCACACGTGAACGGTAAAGGTGGATTCTAATGTTTTCTTCCCCAAACGTTCCCATTATTCCCTTGTTAATGTTGTAAGAGAAGGATGTGAAGGCAAAAACACATTGTGGGAAGGGTCCAACACTCCCTTAACCCAACCTAGTCATATTCCCTTCACCTAATGTTCTGAGGGCTTGTGTATTTTAATTTAACTTTGAGAAGATGGATTGATTTATGTTCTTTTAGACCTAGATTAACACATTATTATTTTCTCAGGTTATAAGTCTCCAGTGTTTCTACAAATTGATTATTAAGTGTAAAGACTTTGCAGTGTCATTAAAGATTAAAAATTGTGAATTGCTTGTTGATGTATCTTGTAGGATGAGTGTTGTTTTAATATATGAAAGTGATACTTCAGATTCTTAGCAAGCATGGAAGTATACATTCCCCCAAAAACACAACCCAAATGAAATGGTCAGTGATGCATCCATGGTGTGATGTTGCTTACGTCTTTGTTGACTATTCTTCCTTTTAAGTGTATTCTCTGGGTTCAATTCACTGAGATAGAACTCAGTGCTCTTGTAGTAAGGTCAGGTCTAGGAGTTTTTTAGCTGTTTGGTGAGGCTCAGTAGAATGGATGCCTGTTGTCATGTACTTATTGTCATTCTGTTGTTTGTTTTTCAGCTACGGGCAAAGTTGGAGCGTCTTGACCGCCGTCTGTCCCTCAGTCTGCAGAAGAAGGCAAGTGAGGCATATACCAACACTGAGAGTCAAGTGGAAGTGTTGGTCTCCCCAAAGCCAGACAATGATGTAGAGGCCACTCCCTATGAGGATGGGGAACTCTCCAACACGCCTGGCTCTCCCCATGGCCGGGCTCCTGTCACACCCACCACAAACAAAGCTGTCTCTCAGGCAGCCATCACGTGCTCCCCACCAGGTAAACCAGTGTCTCCAGGCACTAATTCTCTCTCACCCTCCCTCAAGGTTCCTTCCCCTGCTAGTACTAAGTCACTGTCACCTGCAAACAAGAGTGTCTCACCTGGTGGGAAGACTCGGTCCCCTGCCAGCAAGTCAGGGTCGCCGGCCAGTAAGCCCAGCTCTCCCTCCAGCCACAATGAGCTGCCAGGCAGAATTGGAGAGGCATCCAATAAGTGTACGTTGCCAAACAGCCTCTTGGAGCCATTGGAAATAAAAGCAGATTCTTGCTTCCTTGGCAAACCAGGATCACCTTCACATAGAATCTTGTCTCCCAAGCAGTTATCACCTACAAGTAAGGCAGTTTCTCCAGCTAATAGGGGGAGTTATCTGTCAAATAGAGTCAGCTCGCCGCCAAACAAGCCAGGTTCCCCTGCCAACAGGCCTCCTGGAGAGCCTGCATCGCCCCCACACAAAGTAATCTCCCCAGTTAGCAGGTTAACGCCTGGACAAAACAAAATGGGCAATATCACTTCGCCTGGAAGATTAGAGTCACTACGGAGAACCTCACCAAAGATCACGTCACCCAAAACTTCCCCAAGAGAGAGGTACCCGCGGGGCGAAGCCAATGAGTGCAGCCTGACAGATAGTGAGGGCCTCAGTGAGTCGGTGCCAGATCCACTGAGGAAGGAGTCACCCCGGAGCGGCGAGAGGCGGTACGGTCCCAAGCGGCGGCTGGAGAGCGAGGGCGAGGGTGAGACAGTTGCCAAGAGGACTCGAAGTGATGACTCTGTGGACTCCACCAACCACAACCTGCGCTCCAGGGACCGGCCCAAGGAGAGAGCAAAGGAGCCAACCAGCCAGAGTTCTCCGGTCTCAGCTTTGGAGCGCCCGTGCACCCCCACCTCCCGTGCAGCGGCCCTGGAGACAAAAAAGCTACGCCAAAAGTTGCTCCTCAAAGGTGAGTGTCTTGTGTGCCTGCCTTGAGTAGCTGGCCCCACTTGGGGAGGCATGGGAGAGGAAGTGGGAGGCACTTGAGGACTGTCAGATATGTCAGAGGTGTGTGTGTGTGTGTGTGTGTGTGTGTGTGTGTGTGTGTGTGTGTGTGTGTGTGTGTGTGTGTGTGGAAAGACACTAACCCATTAGTACTTTATGGATATTAATGCTTTTCTTTTAGTTGGTGACTTACCTGCATGAACAGATCTGCTTCAGCTTTCATCTTCTCGATCATTGTTAGTAATTAGAGTACAACCCCTAAAGAGACCTTAACTGTAGCTGGAACTTGTAAATACTAAACTGCTGCTAATCTTGATTTCCTCTTGGGTAATAGGTGTTATAAATTGACGCAGTTCTTCAACTTTTTGCATGGCTGAGTGTAATGGCAAGATTTCAATCCAATACAGCAAAAAATCATCCTGGCTTGCCATTCTGCCATGCTTATGTATGTCACATGCTAACATGGCTACTAATGCACCACTCCTCTGGTGAGCAGTAGGACACTTTTGGATTCCATATCACGCCTGGGTGTGGCATTGCTGCCTTCCAGGTGTGCTGTGCTGCTGGTGTGTGCGGGCACTGTACTTTACACTGCTTGCCAGTTTATAAGTCACCATGAACACTAGTGTTGTCAACACTAAGAAAAAACAAAGAATATAGTGATACCAACCTCCTTTTTGCTACACGTACCTACCAGTTAGTTGTGTTTAACCTGGGAGACCTGAACACAGCTCTTGGCCACTGCCATGTTATCTGAAGTATTTTTGTGGAAATGTATAGTTTCTCTATCCTACTGACTTTGCAACTACAATCCTCAGTAAAATGCTGAAGTATTCATCAATTGTCAGTGATGCAAGTCACATGTTTTGCAGTATTTAGTGTGGAGGTGAAGACAATGATGTATGGTTTGTGTGTGCAGTAAGTCAGTGATGGTGTGGCTGCATGCAGCTGCAGGTGTGAATGGCTGTGTACTTAATGTACCTACATCCCTTGTTACCACACTTAGTGCACCACCACCTTTGTATGTGTGGTTTGGTGACTGACCTGCAAGAGTGGCTTCTTGCATGGGTAGAGGAGAAAAGGTAACAATCCAGACTTGACGTGGCCTGTTTTTATCTTGGCCTGCATTGATGTATCAGATGCCTTGTCTTGTCAGGTAGCAGAACCAAGCTTGGTTGTGGCAGATATTGGGGTTCAGTGGTGTATGGCTTTGTTTAACCTCTAGAAATACTTTTTTTATATACTTGATGGAAAGAGAGAGATTTGGTTAAATTCATGAGCATTTCAAATTTATGAATAATATAAATATTCTTTTGCATAAACCACATCAATTTTCACTTGATCCTTTGTGTGGGATATGAATCAGTAGATATTGCAGCCCATTCTCTGTGAATGTTACTAGTGTAAGTTTGAAGTAATTCTGTTATAGATTTTGCCAAGTGATAGGAAGTTTCATTGTGATTAAAAGCATCAATCTTGCATATTTTTAAAAAGTGGGCAAAAAAAAAATTATAAATCTTGTAAGATTATAACTGTTAAATATTTCTTGATAGTAAACAAAACCTTGTGATTTTACTGTTATCTTTTTGTTATGTGGCAACCACTATCACTTCTGTGTTTGAGAAGAATTAGTGTGTGATGGCATCTTGTGCACCTGGCTTTATTGTCCATGTCAGCTCCTTACCGGCATCACACTCCTCTACTTACATTGCTTTAAATTTCTCTTACTTGTCCTCTGTACCTCATGCTGATTGATGATAGATACAGTCCAAAGTTTCATCAAATCTGCTGAAAAGCCTCAAAAATACAATTACATATTATGCAACAATTTTTTAAAGAAATGAGTCATCATTCCAGAGAATTTTCTTTATTTGTGCCAAGTTACATTTGATGTTATATCATTAGACACTTGGACATGCTGGGATGTCATGTGTCATTGTCACAGTGAGCTTACAATCTCCCAGCCACTCGTTGGCTTCAGTGGGACAACTCGGTAATGTTTTGCTTGATCGCCACAGGCAGTTGTGGTGCACATGGTGGCTGATAAGAGACAGGCAATGCAGGACTGTTAGTGTGTATAGCTTGCTGCTGCTCGGGAGGAGGGAATTGTGCTTTGGTTTCTCTTAGTGATTAGTTGTAGAAGCTCAAGTGTTCAAAGGCAAGCATTGTTTGGTCTCGGTGTTGTGAGGGACAGCAGTAGGGCAGGTACTGATGTTGGGAACAGGAAAGGTTGCATTTTACTGGTAATTGATAGTCATACTTAATGAACAAGAGGACAGGATGTAGATTTTGTCTTTGTTTAGTGTAAGACTAAGTATTTTCCTGAATTTTATTTTCATTTGTTTTATTTATTTATTTACTCATTTTTACTTTACATGTTTGTTTAGTTGCATTAGTGATGGGTGGTGTGAGGGATCTGAGAAGGCTTGAGGGCACCGAGAGCCTGAGCAGCTTCCAGCCAGCTGGTTGAGGGACCATAAAAGGTTCTGTGCTTGTAGGGTGTGATTGGACCATCAGTTGTTCCTAAAAGTACATGTCCTTACAGTCTTTTGATTTGGTTCATCATCTCCTTCAGAGGCCAAAAGGAAATAATATAATTGTCAGTAATTTTGATATGTCCATGAAATCAAAATATGAGAAGAAAAGTCTTATATAGCTGTTAATGTAGATTTACAACAAAAACATAAACTGTACTGAACCTAAAATATCCTTTTCCACGACCTAGAGCGTTGGTGCAGAGGACACCCCTGTGATGATAAACAAGGTAATAAGACAGCACTGTGTCTAGGATGAGTGGCCTGCTTCACTACCTATTACTGTGTGACTCTCAGTTAATGTTAGAGCCTTGCACACTGAATAGGCCGGCATGGGGGCCGAGGGGTGGACTGCCTCACCCATTGTGTGTCTGACCTGTATGTGCATTTCTTCCTCCTCATATTCTCTTAGCTGGTTACTGAGGCTTACTTGAATGTCATGTATGCATATTTGCCTCTATCAGTTCAAAGTATAAAGTGTGTATGCAGTATTTCTATTATTTGGGTGCATGTGAGGAGGCCCCAGGTAAGGTGCTGGGCTGGAGGTGAACCAGTGTGGACTTTCCTTAAGAAGATTTACCAGTACACCAGCTGAGTACATAAATCACTGAGTATTGTAATTAGAAACTACAGTCAAGAAGTGTATATATATATCTTTGTGTAATCTCTGTTATTCAAGGTCTTCCTATAACACTGCTCTACCTCATTGGCTGATTCAGTGTCATCTCTACCAATGGAAATAAATATTAAAGTAAGAAAGTTGGCATTAAATCATAGCTTCACTCCAGCCTCTGAGGTGTCAAAGGGTGAGAGTTAATAGGAGTTCCAGTTATTCATTGATATTTTTGTACCACATGACTCAGCAGTGGTGTGTGTGTGTGTGTGTGTGTGTTGCAGGCCAGCCACCCACAGGCCGAGCAGTGCGGGGTGAAGGGATTCTCAATACCAGTGTGGCCTACTACCTTCCCTATGGCTCCCTCAGGCATGACCCTAACCCAGAGGAGGAATGCTTACAGTCACAGTCGCAGGTGGAGGTGAGCACCAGCACAGCACTGTACCGTCAACACTCACAAGTCGTGGTTCAGGAAGCAATGATAACTGACACTGCTTTGCCAAGTCAAATCAAGTTATTTTTAACAAGAAATTTTCTTGAATGCACTTATGAATACATCCATAACACATTCATATTTGTATTCTAATTAAGTTTTTCAGTGTATTTGTAACTTCTGAGATCTCAAGGATTTACATTCTTATTCAGGCTTTTTACTTTTTATTGATTTCACCCTTCCCACTGACAGACCGTCACCCTTTATGAAACACCACATTTGACCTTGAGAGTCTAACAGATCGGTGCATAAACAGCTGCCTTCCATGCCCCTGCCACAGATCCCTCAGTGGGGCACGCGGGTCCTGACTAGCTTGTACGTGATGGAGGGCACGGAAAACCTGGAGGATGAGGTGTTTCTGAAGAGGCACTCCAAGCCCGAGCAGGACGAGAAGAGGCGCAAGAGGTAATGAGAGGCAGGGATGCTGGAACTGTAAGGCAGCAGTTGTACTTTAACATCTGCTGGGTAATGTGACCAGATTTATTTATTTTATGTACACATTCTTATCTATCTTAAGGTTTGGTGGTTCACAGCTATGTTCTTGGTGCACTTAACTCACAACTGAGATTCTTAGGTTTAAATTTCCTGGTACCAAGGGTAGGCTAGTCTAACCTCATGTTGCAGCCCTTCTTGATTAAGCAGATTGCAGTACTTGTAACCATGGTAGTGTGCTCATTTTTACTCGTCACTGGAATATTGATATGAGACTCACACTTTACCAGCATCATACAGACACAGAGAGAGCCCAGACAGCACACCTGATTCAGCAGCACACCACACCCACACTTCTATTTTCAACTGCGCTTTGATCCTCCATGATAGCTTCACACCTCCCTTAGCTTCCCCCGAGCCTCACTACCCCTTACCTTCCAGATGGGATCTTCAGAGGATGAGGGAGCAGCGGCACTATGAGCGTCTGCGGGAGCGCTATGAGGGTCGGCAAAACACCAGTGAGCCGGAGGTGTCTACGGGGAATCGCTCCCTCTGGCCTAACCCAGAGTCTGCTCTCTACCTATTGGTGGATGATTATCTCCCTGTCTGTGCCTTCGGTCAGCCCATGGCCAGGATACCCCCCCAGTGAGTGCTGCAGCATCTCTCTCTCTCTCTCCTCTTGTCTTGATACTGTTTATCTTATTTGTAACTTGAAAATGTTCCTGGTCATCATTTCTTTCTCTGTCTGTGTCATCTTCTAGCTACCAATCTTCCGTAGCCTTTGAAGTAGTCATGATGAGAGAACAAAGCAGTGAAAGATACAGGTTTTATTGTGACGAGGAGAGGACACTTTTAATGGTGGTGTGTGTTTCAGGGAGTTTTCATTACCGTGGCTGTCGGGTCGCTGCCAGGAGGGGATATCCACCAGGCGCAGGAAGAGGCCGTAGAGGGCGGCTGGTTTCACGGTACAGAGTGTGATAATTGTAGGAGGTTCTTATTCAGGAGTTTTATTTTTTTCTCTCATTGTTACACTTCTTTTGGGATTTTACAGTCTGTCTCTAGGAGTAAGGCTTTCCTTCTCCCTTTTATTGCTTTACTTGATAGACCAAGATACAGATTAGTTTCTGTTTGATATTTTGAATGTCCTATATCTTGGTTCAAAACAGCCTCTCTACTTTTTAAGTGTTGCATCTTTACCAGAATGCAAACTTTCCATACGTCAGTGACTCACCACTGACAGACAAAGGAAGTAGCAGATGTCTGGCATGTTGTACAGTTGTTGCCAGCGTTGTGTTTCAGTAGTATACATTTACTTCAGCACTTCTTTTGATGTTCAAATTAATGCAGAATTTTGAGCCTCTTACAAATTTTTCTGTAAATGTTGCAAGCAATAAGGTTCATCATATTAGTTTATCCTCAGATGACGGGAATTGCATTTTTTTCTATTGTTGCTGGTGCACTTCAGGGAGGTGTTGGCAGCGTCATGTCTTCAGTTGTAGTGTTTAGCCACCAGTTACTAACAAAAATGAAATGAATGAATAGTTTTAGTGGGTTCTGAATAAGAAATATTTTGAATGAAGTTTTTAACAGTTTATTTATTCTTTATTTATTTATTTTATTTTGTTTGATTTGATTTGATTTATTTATTTATTTTTTTATTTATTTATTTTCATTTTTGTTTATTTATTTTTTATTTATTCTATTTTATTTCATATTATTATTATTATTATTATTATTTATTTATTTTTATTTTATTTAATTTATTTTTTTTTATTTATTTTATTTTTTTATTATTATTTTTTTTTTTTTTCATTATAGGTCTGCTTTGATCTGTGAACATTCCATTTGTGATTATTGTTTGTTGTGAAGGTGTTTAGTACAGGGCATGGCAGCGCTGCGTGGTGCTGAGGCACACTTGGCTTCTAGGAGAGATATTCAGTGTGATTAGTGCAGTCCCAACTGACCAGGGTGTACTGCAATGTTGAACTGCTGTGGCTGGTGCTCACTGACTAGTTCTAGAGCAATAACACAAAGTTTTGAGTACAACCAGCTGTCGTGTCCACTGACAAAGCCTCACCTGGGGCCGTGGCCACCAGGGGCAGGGGTAGGTGTTGCTGTCCACAACAGGCTGTTCAAGTCTCCTGGTGGCCCGTCCAATGAAGGGATGGATACGTTAATGGAATCTTGTTCTAATATGTATGGAAATTTTTTCAACTTTCATGAAAATTGAAGAGAACATGTTGCTAGTTGACGAGAGAGGTATGAGGACACTCAGAAACATACAATGGCAACATAGTGGATGTTGTTATATGCATCTCAAACTTTCTTTTAGTGTAGAAAACAAAGAAAAACTTTAATACGTGGTGGATAGTGTTTCAAAGTGTGATGTTGCACAAGTCTTCTCATCATGCTGTCTCGCAGTTTGATCCAACTCGATGTGGCTTTGAATATGATGTTAATGTAAACATACATGCCAAGTGTGAACAGACCTTGTAAATAACATAAAGCATCTTCCATCTGTCTTTAAGTACAATGAAATGTACCATCACAGGCAGCAAGCAGTGGGAGCAAGGAAAGTGTAGATACTATACAATGTAAACTGTGCAATATGATGCATGTCATTCCTCTCTTAAGTGGCATTACTACCTTCCACACAGATGCTCAGACAGTGGCACGCACACACACACACACACACACACACACACACACACACACACACACACACACACACACACACACACATCGGTGTGTGGTCTCAGGCCTATCCGAAGATCGGAAATAATGAGCTCTGAGCTTGTTCCGTAGGGTAACGTCTGGCTATCTCGTCAGAGACTGCAGCAGATCAAACAGTGAAACACACACACACACACACATTGGTCTATGAGCTCTGAGCTCGCTCCGTAATGGGGAAGACTGGCTGGGTGACCAGCAGACGACCGAGGTGAGGTGAATTACACACACACACACACCACGTAGTGTAGTGGTTAGCACGCTCGACTCACAATCGAGAGGCCCGGGTTCGAGTCCTGGTAAGCGGCGAGGCAAATGGGCAAGCCTTTTAATGTGTGGCCCCTGTTCACCTAGCAGTAAATAGGTACGGGATGTAACTCGAGGGGTTGTGGCCTCGCTTTCCTGATGTGTATTGTGTGTTGATGTGGGCTCAGTCCTACCCGAAGATCGGTCTATGAGCTCTGAGCTCGCTCCGTAATGGGGAAGACTGGCTGGGTGACCAGCAGACGACCGAGGTGAATTACACACACACACACACACACACACACACACACACACACACACACACACACACACACACACACACACCAGAGATGTACTGATACCAGAATTTTGACAGATACCAACACCACAAAATTGGGCCGATACTGATACTACTACTGATACAGATAACATTGCACTGGAAACTAATCTGTAACATTGTTGCCCACAGTCATATGTTATTTTTTTTATTTTTTTTTTTTTTTTTTTTTTTTTTTTTATTTATTTATTTTTTTTTTTTCTCCACATTCCCTGCAATGTGGGTGGGTCGTTCAACAGTTTTCACATATATTACATTTTAATCTTACTATTAATAGAAATTGGATTATATAGTAAAATTTCACTAAACAGTATGTTTAGGAGGGCATAATAAACACTGATGGATAAATAATATGAAGCTTATTTAGTTTTTAGTGTTATAAAAATGATATGAAAATTAGTCTTCTTGTATTAGCTTGCATTTTTCCTTCAGAAAAACATTAAACTTTTCTGTAACAAATAATTCAAACTGAGATCACAATTGGACTTTCCTTGATAAGCTTCAATAATTTTCCTTATTGATCTGTTCATAATTTCATGATTTTCCTGATATCATCTTTATTATCTTATTTTATCTCTCTCATCTGTTGAACTAAGTTGACTATAAAACTGTGCAGCATTAATTTTCTAAATATGTAAAACAGAGACAAAAATATATAAACAAATTTAGGAGAGGAAAAGTATAATACTGTATAGAGACACTGAATATTGACAAATAAAGTATGTCCACCGGTGGATTGTATCACAGAGAAGTCATAGATTTTTCACAGTATGTGATGAGACTCACCAGTGGGCAAACATTTTGAGGTTGCCAGTTCATTTGAATGTTCTCTCAGATAACACTGCTCTTCTCACTTCACTGGTTTGACGTGATGACAATATATTTGTTTGTATTATAGTGCGGGCGAGTTCGCCGCGTTGGCAGTTGCAGGGTATGTGTTAAGTTTAACATTATTAAACTTAAACATTTTGACACCTGGCTAAAACAATAATAGCTGTTTTAATGAAACTGCATTTTTAACTGTTTCTTTTTAACAGAGTACGACATCTTGACAGCACTAGAATATTTTGTCTTAACAAAAACTACTGTTGCATTTTTACCTTAAATCAAGTCAAGTTTAGTCTGGCACTAGAACATTTTGCCTTACCTAAAACTGCACTGTTTCATTTTACCTTAAATTTTTTTTTTTTTTTTTTTTTTTTTTCTCATATATAGCTTAATGTTCCTGAGTGCTTAGCCTGGGAGCCAATGGGTGATGATTCTGTTAGTCTATCATCTGAATCATTTGAAGTATTCTTTACAGAATAATGGGTTACAGATGGCAGAGCAAAAGTTGAGAAGAAACACCTGCAACAGTATTTTAATAGTGTCTTTGTTTACTTACACATATATACTGCTGTCTTATAACTAGAATTGTTATTTATAGTGTACCTGTCAAGAGTTAAAATCCTTTAGATAACAAGAAAAAGAAATTCATAAAATTGGCAAGCCTGAAGTCACATACACATAGCAGCAGATTGCAGTCTATGTGCTGACTCTGAAGTGAGGGGACGTAGCAGAGCCTCAAGTCCACTACTGACCGTCTCAAACACATCGGTAGCAGTAGTGACTTTACCAGAGTATATTCTATTACTGTGCACCATAGACTCAATGCGCTGTATTATACTAAATAATTTGGCATTCTCATTAATTTATTTTTATCGCTATAAAACATCCAAATTCTGCTAAACAGAACAGCTTGCAGAGTAAGATACATAATATAATAAATTCTTTTTTAAGTATTGATAGTATTGGCAGGAAGTCAGCCAATACCGATACTGATACTCGTTAAATAGACCAATACCACTGATACCAGTACATTGGTGCATCTCTAACACACACACACACACACACAGTGCTTGTGGCACCACCTGTTCAAAGCTGATGCTGCTGCCTCCTGCTTGTTGTACACAAAACACCTTATTGAAATATTTAATGTGCATGACATGAGTCTGCTTGGCCAGAGTGCAAATCAAGGGTGCTGTTGGAGATTTAGTAATTGTGGCTAGACAGTTTCTCCACTTTTTTTTTTTTTTTTTTTTTTTTTTTTTTTTTTTTTTTTTTTTCCCGTATTATCAGTGTAAGATTACATAGAATAAGGAAATTGATAGGAAAGGCAATTCAAATAATATATTTTTGATAATGGAAATGCAACAAATGGAACTCCATAGCTCAAAGCAGACCTGTGTCGTGCCAGTCCTTCAGACTCACCATGGCCACCTGCCCTTCACCCTCCCCCTCGCGCCCCACCCACACAGTGGTGGCGGTGGGCTTACTGCCACTCATGGAGTCACTTTGTGGGTGGGGGGCAGTGGTGGTGGTGGTGGTGGTGGTGGTGCATTAGTAGCAATAGTGTTAGGATTGGTGTGTTGGGATTGACATCTATTCATGAGGATCCTTCCTTGTCCTACACAAGACGTACAGTAGGGCTTCAACACGCATCACTAAAACGGCTCACATCAAACATCCAGTTCAAGATCTTTTTACTCCCCATCTTTGTATTATACTTCAGTATTTTCTTTCCTTCATTCTTGTCCAGGTTAAAATTTGCAGTTGATATTACTTTTAGTGTGTGATCAGTAATCATAGTGATGGTAATGAGGAGTTACCAAGGCTAGAACATCATGTGGTGTTCCTGTTGTTTTATTTTAGATTTCTATTATTGTCTTCTCCCCTCAGTATATTGCAATCTTTTCTTCCAAAGTGCATTCATTTAACTAAGTGTGTTTGCATTGTGAACTTAAGTTTTCTGCATTTTTGAGTTGTATGAAGGAGGCAAAAAGTCCTCAGTGTGTGTTTCTTCGGGTTATCCATAACCAACTTTTTTTTCTTTTTTTATACTACACTTCTGCATGGCAGTAAGGTAGTAAAAATGAGAGACAATATGCTTGTGTTAGCTGTTGTATTAACCATGCATTTTTTCCTTCCTTTTTTTCTATTTTGTTCTGAGGTGAGCTGAGTGCATCTGATTGGCAATGAAATGTAGCAGACAAATCTGGAGGCTTTACTGAAGACAATCCTGTGAAGTGTAATAATAATAGTTCCCCCCAAGCTAGTCATGCCCCTCCCCCACACACCTAATCCTGGCTACCACCTCAGAGCCTCCTCTGCACATTTCATGCCTAGTTTTGAGCACTGTGGCTCCTCACATTGTGTCCATTCAGAATGTTATTTTTTTTTTTTTTTTTTCCATAAAAAAAAAAAATGCTGATGGAAAAGGAAAAACAGAGGAGGAAGTTTTGGTTATCTCCTTTGTTTCATGCTGTTTGACTGTGGTCTTAAATACTGCAAGAATGAACAGCATTGTGGATGCTGATACATATTGACCTTGGTTGATTGGAAGGCTGCTGCTGTCCCTTCCTGGCACTCACAGAGAGGGCACCACAGCCCCCAACTCTTTAGTTATGCAGAACATTGAAGTGAAAGAGTAGCAAGTCTCTTTTTATTTGATGAAATGTTAAGGTAAAGCTGAAATGGCAAAATTTTCTATGTATTGTAAAAAGTTCTAAAATGAGGGTCTTCCAAGTGAATTTTAGCTGTTGAACTAATATTTTTAACTTTTCACTACCTAATTCAGGGGTGGGTAAGATGCAGCCCATCATATATTATTGTGGCCCACAAATCCATCATGACAATATTCTTACTTAATTTGTTTGACATGTCTTAGGCACTTATTATGTGGGAGTTGACAAACCATACCAGCTTAACCACCTCCTTGGCTGTTGACTATGATATTTCTAGAGTAAGACATTTAGGAAAATTTAGCTTTATCTTGTGTGAATATTTTTGTATTTTCATCTCAACTGAACCTGTGGCCATCAAACTGCACCACCATGCAAGGAGTGAGTCTTGTTAAGCCCATCCCTGACTTTACCCATGGCTGTGTTCCAATATTAAGGTCATTATGCAGTCTACTAACATTATGGAATGATATTCAGTTTGTTTGAAGTAGGTGTAAAGGCCAGGCACTTGCCATTGCATGACAGTGTCATTGACTTTGTGTGTAGAGATGGAACTGAAAGATGTGGGCCTCTCCTTAGCAATGCCTTTTTTTATTTTAACCATTTAGCCCAAGCTCTTTTAATTAGTTTGATGCAGAGTACAATGTTTTGATATATAGAAAAGGTTGCATATATTTTTTTTTCAAACTGGTGCAGCTTGTCAGAGGAATCCTCAGAATTACCCTTATTCTCAGTTTTACCTTAAGAGATCAATTATATAAAGGAACCTGCTGTGTATTTTGTTTTAAAATCAGAGTACAAATACAATTAGTTGTATTACATAAATGTTGATAAGTCTTTGTTTAATATGTATACTTTTTAAAATTAAATATGAAATGGAAGTATATATTAATAATGTACATAGATATTTTTGTGAACTCTTCCAAAATTTGGGAGATGGTATAAAGACACATTAGGATATTAGAAATAAATAAAAAAAAAAAAAAAAAACTATCAAATATCTGTATGATTTACTGTGATCATGTTTGCATGTACAGAATTTATCCAAAAACCCAGTGCATAATACAACCACCAGCACGTGTAGCATATAAATAGCTTCCAGAAAACTGTTCATTAGTAAAAGGGATACAGTGAGATGCCTCTGGATGAGCAGCTCCCTCAGCTATCAATGATACAGCAGAGCACAGCAGATGACACACATGTATTGCCTCATCAGTAACAAGTTATTTGCCTACAATGACAACTAAAAATATAGAAACCATAATAGCAGCTTCCCATTACATTTGAGAGTATTTTTCACCTTCATTGTTGGAATGTCAGTGCAGCAAGTAAGCAACTTGATAGCGTATCACATTCCACTGATCAAGAATGTTGTTCTCTCAAAGTATACTGTAGCTCTATCAGCACAGTAAAAGCTGCAAAACACAAGTGGAAAATACAGCAAATGCTTACTGCTGGTCAACAACTTAAGGAAAGACAAACCAGTGAAATCAGTCTACAGTGGTGTGTGGATGAGAGGTGTATGCACCGTACAAGTGAAGTACACAGATGAGCTCTAATGAAGATGCAGGGAGAGCTCAAAGGCAGGATAGACAGACAGCCAGCAAGGTACAGCAGTGTTTGAGAGCCATCAGACCTCACTCACCAAAGCAGGACAGGTAGTGGAAGTCATAAATACTACTTAATGTTAAAGAGTTAGCGGTGCAAATTTCAAGTATCCAGCTGGATGCTGATGTAAACAAGAATGTAACTAGGTACATTTTTCTGAATAATTTTCTGAACCTGGAAAGATATCTTTATAAACAGTAAAGACTAAGAAACACAAATGTGTATATTTCATGCATGTAAAAAAGAGAGAGACTAAGAATCACAAGTAGAAGATTCAAACACAATAGAGCTGCATTTTATCCTAAACAAAAATACCTGACTTCAATGGGCTGCTTTACACCATTTGTATCCATCACAAGCAATAAAACCAAAGGAACTCCAACTGCCGTGGAGACTACAAGAAGGATGATTGATGAATTCAGTAGTTGCTGTGGGTATGAAGGAAGATTCCCTGTAGGAGAACACACCATATTGGAGAGAAAAGAGGAAATGTGAGGTCTTGAATTTGCAAAGGCTAAAACGTATGAACAGAAACAATTCTGAGGAGTTCTGAGGATGAGACATCAGAATAAATATACACAGAAAGAAACAGGTGGACAGACAGATAGAAGAAAATCATCAAACCCTTCCACAAACTTGAGATACACCAGTCACCAAAGAACATCCACGCACAGGACACACAGGAAACGCTACCGATCCTCAGCATGTCTAGCACATCTAGGGTGAATGCAGGCAGGGCAGGACACTTGCAGGCCTCAGAAGTGAAGCCCCTGTGTGACCTCCCTTTCAGACAACAAGCACCGGAGGCCTCAGATGTTGGCTGGCAGGGAGGAGCGGTCCAGGTCGTCAAAGTAAGGGTGCTTCAATGCCTCCTTGGCCGATATCCTCTTTGTTGGGTCATAGATGAGGGTTTTCTGGAAGTGGAAAACAATACAGTAGTAATTCACCAAGAAAATCATTAAAGGTTTTGGCTGAGGTGGATTTGTTTGTAGTCATGATTTTTTCAAGGAATCATGCTGAATGAGTCAGTGTGGCTGAATATTACAAATGTACTCTGCCCATTCCTTGATAGCTGACAAGCAACCAACAGCCTCTCATCTGCAGGAAACACAGAATTATTAGAAAAAAAATAACTGATGGAAGTGGAGAAAAGAATACTCACTGATAGCAAGTCAAGGCCATCACTGTCCATCTGCTTGACGGAGTTGGCCAGATTGTAGTCTGTCCACTTGGGAAAGTTTGTCTTGTAGTCCTGAAGCTGTGTTACGCCAGGCCAGTTCTCCTCAGTGGGAGTGGTTAGTGTTCTGCAAACAGTCAGTGCTTAGGTTAGTGTCTTAATGCTCACCTTTACTCACTTGGACTTTAAATAATGCTATTCAAGAGGGAAGTGAATAATTAAATCTACTTTTGTGTATTTCATTATCATAGTCTGTTGAGAGGAGACATGTTTCACTGATTCAGACAAAAATATCGCTTGGCTCTATGTACTGGAAGACTTGTGATGTGTAAGAGGAAGAAAAGCTACTTTGTTCCCAAGCAGTGAAGGAAGACCATACTCAACTGCCACTCACCTGAATATCCGGAAAAGTTGATCAATCTCAGAGTCGCCGTGGAAGAGTGGGCGTTTTGTTACCATCTCGGCAAAGATGCACCCAAGGGACCACACGTCAACAGGACAGGAGTAACGAGCAGATCCCAGGAGGACCTCAGGGGCACGGTACCATAGTGTCACTACCTGCATGCCACAAATACATTCTTAAACTTCTCATGAAAAAATTACAGCTCTCACAATGAAGTGTTATTGGGAAGCATGTAACATTGATTCAATCTGTAAAAGAATACAAATACACCTCTGCACTGCTACAACATAATCATTCATAATATCCAAGTAAATTAAATAAAAACATGCTGTGATCATGAAACACAGCAGGGCATCACCAGTACCGAGACTGCCTTAGGGACCGCCATTCCCACTCGGACACACCTCATGAGTGTACACCCGCACAGGGATGCCAAACGCCCGAGCCAGACCAAAGTCGGCAATCTTGATGACGCCTTGTTCATTGATGAGCAGGTTCTGGGGCTTGAGATCCCTGTGGAGGACACGCCGCTGGTGGCAGAACAAGATGCCCTGGAACAGCTGCAAGAAATTATGTAGAAAATAATGTTAATGAAGGATCTTTCACTAAGACATCACTTATAAAAAGATACAAACCACTTGCTCACTCTTGCAGTCAATGTAATGTCCACATGACTTTCACACATCTACAATTCAGTGTATTTACCAAGTTGAGATCCTGTTCAATGGGAGGTTAGTAAAGGCAAGACATGACTACTGACCTGGTAGCAGTATGACTTGACCAGCTTCTTGTCAATGTATTTCCCAGATGGCAGTGAGTCCATGTATTTCTTGAGGTCCATGTTAAGGAACTCAAACACAAGGAAAAGCTTGCTCTCCTCCATCAGGACGTCCTCAAGCCTACACAACATAATAACTATTACAAGACATGAACTAAACTGGACTGAAGCATAAACACGTCATTGCTTTCTCAGTTCAACTTTTCTAATAAACAAAGTTTGGTTTAGGCAATTAATTTGCCTTAGTGTGTATATACTGTGTTCTCAAGGTACTATTAGTACTTACTACGGTATGTGCTGTATTACTTCAGTGTAATTAAAAAAAAAAACAGCAAGGAGAAACAGCAGTCTACTGGTAAACTCTAGACTCTCTAGAGCCTCCTGCCTACTTCTGTGTTTCTCCATACCTGACTTCAATCCTTTCAAGAGGGTGTCACTGCACTTTTCCTTATAATTTTAAATCAATTCCCTTCATTAACTCTTTGGAGACTTGTACTTGCAGTGGGCCTTTAGTTGGCCTTAGCCTGACTGTCTTACATACAAAAGTGGTGGCTTGGAGGCTCACATGACAATGTTTGGGTGCTGCAGCTCCTTCAAGAGAGAGATCTCTCTGATGGCAGTGGACGGCACTCCCTCCTCCTCATTCTCCAAGCGAATCTTCTTCATGGCAACGAAGCGGCCAGTCTTGCGGTTCTTGGCCTTGTACACCACCCCGTAGGTTCCCTCCCCAAGCTTCTCAATGCGCAGGTAATCATCCATTGTGCTGCTGTCAACGTCAGGAGGGTGTGTTAAGCGAGAGATGGGAAAGCTGCGTACACATGGCGAAGGATTCAGGTGTGAGTGAATCAGTGAAGTGATTACATGATGAAGTGTAGTGCTTCAAGATGGTCTGGATTTGTGGTGAGAATGCAATAGAATGAGTTTGTGAAGCGTGAAATGGGGGAAGGAAATATGAGTGACAGTAAAACAGATGAAAAGAATGGCCAAGTGTGGAAGGAAGAGAGATGACAAGTAGAGTTTAGACTACACTTGAGGAATTCTGTATTATGGCCATCTAACAAGGCAGAGGAGATTCATATAACTAACAGGATGGCAAACCCTTACTAATTATCTTACTGGTTTTATCAGTTTTATCCTGAAAAATGAAAAAGTGAACAGAACAAACTTTTAAAAATAATCAATAACACATTAGCCTTACTTAAGGAGATAATGTAGGACCAACATTCAAACTCTTACCCAGATAATTTGGTATACTTAGATCAAACAGATAGGAAAGAGATAAGATACTGACATAATGGGATAAGGAGTTTTGTAGTGAGAATAAGTAGATAGCAAAGAGAGAAGGATATTAGCAAGTGCATACATCAAATATTATCTCATACCCAGATAACTCCTTCATATATTCACCTCAAACAGATAGAAGAGAGATAATATACTGACATTATGGGATAAGGTGGTTTTGTACAGAGAGATTAAGTAAGATAGCTAAGTGAGAGTGAGCATTAGCTAGTTCATACACTGAAGATTGACTCAAAACAACACTGGTGTCAGCTGATAGGAGAATGAAAGGCAGAGAAGAACATGAAGAGAAGGAGGGAGGAAAGGAGAGAGGGAAAGTGTCAGCTAATAGGAGAATGAAAGGTGAAGAAAATGAAAGAGGAGGAAAGGAAAGAGGGAGAAGAGAAAGTGTCAGCTGATAAGAGAATGAAAGACGGAGAGGAGAGAATGTGTCATCTGACAGGAGAATGAAAGGTGAAGAAAATGAAAAGGAGAGAGGGAGAGGAGGGAAAGTGTCAGCTGACAGGAGAATCAGAGACGGAGAAGAAAGTGAGAGAGGGAAAGGCAGGAAAGTGTCAGCTGATAAGAGAATGAAAGGCGAAGAAGAAAATGAAGAGAAGAGAGGAAAGGAGCCGGGAAAGTGTCATTTGATAGGAGAATAAAAGACGGATAAGAAAATGAATAGGAGGGAAGAGGAAAAGAGAGGAGAAGGAAGTGTCATCTGATAAGAGAATGAAAGGCGAAGAAAATGAAGAGGAGGAAGTGTTGCTGATATGAGAAAGAAAGGCGGAGAGGAACATGAAATGAAGGAGGGAGGAAAGGAGAGAGGGAAAGAAGGAAAAGTGTCAGCTGATAAGAGAATGAAAGACGGAGAAAATTAAAAAGAGGGAGGGAGAGAGGAGGAAGTGCCAGCTGATATGAGAATGAAAGGCGGAGAACATAAAGAAGAGGGAGAAAGCGAGGGAGAGAGGGAGAAAGTGTCATCTGATGAGAGAGAGAGAGAGAGAGAGAGAGAGAGAGAGAGAGAAAATCTGTTACTTAGTAAACCTAAAAGACCAACAATAAACACGAGCAAACAGTTTCATAATTCCAAGCCACGCATTAGACACAGTACTTGTGGCGGGGGTGGAGTCAAGGTCACACACACCACCCCTGCCGTCACAATCTCCAGGTATTTCACTCTCCCGGATGCTTCACTACTTATCCTCACCAAGATCTCGTGGCTGGTAACAATGAGAAACATCATTGAGTATTTCATTTTTTTTTATCATTATTTTTGTTGTTTAACTGACCGGTCATTTTGAAAAGTTGCAATATCATAATCCCCACAGCATTTCAACGTGTCCACTCACTACAAGGATACAAACACACAAACAAACAACGATCCCGATAAGAAAGACAAGGAGTAAACCATAACAAAGAAAATGAAATAAAAAAAAAATAGATAAACGCATGAATAAGAAATACACACAAAAAAAACCAGTCTCGATCACAAAACCACAAGCCATTAATTACCCACAACACCAATAACACCCAGCACCTACAACACCATAAAGAAAATAATAATAATAACACACTTCACTCCCACACACACACAAATAATTAATTCACAAACGGCCCAAGGAAGGAAGGAAGGGGGTGAGGGGGGCAATGGCCGGCTGTATAAATAACCAACCTTTTTACTGATGCCTTTACACCTTTAGCCCTCGATCCAGCCCTTCCCCTTCCCTGCCCGCCCTTGCACACCTGAGTTACAGCTTGATGGTAGAATACATACCTGAATTTCACCTTTTTGGGACTCGTGGGGCGCCGTGCTTCCCTCCTTCACTTCAGCCTGCCACTCTGCACTCATCCAAACCCGCCAATCAGCTGCCGCGCCTCTACCAGCCAATCTTTGCCTTTGTTTTCTTTCTCCCAGCCAATCATAGACGTTCATAATTTGTCTCTTCTTGTAACTGTGTATTTCGAAATTTCTATTATGTATTATTATTTCCTTATTTTTTGCGTGTAATTAATGTTTAGTTTGGATTCGACGTTATTTTTGATGGGGGGGTTAGTGTAAACTGTTCGATTCCTCTTTCATGGCTTTTGTTTCTTCTTGTAATTGTGTATTTCGAAATTCTATATTATGTATTTCTATTCCCTTCGTTTTTTTTTTTTTTACGAGTAATTAATGTTTGGTTTGGATTCGACGTTATTTTTGATGGGAGGTGTATAAAATGTTCGATTCCTCTCTCATGGCTTCGTCTCTTCTTTTAACTATGTATTTCGAAATTTTTTTTTTTTATCATGTACTATTATTATTCCCTTGTTTTCTGTGTGTAATTAATGTGTAGCTTGAGTTATAAGTTATTTTCAGTGTCCGGTATAACTTTTATTGTTCGATTACTTTCTCATGGCTTTTGTCTCTTCTTGTAACTGTTTATATAGAAATTTCTTATTATGTATTGTTATCCCCTAATTTTGAATACATAATTAGTGTGTGGTTTGAATTTTAGGTTATTTTTAATGTCCGATAGAGGAGTTCCCCTGGGTATAATGTCCGAATCCTCTCTCATGGCTTTAGACAGTATTTTCTGATTTATTTATTTATCTATTTTTTACTACCACGTGTAGGACTGTGTATTGGTCATGTTCCCCCTTATAAATCCATCAGTGGTATAAAATTAAGCGTATCTCGGTGAAATCTCCAAATAAACAGAGGTATATACCATGAAACCCACACAAAAAGAGAACTAACAGAGAAATCTTATTCATTTTACCAAGAAACAAGTAAAAATAAAGAAATGATTACGTTAAAGCAAACAAACAGTGCCGCAAACCACAAAAAAAACCCATAAAACCAACAAGAGAGAGCATTTGAAAGAGAAGATATGAGCACTGTTACAAAGAATACGAGATTGAAAACCCCCGTGACGTCACTGAAGAGAGACATCAGTGACGCAACAGTGACGCCAGCCAGTGTCTAAGCTGAAAGTGACGTCACGAGGGCCAAAGAAACAACATCAACAAACAGGACTAATAGAAAGAGCCGAGAGGGAGGAGGAGGCGACAATTCCCGGCTGTGGAGGCCAAACTGCACCACCCACTACCCTGTGAGACCCTAAATAAGTGCTCCTTCCTTTACACAACTCACTCTGAAGGGAAATAATGACAAAATAGTGGCAGGAAGGGGGCGTTTTCTGATTACGGCCCCCCGAGTATCTGTCTCTCAGCTGATAAGTCCATTCATGTGTTTATGTGCTTATTTGTCTGTGTGGCGGCGTGTGTGTGTGAGGGGGCGTGTCGGCGTGGTGTGTGGATGGAAGACAGGTTCATGACACGGTTGAGTTGGCGTTAGTGCTTGCGTGTGTGTCTGGAGGGTGTGTGAGCGGAGGGAGTGCGGTGTGTGTAGTGGTGGTGGTGTCTGGTGTGGACAGATATATGACAAGGTGGAGTTGGTGTACGTGTATGTATGTGTCTGAGAGTACCACTGGTAAGAATGAGTCACACTAGTTGCTGTGATAATATATTTTTTTTATCATTCCCAGAGGTGGAGTGTGAAGTGAATAAAGTCAGACCAACCGTTGCTGCTTTTAATCTCTTTCACTTCCATGTCAACGATTAATTTGTCATACATATCTCCTTTTTGGGGTAAAACTTATATCCTGTTTTTTTGTTTTTCTGCGTCTTTTTCCAATCAACCACAAGCTTTTTTTTTTTTTTTAGTATGACTTCTGTTTCCCTGGCTTGTGTCCTGACATGAGAAAAAAAAAGAGAGTGAAAAGGAAGTAGCTTGGCAGAAAGTTAAGGTTCTAGTGTTGGTTTGGCAAGTAATGTCCCTTCTAGACAGTGCCACATGACATTGCTGCTTTGTGGTGGCTGAGATTTCTAGTGTAGTATTTGTAGTAGTGGATGGTGAGAGGGCAGTGTGATATGGGTCAGTGAAGGGTCTGTGCTTTCCCTGTACCATGCACACTTGTAAACTGGTACAGAACTTCTGGTGTTGTAAGAATGAGTGACTTTACAACACTACATCTAAGAGGGAAGTTTCAAGACATTTATTTATCCCACTCTCTCTCTCTCTCTCTCTCTCTCTCTCTCTCTCTCTCTCTCTCTCTCTCTCTCTCTCTCTCTCTCTCTCTTCTCACTAATTTAACCCTTGTCCCTTCATCCCTGTGTCTTACCAGTTTTGTTCTCCCATTACACTGTAGGCTGCTATTCCCTCACATTCATTTCACCTGCCCCACTCATGTTCTTTCCCTAACCAATGTAATATAATCTTTACAGCCTTATTAATGGATGCTTAGAGGTGATTTTGTCATTGCCTTCCTCTCCCATCCTTGTCTGGTTTGAGGAGAGTGCTGTGTGATGTCCTAGCTTTGTCAGTGAGGCTGTGACACATTATTAGTGGCACAAAAGCCTCACATTTCATCCACAACAAAGATGCTGCCACATTTGCATGTTGTTAATACTTTGCATAGTGAAAAGATGGGATGACCACCATTAAGAAAGGATTAGAGAAGAGCAGTTATGTTGTGGTACGCAAGGAAATGCAAAGGAAGTGACTAGACAGAAATTATATGCTCACACTTCCTGTCCTTTGCTTGCTTTCGATGGTCAGAGTTCAAGGATAAGAAGTGTCTTATCTTAATCTACAGTTCTGAAATTATTATGTTTATTGCCCATGCCTCACTCCCTTGGCTGCATGCTTTTACCACCCATTAATTCAAAGGTAACATGCACACATATCTTGTCCTTTGCTTCCCTTTATTGGTCAGCGTTCATGGAAAGAAAATTTTGTCATAGTCTGTGTAATTTGAATAAGTTTGCCTGCCTGCCATGCCTCACTACCTCGGCCGGATGCTTTTATTGATCAGTTTAAAAGCCCTAAAAGTGTGGTGGTAGAATATGCAAAGGTGACTGAACTGGTGTTATGTCCTGGTGGTGATTGGTGTGGTTGTGGTGTGCAGCCTCAGTGTGTTGCCAGCAGTGTGACTACCAGCCTCTCCCTCTCATGGGTCAACACTGCAGGTCAATCCACCTTTTTTCAAGGCATGAGATGTTGTAGTGGCAGCACCTCCCAGGTCCCCCAGTGTTGCATCACCTCCATGCACCAGTCATTGCCAGGCACCCCACCACCTGTCCACTCCAACCCTTAGAAGTGCTGCAAAGCCTTCCCTCCACAGCACCACACTTCATTCATGGCTCACCACTGCACCACCCTACATCCTCACCCTTCACTTCTTGCTCACTTAATAAAAGTTGACCTTATATATATATATATATATATATATATATATATATATATATATATATATATATATATATATATATATATATATATATATATATATATATATATATATATATATATATATATATATATATATATATATATATATATATATATATATATATATATATATATATATATATTATTTTTTTTTTTTTTTTTTTTTTTTTTTTTTAGTTTATTTATTTGTTCAGTCTTTTTGTGTTAAATACCATCTTCTTAGTTCACATTGACATTTACATTCTGCTGTTGCACTTTGTCTTGTGCAACACTGTCATGGTGTGTGGCTGTCTCCAAGGAGAGAACACCTCCATGCATGTATGCATGTCTTGGCTGTCAGGCCCACCACCACCACCACTGCAGGATGTGGATCATCTTTTATTGTACTGTTACATAGTTTTAAAAGTTGATTTTGTCAAACTTTTATTCAAGATAAGATAAGATAACTTTATTGTCACATTGTCTGAGAGAGAGAGAGAGAGAGAGAGCAGTGTATGTGAAAGGGTAATTAAAACAGATCAACTTTTTAGTTCTCATGTAGATAATGGTTTAAAGTGACCAGAGTTTATATATTTTGTGCATTGAGGTGTATTTCCTGCCTCGTTACAGGTGATCCTTGCAGTGCAGCAGAGAGGTGAGGGCGGGTAAGGCAGGGACCGGCAGCCAGCATGAGTGAGGCATGAGGCAGCACCATGTGTGGCGCGCTGCTCCTCCGTGAGGTGTGAGGCCAGCCTGTGCTGCTGTGAAGTGTGTGGTGAGTGAGGGAAGCAGGTTGTCTGGTGTTCAATGAGCTGACCTTCATGAAGTGTGAGCAGAAAAAAGACTAATGGTGATTTTATTTCAGCTGAGCGAATGAGGCAAATACGTCTGTTAATTAAGTTTATAGTGAAAAAAAATTATATTGATGTGATTTCCAGAGTGAGTGAATGTCCCAGGTTTGTCTGTTATTGACTGGGCTCTCCTGCAGTAAGTGTGCACTGAAAAAATATATAGTTTCAGCTGAGTGAGTGAAGGAGGTTCATTTGTTATTAAACGTGCCATTCTATGATATCTTCTGACGAAAAGTAAATAAATGAATAAATAAATGATCTTTCTGTAACATGCTTGATGCAGGATGCCTCAAATGTATCCCGTCCTGTTGACCCTTGCGATGCTTCAGTGAGTCAGAAGCATAAGAAATTGTCCCACCATTAACACTTACAAGGAATAAACAGTGATATTTTTTTAACTTATCCTGTAGTTGATAGATATATTTGCTGTCAGAGAAGAGAAAAAAATAAACAAAAGCCTTCAAGGAAAATTTAACATGTGCATTTAATCCCTTCAGTACCAGAACGCATTTTTACCTTGAGTTTTGAGGATGATTAGACAATTTTTTTGACATTAGGAAGGGTCTGTGGGAGGTTAGAAGAGTACTGGCCAGAGTCTTCACTATTTTAATCCCAAAATAAGTTTCTGAAGCCGTATAAAATCAAATAGTAAGCAGAATGAATATGAAAACACGTCATGGTACTGAAGAAGGTTAAAAGGAAAGATAAAGAGGTTCTGTATTTAATTCCAGGGTCCATGACACCTCCAGGAGTTCTATATTGGACCTTGTAAGACATTGTGATTATTTCAGATCAAGAGGACACAAGGATAATGATTACAAAGCATAGATTAGAGAAGTGTGTTATTATTTCTTCAGATATTGCTTACTGATGTTTGATTCTCTCTCTCTCTCTCTCTCTCTCTCTCTCTCTCTCTCTCTCTCTCTCTCTCTCTCTCTCTCTCTCTCTCTCTCTGCCAGGTGGCGTGATGTGTGTGTGTGTGTGTGTGTGTGTGCCCAGTGTCAGTGTGATTAGCATGGCGGTGTGTTAAGGAGGTGGCAAGCATGGAGCCCTTAGCCGCCCTACGAGAAGATGAAACGGACTATGGAAGGTAAGGAAGCCACCACCAGTGTACTATTGATGTGGTACTTTGTTCATATGTATAGTGCACAGTAAGGAAGGTATCAGTGTTATATTAATGTGTGGTTGATGGTTCATAGCTGACGAAAGCTTCCTTGAGTTGAGTTTTGTATGTTTGTCAGTAGCCTTTCAGTTTTTTTTTTTTTTTTTTTTTCCATGTAAGGGAGAACTACCAAGGGCAAAAAAATTAATATTAGAAAGAAAAATGGCCCACTTGAATTGTTGTCTCCATAAAAGAATCAAAATGTCTATGTTTAACATTTTGACGTCTTGTTTGGGAAGTGTTGTGTGTGTGTCAGTTACAAGGAAGGGAACTGTGTTAAGAGTACAATTCAGAAATATAAACACCTGCAGTAAGAAGAATGTTACTTATTGTTTACTCACTTGAACATTTTATTTATTATTCATGAAGTTGGAAAGTTAACAGTAAAGAAGGAGTCATCAAAAAAGGGATGAGGGGCTTTCAAGGCAATAGAATTAAAGAATACAAAAAAAATGGAATAAGAGGAAAGTTTTCAGGCAATGCAGGATTCTTTTTGAGATACATTGGATGATTCACACGGACACAAATATTGTAATAACACAGAGGCAAGGACAGGTATCACAGAACCTTTAGTATAGTGAGAGGACCTTGAATATGGCTACAGAGTCTTTATTATTTTTATTTACCTATTAATTTTTATATATGTTAGAGGGGAAATCTGGCCAAGGGTAACAAAAACTATTAAACAAAAAAAAAAAAAGCCCACTTGGATGCCAGTGTCTCGAGCAGGTCTGAGAGAATTGGCCAAAAGAAAATTATAAATATCTCGAAGTACAGAACCAGGTAGGGAATTCCAGAGTTTACTGTAGAAGCTTTACTAACGTAGTGTGTGGCGGTGCAGCAGGGCAGGGCTGCAGCAGCGGGTGGTGGAGCTGTGGTCCTGCCAGGCGGGGCTGCGGCTGCGTCACCTCCGCCAGGTGGTGGGCAGGAACCTCAGCGGCCACGGACACCACCCCATCCCAGTGCCCTCCTGCCCCCTGCCGTGCAAGAGGCCCAGACCCAAGGCCACCATGGGGTGAGTGCTGACTGCCTGTATTGTGTGCTGGTTTGCTGGTTTGTTCTCATTTTGTTAAGGTGATTCATTTTAAGTTGTTAAGTTAGTTTGTCTGCTAACTTTTAGAAATATGCCAATATCAAATAACACATATTCTAGACTTAAGGAGAAGTATATAAGGTGAAATTTGAAATAGTGTGCACAACAACACTTAAGATTATGGTAAATGTGCTTGTTTTATTACATTTTGTTTAGTCGTATCTTATTTTATTCTAATGATGCTTATTATTGATTTGATTTTTTAAGTTGCCATATGAATTACCCAAACAAAAGAAATTACAATACTGACACACCACTATTCAAAACATTACACCTGGTTTGATTGGTAAGTGTCACTGCAGCAGTCTGATCCTCCACCACCTCATCACCACCACCACCACCACCACCACCACCACCACCACTACCACCACCACCTTCCACCACCACCACCACCACCACCACCACCACCACCACCACCACCTTCCCTGCTTGGCTTGCATCCACCAGTGAGCCACAAGTCCTGCTGAATGAGAAGTGCACTGATGCTTCACACCTTGCCCACAGGTACTACTTCTCCCTGCACGCCCCAGCCAGCAAGGAGGAGGTGTATTCCAGTGAGCTACAGAGCACGGCAAATCCCAACTGGGTGGACATCGAGGTGGAGAACATCAGACCCATCAACCGCCAGTCACTGAGAGGTGCTACAGGCAGGAACACACTCCCCTCACTTCCCCTTCTTTTCCCCTCATGCTTTCAGATCATAATAGCCAACAGCAGACTGCACCTCCTGGCTATTTTACACTGCCATGTTTCTGTTATTTCTTTTCTCCGTATCTTACCCCTCTGTCTTCTTGTATCATTATACAAGTGCTTTTCTTTCAGTGACTTGTATTCTGAAACACTATTCTCTCATTGCAGCTGTTTTCAGAGGCCACAGAGATCATTGGTTAGGTTTTTGATAGTGCTTCTCCTGTCAATAATGTAAAGGTCTTGTTAATCTGTCACCAGAACTGTGTTAATGTTTCTAGCAACCAGTGTAACTTTAACTAGAGCCTCTTGAATGTAGTCAGTGTGGCAAGGAAGTATTTCAAAATGTGATTCAGTAAACTTTTAAACTGTTGAACAAGATAGCCAGTAAAGCAGTTGTATTGTGTCATCTTTCTTAAGCACCTACTGCAGCACTTTCATCTTTTTCAGGAGTGCTGGTGCGACTATGGTTCCGGCCGGAGGGGGAGGAGGCCCAGCTGGTAACGTCCTGGGGAATCCACTTCAGCGGGCTCATCCCGGTGGGCAAGGTGCTGCCCTATGACCACGAGAAGTTCCGGCCCAACACGCTGGTCTTCAAGTTGCGCCACATCTTCTACACGGCACCCGGCTGCTACCAGGACCACAGGAAGCAGCCGCTGCCGCCCCTCCTGCGCTTCGGCTTTGCCCTGCCGCTCTCAGAGACCAAGCCAAGCTACACTGTCAGCGCCCTGTCAAGGTGTGCACAGTGGTTGTGTTGAGTGAGGCGTGACTCGTCTGCACCTCTCCCTCTGTTGCTCCAGTTCAGTAATGTTCGTGGGATGTAACTTGGCTTTGGCTCCCATTCATTTTGTTTTCCTGAACTTATGTGTTGTATTTCCTGTTGTTTTTATTTTTCACATTTATTTTCACTGCTTTAGTTTCTTTATGACTGTTTTTCTTCCTTCAGTCCAGAGTGTTCTCATAAACTCTTTTCTGATCTCTTTTTCTTGTTGGCATTGTTTTGTTACTGATTACTGGATTGTTGTTGGAACATTTTTGTGTTCATCTTTTTAACTTATTTTCAGTGTCACTAGTGCAGCAGTATTCATGAACTAATTATCAATTGTAGTAGTAGTGGCTATAGTAAGTTTGTCCACCAGACTCTCCCTTTCTACTAGTGGCTGACAGGGCTAAGGAAGTGAATGATGTGTGTGAGTGTACAGTATGGTGCTTCATCTGGGCTGCCCCTTGTGTAGATTGTTGGCCTGACTTGTAGATAGATACTTAATAATAGTCATAGTAGTGTTATTAGTATTTTGTATCCTGCTGTGTGGCTTGTGGGTTCTGTTTACTACCACTTTAACAGCATAGATCTGCCCACCCCACAACTGAGCTAGATTAGTGCTAGTATCATCATCGTCTTGTTTCTTCCTAGACATCTACTACTCCCTGCTGTCTGTGTGACTTGTGACTTTCCTTTACTAACACTTTAACAGCATAGTTCTGCCCACCCAACAACTGAGGTAGATTAGTACTGGTGTCATCATCATCTTGTATCTTCCTAGCCATCTACTACTCCCTGCTGTGTGATTTGTGGCTTCTCTTTACTACCACTTTAACACAGCATAGTTCCACCCACTCCACAACTGAGATAGATTAGTACCAGTATTAACAGCAGTAATGGTGGTAGTGTTTTCTTCATCTTTATCCTCCTAGCCATCCAGTCCT
This sequence comes from Portunus trituberculatus, assembly GCF_017591435.1. NCBI lineage: Eukaryota > Metazoa > Arthropoda > Malacostraca > Decapoda > Portunidae > Portunus > Portunus trituberculatus. The sequence goes on along the minus strand of NC_059272.1, from coordinate 2,249,323 downwards.
CCTTGCTGTGTGGCTCATGGCTTTCCTTCACTATAACACAATCCTTGATCTTAGATAAACTTGTGGTAATAGTATCATCATTACCTTTACTGTCCTCATCACCCTTTGTTTCCTGGTACATTGCCTCTCTTCACCACAACAACACAGTGCTCTCACCATAGATTAAGTTGTGATAATATCATCATTACCTTTACCATCCTCATCACCCGTTTCTCTGTGCTACATGCCTTCTCTTCACCACCACAAATGACTGCCCCACCATAGATAAAGTTGTAGTAATAATATCATCATTACCTCTACTGTCCCCATCACTCTTTTTTCTGTGTCATATTGTCTGTCTTCACCACCACAAATGACCACCACACCATAGATAAAGTAGTAGTAGTAGTAGTAGTAGTAGAAGTAATAGTAGTGGTAGTAGTAGTAGTGGTAGTATCATCATTACCTTTATCTTTTTCATCACCCTTTGCTTCCTGCTACTCTGTCTCTCTTCACCACCACAATGACACCCCCTCACCATCACCACTTGCTCTTGCTCCCCCCCAGACTGCACAGCACCAAGCGGGCGCAGCGGCAGCAGGAGGTGAAGTGCCAGGAGACGCAGGAGCTGTTGGAGATGCGGCACGTCACCAGGGCAGCCCAGAGTCACATCATGGGCTCTAAGGTGCGGCTCTTTTGTGTGCTTGACTTTTATCTGTTTATTTATGTATCTATTTATTTTATTATTTTATTTTGTTTTATTTTATTCTATTTTTTCAATGGTGATTTTTTTTTTTTTTTTTTTTTTTTATTTTAATATTATAAATGGTTTGGTTTGTATTTTGGTCCTTTTGTTGATTCTTTTTATTTATTTATTTTATGGATTTATTTATTTCTTTATTTATTTAGACTTCCAGTGCTAACTACTACATTTTTTTCTTGGTTTTGATTTTTCTCTTCTTCTTTGTCAGTCTTATTTTTGTCTTTCCTTCCATCACTGTCTTTTTTTTATATGGGGGTAGGATGGGGGAAACAATCTGGTTTTATTTGTTTTTCATTTTTATTTTCTTCCTATGCTGATAGACTGTGCTTGATAAGAAGGTCATTGTCTCTTTTGTTTTCCTTCTTATTTTCTTTCCTTCTTTTGTTTTGCTTATAGATTGTGTTAGGTAATTTTTTTTTTTTTTTTTTTTTTTTTTTTTTCGTTGGTGCCTTATTTTGTTGAGGGATAAACCACCTTTTCTTCTCAAGTTTAGTTCTTCACATTCTTGTTTGATGTTAAAAATGAAACAGAAGAGGATTATGATGGTTGTGGTTGAACTAGTATCAACAAAAACTTTACTGATCACAGGAGTGAGGGAAATGTAATGAAATGTATGCCATACCTTTGATTTACCCATTGGTGCAGGTGGAGGACTGTCGCATGAGGGTGGCCTTACTCAGGGACCAGCTGGAGGAGGAGATAGACAAGCTGCGTGGCCTTAAACTCTCGGCGGACAACCTCGACAACCAGAACCAGGAGAAAGGTACGGAGAGGAGGCAGTGAACAGTCCAGATTGGCAGTGTGTGGGAGAGTGTTGTGGTGATGACAGGTTTGGTAAGGTCTGCTGCAGGCTAAGTGGCTTGAATTGTGTGGTGTTCAATGTATGGGAAAGTAAAACCTCGCTTGACGAACGTCTTTAAGGACAAACAATTCGGGAGATGACCAAAAAATTTGTCAATATATCGACCCAGGGAACAAACAATATTTCGGGGGATGAACGCGGTTAAACGGCTCGCCGCCGACAAGCCGTTTGTGTGATAGCCAACCCGGCTATCACACAACAACAAAACAAAACAAAAGCACAAAAGAAAATAGAACAGGAACATATGAAAAATATTGCATAACATAATCTCGGTGCCACCACGATTTTCTCCTGTTTTTCCTGGGCATAGCAGCACTGACATGTGACGCTACACACCTGTTGTGTAGCTCTGGCACGCTGCGCACATCCAAAGTCCTCTCATGACTGTCTTCTCGGATCTTGTCTGTCTTCCTCCCCATCCTCCTCTCCTCCATTCCATCATGCCATCAACATCTAGTCTCTCAAGTAAATAACCTTTTCTTTTTATTAATTTTATTATCATTTTGATAGCATCTAGGTAAGTAAAACAATTTAGTCTTTTTATAATTATTTCGTTCATGTCATGCATATATTAAAGGTCTATTTTGAATGGGTTTTTTTGGACAAAAGTATGATTTTTTTTTGGTCTGAAACGGATTAATGGTATTTCAATACATTCTTATGGGAAAAATTGATTCAGGGGACGAACAAATCGGGTGACGAACAGGATTTAGGAACGAATTATGGTCGTGAGCTGAGGTTTTACTGTACTAACACAGCCACAGTTATGAATGGAGGCTGAGAAATGTTTTGCTTGTAGTGTGTTTTTGTGCTATCCTTCAGTCTTTCAAAGTATTCTGATCTGCCAACAGTCTGCTTGCAAAACTTAATGATTGATAGATAAGAGTCTCAGTAGATGAGGGGATGTAAGATTAAGGATGAATACTAAACACAGCACAACTAAGGTAAAATTCAGTACCACCATTGAGAAAAACACTTGTGAAAACCTGACTGATTACCTCTGTCTCTTGAAGAAACAGTCATTAGAGACAACAAGGCATTTTCATACATGGAGCACAATCTCAAGGCAAAGTATGTGGTGCCAAGGTGTAGGAGGCAGACACCAGTTCTTAGATGGTTTTCATCTGGACTGAGTAAATAATGAGTAGAAAGTAGGTACCAGTACTCGGTTAGGTGTCACTAGGATCAGTTTTCTTTTTGTGAGAGAACAAAGAATTTCAAAGTATAAATTGTTGTCCCAAAACTAAATGTACTATTATGATAAAGTGCTGGAGGCTTGCACCAATATTCTGATGTATCACCAGGACTGTGTAAGTGATGCTGAGGTGTACAAAGTCAGCACCAATCCCTTCATGATGTAATCCCAGGGCTATGTAATGTTGAGATGCAGGAGGCAGACACCAGTGCCTTGATGTGTGTGTGTTTGTCACCAGGCCTGGAGCTGCTGGAGGGGTATCAGGCCCTGCACCGCCAGCTGGGCACAGTGCGGACGCTCTCAGAGCAGGAAGGCATCAAGCATGACTCCCTCAAGAAGGTGTCGGACTGCCTCAGCACTTGGCGCAAGCTGCTCATTGCCCAGCTGCCCGTCGTGTACCCCATCAAGCAGGTACTGGCACCCATCATTTCCTCTTGCCTTTATTCTTGTCTCGTTTTATTTTATTTATCTTTCTTTTTCTCAACTCTTGTTTTTCAGGCTCCTGTTTTCTTTTACTATATTTAATATCACAGTCTTACTCATACTCCTCTTACTCTTCCTCCTATTCATCATCATCATCTTCATCATTATTATCATTAACTTCTCCTTTCCTATAATTTTTCTGCTATTTTTTCCCCTCTTTAAATTGTGTAATTTTTAAGAATTCAATAAAAGTATTCCATGTGTAGTTATGATGAGATGCATAAAACACACACAAACACATATTCACACAAATGAAAAGCATAAACAAATAAAAGAACAACAGAGCAGAAATCCCAACACAAGCATCAAGTAAGACCTTCATCACTCACCTACCCACTCACTCACTCACTCACCTACCAACTCACTCATTCATTCACTTTATCACCTGCTCACTCATACACTAAAGCATGTATTAAAAAATGCTTTGCTGACGTGCCACAATTATTTTCAGAGGCCACAAAGATGATTACTCAGGATCTCAAGGTTGTTTTTTCCTTTAAATAATGTAGAAGCACTTATAATTTGTCACTCAATTTGTAAAAACCTGTAGTGCTTCATTTAGAGCCTTTTGAAATAGAGGGAGAGTAGTGCAAAAGTGTTTTAGAATATGGGTGTTACTCTTCCAATCATCATCTCACACACTCGTTCATCCATTTACCCAATAAGCCACTCACCCATCTACTGACTCACACACCCATCCTTATCTACTACACCTACTCACTCACTCATGTCACCCACAAATATAAGGAAAACAAGAATAGGTAGAAATAACACTAAGGTCTGCCTCATCACCACCACTCACTCACCCTGCCACTGTCACTACACCACCCAGGACAGTGACGGGAAGTACCGGATCTGTGGCGTGCACCTCCCTGATGCCGAGAACTACGAGGGCACCAGCGAGCGCACCCTGAGTGTGGCGCTGGGGTACGTGGTGCATGTCGTGGTGCTCCTCTCCCAGCTGCTCAACCTGCCCCTGCGCTATCCTCTCCGCCCCTACGGCTCCACCGCCACCATCAAGGACACCACCTCCCTCCTGCTGGCCGACACTGCACGGGAGTGAGTTTGTGCAAGGGAGTAGGAATTCCTGTGAAAAATGTGATGGTAATACAGACACACACAAATGCAGAACACTAGTGGTAATGGCTCCTTTCCAATACAAGTACAATGCTAACATTTCCTTTCCATGCCCAGTTTTCCACTGTACACTGGTGGAAAGGAGCGAGAGAAACTGCATTTCAATTATGGGGTGTTTTTGCTGAACAAGAACATAGCCCAGATGAGGTGGTACTGCGGCATCCCCACTCCAGATCTCAGACCAACTCTGGCCAACCTGCATTTCCTGCTGGCAAGACTGAGCCAACCCAGGTTGGTGTTGGGTATTGGGTGCTCATTGGCTGCTCTTATACTCTGTTGTGTGTGTGTGTGTGTGTGTGTTTCACTGTTTGATCTGCTGCAGTCTCTGACGAGACAGCCAGACGTTACCCTACGGAACGAGCTCAGAGCTCATTGTTTCCGATCTTCGGATAGGCCTGAGACCAGGCACACACCACACACTGGGACAACAAGGTCACAACTCCTCGATTTACATCCCGTACCTACTCACTGCTAGGTGAACAGGGGCTACACGTGAAAGGAGACACACCCAAATATCTCCACCCGGCCGGGGAATCGAACCCCGGTCTTCTGGCTTGTGAAGCCAGCACTCTAACCACTGAGCTACCGGGCGTGTGTGTGTGTGTATTTACCTAGTTGTATTTACCTGGGCTTTATGCTCGTGTGGCCCTGTCTCCATATCTACACTTATCCAATCTTTAAAAGTATGCACACTCGTTGCAGACACTACTTCTTCATTTAAACTGTTCCACGTCTCAATACATCTTTGTGGGAAACTATATTTTTTAACATCTCTCAGACATCTTCCTTTTCTCAGCTTTTTACTATGTGATCTTGTGCTTCAATGTCATATTCTTCTCTCAGGATCAGTTTCTCATTATCCACTTGGTCCATTCCGTTGATCAATTTAAAACTTGTATCAGGTCTCCTCTCTCCTTCTTTGTTCCAGGGTTGGTAGATCCATAGCCTTTAGTCTCTCCTCATATGTCATCCCTTCAAATTCTGGAACCATTCTTGTAGCCATTTTTGTAGTCTCCAATTTCTTATGTGTTTCTTTTATGAGGGGTCCACACTACTCCTGCATATTCCAATCTGGGTCTTATTATAGTACTTATCAATTTCTTCATCATTTCTTTGTCCATGTAGTGAAATGCTACTCCAATATTCCTTAGCAAATTATATGTTTCTCTAAAAATTCTATCAATATGGCTTACTGGTTGATTGTTTTCTTCCATCGTCACTCCTAAGTCCTTTTCCTTTTTACTTTCTCCAGTTCTACTCCATCTCCCATCTTATAGATTCCCACAGGTCGTCTTTCACTCTTTCCCATTTCCATGACATGGCTTTTGTTCACATTGAATTCCATTTCCCACTTTTTACTCCATTCCCAGATCTTATTTAGGTCTTCTTGCAGTATTTCACAATCCTCTTTTGCTTTATAACTCTGCACAGTTTCGTATCATCTGCAAACAGATTTATGTAGCTGTTCACTCCTTCTGGCATGTCGTTAATATAAATGAGGAAAAGTATTGGTGCCAATACTGACCCTGTGGCACTCCGCTTTCTACTGCTCTCCACTTGGACTTCATATCTTTAACTACCGTCCTTATTTCTCTCCCCCTCAAATAATTTTCTATCCATCTCAATGTGCTTCCTTTTAAGCCACCCTTCTCCTCTAACTTCCATAGTAATCTTGCATGTGGCACTTTGTCAAACGCCTTTTTAAATCCAAATAAATACAGTCAACCCATCCCTCTCTCTTGTACTCTATCAACTATTCTAGAATAGAAACTCAATAAATTAGTTACACAAGACCGTCTTTTCTAAAACCAAATTGGCTATTTGATATTAATTTGTTGTCTTCAAGGAACTCGATCCATTGTTTCTTTATTATTCTTTCACACATCTTGCATATTACACTAGTTAGTGATACCGGTCTGTAATTTAAAGGTTCTTCCTTCCTTCCACTCTTATATATGGGAACCACCTCAGCTCTTTTCCATTCTACTGGTACTGTTCCATTTTCTATTGAGCATTTTATGATGTTGTATATAGGACTTGCTAGTTCTTCCCTACATTCTTTCAGTATTCTGCCTGAGACTTCATCTGGTCCCATTGCCTTCTCTTCATCCAGTTCCTTCATTAACTCTTTTATTTCAAGCTTGGTTACTTTAATCTCTTTCATATAGATTGTCTCTATTACCCTGTGGCCTTTCAAATTTGGATTCCTTAGTAAAGACCTCCTGGAATTTATTATTTAATAGTTCTGCCATACTTTTGGGTCTTCCACCATCCCGTTCTCTCCTTTTAACCTTTCTATTGTTTCTTTTGCCTAATTTTTCCATTTATGAATCTATAGAACAATTTTGGTTGCTCCTTACATTTTTCGACAATGTCCTTTTCAAGTTCTTTTCCTCTTCCTTCCTCACCTTAACATATTCATTTCTCGCTGCCTTGAAGTTTTCCTTATTTGTTGGATTTCTATTTCTCCTCCACCTTTTCCATGCTCCATCTCTTTTCTCCTTTGCCCTAGCACACCTTGCATTAAACCAATCTTTCTTTCCTTCTTCTTTAGGTCTATATTTTGGGACATATTCCTGACTCCTGTTTTGTATATTTCCAAAAATAAGTTATATTCTCTTGCATTGTCTCTGAGTTTTCCATCTCCTCCCAGTTTACGTTTTAAAATAGTTCTTGAGATTCTCAATATCAGCCTTTCTGTAATTTAATCGGTCTCCTTTGTATGAATCGTCTCTATCTTCCTTTCCTCTTCTATATCTATTTCTAATATTACATGGTCACTCTTTCCCAATGGGCACTTATATCTTATATCATCATTCATTTGTATACCCTTGTAAAACTAGGTCCAATCTCGCCGCTTGTCGTTTCCTCTGAATCTTGTGCATTCCTTTACTCTCTGGTCCATCATATTGTCTATCATTAGGTTCAAGAATCTTTCTCCCAGGCTTCTTCCCCATACCACTTTCATAATTTTCCCAGTCCACTTCTTTACAGTTGAAATCTCCTACTAATATCACTTTTCTCCTTTCTTTAACGATTCTCATTAGACTCCTTATTGTGTCATCTATCATGTCTTTATATTCTTGATTGGTCCATGAATTTGTTTTGGTGGCACATATGTTACAATGATTGTTAACTCTTTTTATTAATATGCATCTTAACATACAATACTTCTGCTTTTCCTTCCCACATTCCACTTGGTTTATCACTATCTCCTTCCTTAACATTATCATGACTCCTCCTCCTCCTTTACCCACTCTGTCTCTTCTCCATACATTATACCTATTATCCAAGACTATTTTGATTTCCTCATTTAGTTTTGTTTCAGCCAGGCATACAATATCTGGATTTTCTTTCTTTATGTAATCTCTTAATTCTAATTTACTTGATAAAACCCCGTCTATGTTCGTATACATCATTTTTAGTCTTTTGCCTTTATCATTTTTAGTTAAACTTGTTCCACTTTTTTCTCTTCCTTCTCGTTTATATACCATTTCCTTATCCTGTCTCCTAGAATTCTCCAAAAAAATGCCTTTTTTTCCTCTTCTGACCTTTCATTATTCTTTTTCCTTACTGCTGCTGCCAGTTCATTGTATCTCTTCCTTTCTTCCTCATTTCTATTTTTCTTTATATAGATATCCTTGCAGCCTTCTGTTTCTCTAAGTTTTGTTGTTCTATATAATATTTCTTCTGTTGCTGCTTGTGATTTTAGTAATATTTTAATTGGTCTCGTTTTTCCTTCTTGATATGGTCCCATTCTGTTTATTTCTTCTACTTCCTCTTCCAAGTTCTGCCTATCTTCGTCATTTAGATTCTTCAGTAGGTCTTTGACTGATTTCATTTCTTTTTTCTCTTTTTGGTCTATATTTTATATTTTTTCTTTTATTCCAAATACGACTACACTCTTCTTTTTTCTGCAATTTCTCTAACTAGATTTTCTTTTGTCTTGAGGACTCCTATCATTTTGTTTGTCATATTTTCTTCTTTTTCTTTAAGTTGTTCTTGAATCACCTCCTGAAAATCGGCCTTATCTTTCTTATCTTGGACTCTCCATGCTTGTACTTCTTTTTTAATCACGTTCTGTACTCTTTCCTCTTCCTTGTTTACTAGATCTTTCAGCTTCTCCTTTTCTTTCTCGGCTTTACCGAGTCCTTCTTCCATCTGCTTTTTGTAGTTAGCTACTTCCTTTTTTAGTTCTTCGTTTTCCGCTCTTAGCCTAGCTTCATTTTCTTCCACTTTTCTTATCTTTTCTCTCAGTCTTATAAACTCCTTTTCCTGTTCTTCATTCTCTTTCATTTCCATCTTCTCCTTTATCAGTTTATCTAGTTTACATTCAATATTGAACACTCTCTTAAGTAGTGAAGTAGTCGTCGTATCGAACCCTTCGAATACACGCTCTCCCTCACCAACATAGTCATCATCAGCCCCTTCTCTATTCTCATGTCTGCATTTGGATGGAATCTCTTTTTCACTCATCATTCCTTAATAACTGATTTCAAGAAGAAAAAAAAATGAGTCCACACTACCTGCCCAGGCCACTGTAAATACTAAACAACCGGTTTGTAGTGAAGATCAGCTGATCGTCGGAACTGCGCCAGTGCGTCCGCCCTCAACGTGTCTCTCGTGTGTGTGTGTGTGTGTGTGTGTGCATGAAAATAGCTTCTCTTATCTTATGTTTCATGGAGTTTACAAGTAATGGTGTGTATGAGAGGCTCCAAGCATCCTTTCAGGGAGTTAGGAAAAATTTCAATCTTTTTCATACAATTAATTAATCCTAATTATTGAAACAATGAAATTTTTGTTGTTTGAAAATTTCCCTTTAATTCTTACCATGAAGTCATTCTAGTGACAAATATTATAGAACCTTTATTCCAGTTTCACACAAAATAGCAAAAGCAACAAGGTAACTCAGAATATTGATGATAAGTATGTTGGTAATGTGTGATGGCTTGGTGGTACTGTGGTGTGGTAGGCTTGCTCCAGCATCTGCACTCCAGTGTTTGCTGACAGCCTTGTGTAGGTGTGGCAGGATAGAAGGTCTGACATGCATGCAAACACATCACATTGAATGTTTGGTCTGCTTTTTGGAGGTTGGGAGGCTGATGATACTACACAGGGCATTCCTAAACTAAATGTAGTGACTCTTGATGACCTCTCAATCTCCTACTAGACACACTCTTTATGCTGAAACTAAATCCACTTAATAACTCACCTCGTTGTAAGTGCACCTGGACCAGACATAGTGTGTTGTGTGACTATATAAGACCAACTGTTCACCAGACCTCCTTAACTGTCATAAGGGAACACAAGTCATGTGTTGCAGCCCTTGCCTTGACCAGCAGTAATGCAGTCACAAGTTGGAATACCATGAGGCTGTCAGCAAACCATGAGTTTACTTTTTCCATTGAGGCTTGCAACTTAAAATTACCAGCTGTTGCACCATTGCTTTGTTGAACAGTGGAGGTACATGCACACACATTTTCAACATATTTGATCTATTTTATTTCTCTCATAACTTATAATCCAGATACTTCAGATCTGCCTGTAGCAAGACTTCTTTCTACTACTAGCATCTAATACTGTATCTTATGATTTTAGGAAAAATGGGAGCTGAGTGTCTGAAAAATACCATTAAGGATCATTATTAGCAGTAGTATTGCATGTTACTGAGGGAGGGATGAAGGTGGTACCTCCCTGCTCCCAAACCTTACCCTTGCATGCCACTCTGAACTACTCATCATTGTGTGCCTCCCTGTGTGTGCCGAGCAGCCTGGGGACCCAGCCGTCCACCTCCATGCCGGACGTCATGATACCCGTGAGCTCCGGCACCACCTCTGTCACCCTGGAGGTGCGGACACCCCCAAGCCTCTTGCAGCAGCAGCACTCCCCCAGGCTGCCCCTTAATCCCCTGGGACAGGCTCGCTCTACCAGCCAGGAAAGTGGCCGCGATGCCCCGCCAGAGGAGGAGGAAGAAGATACGCATTCCCCCTGGCAGCCAGCAAAGTCTGGCAGCGAGACCACTTCCAGTGACGTGTCTCCTGTGAAGGCATCACGGCTGTGCGTGCGGGAGGCGGCACCCATCACCAGCCCCACCTCTTCCACCGGCAAGTTCATCTTTGTGGACCAGGTAGAGGTGGGCCTTGGACCGGTGGTGCAACGGGAGCTGAGTCTGGAGGAGCGGCTGGCCTACACCAATGGCCTTAGCCTCTCCCTGGATGGCCTCAACCACATTGAGCAGGACCCTTACTACAGGATCAAGGAACTCTCCAGCTGTGAGGACCTCAACATGCTCAGCAACGTGTCCAAGGTCCTCAACTACAGCCGTGGGTCCGAGCCGAGCCTCCTGGCCAAGGCAGACGCCCCCGCTGAGGAGGAGATCCTGCCAGTGTTCAAGGAGCCCACCACGGAGCTGCTTCGGTCGTGGCACGAGGACGACCCATCGCACTACACGGATGCCCTGGAGGGGGTGGCCGTGGACAGGCTGGAGGAGCTGGGGGAGGAGTGCCACGAGAACTTCATGGTGCCTTCCCGGGAGATCAACTCCAAGGACAACAAAGACAATGAGTGTCCCGACCCCAGTGAGACAAAGGAACGCCTGGGCTCAGAGCAAACCTCTGAGGGAACCCCAGATTCAATGGAGAACTCCAACCCAGAGAAGCCTTCAGATGGAAGTGGGTCCAGGGACAGCCCAGAGGTGCCCAGAGAGGAAAAAGACAAGGAGCTCTCTTTGTCAGAATTTGGAATAACTGAGGACATGTTTTTGAATGATGTTGCCTTCCGGACGGCCGCCCTCGCCAGCCAGAACTGTAGCTTCAAGATGTCCTTCTCACGACAGAGTACGGAGGATGAGTACCACTAGCAGACAGAATGCATAGAAAATTTTTCAAATGTCCTATTTTCTCCTATTTTATCATTTAGTGACATTTGGCTAGTAAAGGTCAGTTAACTATTCCCTAAGTAGGCATCTTTTAAAAAAAGCTTTAATGACAAATTAGCAGAGAATGTACATTGTGAGCTGCCCCTGTACATAGATTCAGAAGTTTTCTACATTGCACTTTCTACCAGGCGTCGGCGAGGGTGTCTGAGAAATGTGTGGAAGGCTCTAGTCCGGCTCTTAGTATGATTCCAATAGTTTACAATCCTGATCAGTTTATGTAGAGAATTCATGAGAGAAAATCTGTTAAAACTTAGAGGATGAGACGCTTTAGTTATGTGCATACATACACACTTCTTGTTTTGTGTTAGAGATGCAGGGCACTTTGTTATGACCTGTCAGGAAAGACTATACTGCAGATTTTCCTTCTTTTTTCCTTCCAGTGTATGGCTGTCCTGAGTAGTGATGTCACAGTGCCCAGTGAATTCATGTCTATAGCTTGAATAGAAATTAATATGTGAATTGATTAATGCCTTTATATCAATGGCTTCACAAAGAATAATTTACTTGGATCAGTTATTGTCTCTTATATCAGTAGCTTTACAAAGACTAAGAGAAAGCAGGGAAATAATTAGTGGAGGTTCTGCTATTTTGTTCTGCTTTATGTAATGTGACACCACTACCTTGAAATATTTAATGAAACATGACATCTTTACTCTGGGCAGTGGTACACGTACATGCATGTCTAACCGGCTCTCTGCTGTGAAATCTGCAACCATAACTGTGATATATCTCGCGGCAGTGAGGCACATTGTACAGTGTTGCAAGTTGTCTCACCGTGCTGCAAGGCGGGGTACTGGGATCACTGAAGAAGAGCAGTCTGGTGGTGGAGGGAAGGAGTGAGTCTCTGGCAACCTTGTGAGGTGCTGCTCCCCATAACACCATTCAGAAAGTGCAAGTTTGAAAGATATTACATACGTTTTTTTTAATTAAAGACATAGAAGAGACCAGAGAAAAAAATGAGAAGTGACAGTCTCAGGTTGATGTGAGCTGTTATGGGAAGAGTGGAAAACAACTTTATGCATTTCTTTTTTTTTATGTATTGTGTGGACTTTAGAGAAATCAAAGGAGACAAGTGCTAAACTGGTAAAGTCTTGGAAACAGCAAGTAGCCACTCCACCTCTCTGTATGAAAGAAAAGAGAGAGTTTGTATCTTTTTGACGGTACAATTCCTTGGCAGCTGTTGCTCTCCAGACCTGAGATGATGCAAAGATCCTGAAGTTGTCCATTAGCTGCAGTGCTGAGGTGATTCTTTGATCTGTGAGTGAGTTTATTTTTGTAGCATATCATTTTGCTCTATTTTGGGGGGAAGTGTTCATGGTAGGGGAAGACTGTTTGCTTTTCCTTCATTCACACACACACACACACACACACACACACACACACACACACACACACACACACACACACACACACACACACACACACACACACACACATGTAATTTGGTATGTTCTTTAAGACTGCTATCAGGGAGAATTATTACTAACATTTGTTAAATATGTATTCCACAGATATTTGATGTGTTGTATTGAAGTCTTGCTCACTCATTTGGTACCTGTAAGAGTGTGTGTGTGTGTGTGTGTGTGTGTGTGTGTGTGTGTGTGTGTGTGTGTGTGTGTGTGTGGCTGCTGCCATGGTACAGTGGGACCATGCGTGCTTTGGGGTCTGTGGGATCCTTAAGCGCATGGGTTTGAATCCTGGCCACGGTTCGAGTGTAGAAAGGACTTGCACTGGGTAGCAGTTCAATGACAGGTGGGCTTTCAAAAAGGAGGTAACCTACCCAAAAATACCTCCTCTAAGCCTTAAATTCCCATGAAAATTCCACATTCTAGTGTTGGCGCATCAGTGTGGCCACAGGCACCAAACTACATTGTGTGCCCATAACACACTCCACAGTGTGTAATGTGTGTGTTTTTGTACTTTTTAGTCAGAGACATCAGGCTTAAGTCTGTGTTACTAAATGCATTTGGTCAGTCTGTCGTGTTTTCTACACCCATGATTTTGAGTTGGGGGATAAAATGCAACACCATTTAAAGCATAACAGTCAGTCAGTCCTGAGCCAAAACAAAGGTGAATTCCAAAAGGGCTGTATCTGTTTTTTTTTTTCTCATCCTAAGAGCACTCAATGAACAGTGCAGCAATATTTTCCTTCAGTGTGCTTGGTACAGCATCACTGTACGCTGATGTGTAGTGTTACTCATTGGCTGAGTGGAAGTGTGCAGTGCTAGTATGTTGATTTTCTCTTTGACACATTCAACAGTCTAACCAGTGTGTGTGTGTGTGTGTGTGTGTGTGTGTGTGTGTGTGTGTGTGTGTGTGTGTGTGTTATTGCAATCCTAGAGAAGTACTTTATTTATTAGCTCACAAAACACACCTGTTTTACATTTTTGGAAAAGTTTTTATTTCATAATGAGTGCATGAGATACGGGATTAACTATATTTTCTGAGAAGTGCATCTTATACATTCTGGATTGTTATTTTGTATCATTGTAGTGTGTATTGATTGGGTGCAGCGTGAACCAAGGATTGAATTACTTTTGAACAATGTCATTGTCAGGAATAGATGCATCACATATCTGCTTCACATGTGAAAGAGTAACATTCTCAGAAGACACTTGACAATAAAATCGAGGATGAAGTGACAGATGTGATAAAATTGTTGTGACTTCAATAAACTTTTGCTTTAGTTCAAATATTAAGGAAATTAAATGCACACTTTTAACCAGCATTCTTGTGAATTTTGGAACAAATAATGTTTTATCATGAGATATGAAACACCATTATAAAAGTGTGTGAGTGTTTTGCAGTGGTGTCCTGAGCAATGTGAAGAGCACCTGTACCTCAGCATCTCACTCTTCTCCCAGCCGTGACAGACCAAGTGTTTGTGTCTCAAGCCTGAACCATTCCTCTCGGTGTGTTTCTTTATTCACAACAGTGAGAATACCTCAGACACTCACAGTCTGTGGCAGGTGTGTGTCACCAGTACAAGTGATGCCTTTAACAGTTTTCATTCACAAGGGTCTGGTGTGCAGCAGTATGAGGTGGTGCAGGGCAGTGAGGTGTGCACTCAACACTGTGAACACAATCCCCAAAAGCTGGCAACCTTGTATGCATATATACTCTTTTAATGGGTTTGCATATTCCTTTCTATTTGTTTATCTATTACAGAAGATGTATATTCTGTTGATATTGTTATTTTGTCGCATACTTTGATGTATTTATTAGTTATAACAAAGGTGGTGAGGCTTGTGGACTCATCCCATCCACGGCGTGTCTTGCCGAGAACCAACATTCCCCCACTGCTGCCTGGTCCACCCCGGTGGCTGCCAGCCACCAGCCACAGCCACCGGCCAGGATCCAGCCAGCATGATGCATTGCCCTCACCACACACAGGACGTCCTGGGATGTGTGTGCAACACACCTCTAGTCATCTTGCCAGTAGGTGGGACATGGAGGGAAAGAAGTAAAGGTGGTAGAAGAAAGTGATGATTTGTTCCTGGGTGTGAGTTTGTTGCAACCATATAGACATGTAAGCAGTTATCAATTTCTATAACTGAGGGTCTGTTTATATATTTGCTTTGGGTGATTGCAGAGGAGTTACAAGTTTGGTGTGAGTGAGGTGTGGTGGGCGGCTGATGCTGTGTTAGTGATCATGGAACATCATCTTCATTTGTCATTTCCTTAAATTGTTCATTGCAAATATTATACATGATATATATATATATATATATATATATATATATATATATATATATATATATATATATATATATATATATATATATATATATATGATGTATGTATGTATGACTTGATTTGTATTGTAAATAAAAGAAGAATAATATATGATACAGATAGTGAATCTTTTTGCCCTTACAGTGATGACAAGCCATCACATTGTGTAGTGTGGAGACTGGTGTATTTCAGAACCACTGAGGAATTTATCAGAAAGTGAGATATTTCACTGCTACTACCACTGCTACACACATGCAGCCATGAGACAGGTGACCAAGGGTGGAGTCAGGGGAAATCAAGGTACTCAAAGTACACCCGTGTGTGTGTGTGTGTGTGTGTGTGTGTGTGTGTGTGTGAGCGTGTGTGCATGTGTGCGTGCATGTGTGCATGCATGCGCATGTGCCTGCACCCTACCACTGCCTGCAGGACAGGTTGTAGCGTGAAGGCACATTCCTACAGCATACTGTCTTGTCCCCTTTGTGCCCCTCAACCTCTCACTACCTCTCCTCACACACGCCAACACCGCACCCAACCTTCCCTCCACAAGAATGCAGCGTTGCACAGCATCACTCCTTGAGGTTTCCTGCTCCGCTTCCTCTTGCCTCCTCCTCGTACTGTCTTGCCGTCACCATTGCCACCGCCACTACCATGAACAAGTTGTTACCTGGGCTGATCTGTGTGGAGCACCACCCTGACGTAGGCTAGTGTTCCACCACTACAACACCAGCAAGACCTGCTCCACGGCTCCCCCATGGAGGAGTGGCTGCAATTCTCTGTGTGTTATTTCAACACCTTCAGGTGAGTGTGTGTGTGTGTGTGTATTTACCTAGTTGTAGTTTTACAGGGCCTGGGCTTTATGCTTGTGTGGCCCCGTCTCCATATCTACATTTATCCAATCTTACTTTAAAAGTATGCACACTTGTTGCAGACACTACTTCTTCATTCAAACTGTTCCACGTGTGTGTGTGTGTGTGTATTTGTGTGTGTGATATATTGTCTGTCTGTCTAAGGCTCTGCCTCCTCCTCACCTCACCTCTCTCTGGGCCCCTTCCCCACAAATTTATCTGTACAGTCTATCTTTCAAGTTTCACCTAATTCCTCTGACTACAGCAAATTCTTTAACTATTTAACTTCCAAAGTGGAGCACATTCTGTCCCTCTATCCTTTCGAGGAGATCTCCATCCTTGGAAATTTCAATGTTCACCACCAGCTATGGCTTTCCTCTCTTTTCACTGACTATCCTGGTGAACTAGCCTTCAACTTTGCTATCCTCTGTGACTTAGAGCAACTGGTGCAACACCCTACTTGTATTCCTAATCGTCTTTTTTTTTTTTTTTTTTTTTTTTTTTTTTTTTTTTTTCAATACAGGAGGGAGATGTGCCCAACATTCTTGATCTTTTCCTTACCTCTAATCCTTCTGTTTATGCTATTACCCTAACTTCTCCGTTGGGCTCCTCCTATCACAATCTCATATCTGTATCTTGTCCTATTTCTGCCAGTTGGGGGGACCTGAGAAGGTATTATGCTGATTTTCCATGGAATAATTACTGTTTCTGTGTCAGAGACCCATCACTGTGTTGAACGTATAACAGAGGTGATAGTGTCTGGCATAGAAGCATACACTCCTCACTCTTTTTTCTCTACCTAAACCTAAACCTTGGTTTAACACAGCCTGCTGTCATCCTATACATGATAGAGAGTTGCCCACGAAAGATACTTTAGCAGCTGAACCTTCCATTACCTGAATCTTATGCATTTTATATTTCTGCCTGGTATCATGCTAAGTCTGTTCTTCAACTTGCCAAACACTCCTTCATAAATGTAAAATGTTAAAATCTTTAAAAATCCAACTCCTCAAGATTTCTGGCATCTGGCCAAAAACACCTCCAACAACTTTACTTCTTCATCTTTCTCTCCTTTATTTCATCCTGATGGCACCACTGCCATCATATCTGTCTCTAAAGCCAAACTCTTCTCTCAAACCTTTGCTATTACTCTATCTTGGACAATTCTGGGTTTGTCTCTCCCTCTCCTCTCTGTGACTATTTCCTGCCTTCAATTGAAATTCTTTGTAATGCCCTCTCTAGTCTCGGAAGGCTTATAGACCTGATGGGGTCCCTCCTATTGCTCTCAAAAGCTGTACCTCTGTGCTTACACCTTGTCTGGCCAGACTCTTTCAACTTTTTTTGTCAACTTTTATCTTTCCTTCTTACTGGAAGTTTGCCTACATTCAACCTGTTCCTGAAAAGGGGTAACCACTCTAATCCCTCAAACTACCACCCCATAGTTTTAATCTCTTCCTTGCCTAAAGGTTTTTAATTTATCCTCAATAGGATGATTCTCAAATATCTATCACTTGACAATCTTCTATCTAGCCAGTATGGCTTCCGTCAAGGCTGCTCTACTGGTGATCTTCTGGCTTTCCTTACTTCCATGGCCATCCTCTTTTAGAGATTTTGGTGAAACTTTTGCTGTAGTGTTAGACATATCAAAAGCTTCTGATAGAGTCTGGCACAAAGCTTTGATCTTAAAACTACACTCCTACAGTTTCCATCCTTCTTTCTGCAACTTTATCTCAAGTCTCCTCTCTGACTGTTCTGTTGCTGCTGTGAAAGACGGCCACTGTTCTCTTAAATTTATTAACAGTGGTGTTCCTCAGGGTTCTGTTTCATCACCCACTCTCTTCCTATTGTTCATCAATGATCTTAACCAAACTTCTTGCCCTATCCACTCTTACACTGATGATACCACCCTACACCTTTCCACATCTTTTCAGACAACCAACCCTTCAGGAAGTCAACAGATCATGCAGGGACATCACAGAATGCCTGACTTCTGATTGGGGCAGAGTAAACTTAGTAGTGTTCAATGCCTCAAAAACTCAATTTCTCCATTTATCAACTCAACACAACCTTCCAGACAATTATCCCCTCTTCTTCAATGACAATCAGTTGTCCCCTTCTTCTACACTGAATATGTAAACAGGAAACTTCACATCTCATCTCTTGCTAAAACAGGTTCTATGAAGTTAGGCGTTCTGAGGCGTCTCCGCCAGTTTTCTTACTCCCCCAACTGCTAACTGTACAAGGGTCTTGTCCGTCCATGTATTGAATACTTTTCACATGTATGAGAGGGGGTATTCCACTCACACACTTTTATTAGATGAGGTGGAATCAAAAGCTTTTTATCTCATCAACTCCCCTCCTCTTGACTGACTTTCTTCAGCCTCTTTCTCACTGATGGAATATTGCATCTCTTGCTATTTTCTACCACTTATTTTCATGCTAACTGGTCTTCTGATCTTGTTAACTGCATGCCTCCCCTCCTCCTGTGGCCTTGCTGCACAAGACTTTCTTCTTCCTCTCACCCCTATTTTGTCCAACCCTGTAATGTAAGAGTTAACCAGTACTCTCAATCATTCATACCTTTCTCTGGTAAACTCAGGAACTCCGTACCTGTGTGTATATTTCCAACTTCCTATGACTTGACTTCATTTAAAGCCCTCTCCAGACAAGGAGGCATGTTCATTGGGCACCACGTTTATTGGGCAAATTTTGCAAGGCCTGCTCGTACATGTTGTCCACACAACCAAGTTGATGAATTGGTAGGCATGCCCGACAATGCCAGTAGCATGAAATCTACCATTACTAAGAAAAATATTGTGTTGCATGTGTATAAAGAAAAAAAAAAGAAGACTTTGGTGCAAAGACTTGCTCAAGAAAAGAAATGTTGATTGAAACCATGCAACAATACTCTATTAACTACAAGATTGTCATGAGGTAGATTTTAAAAATCATTTGAGAATGAGTGTAAACACTTTTATATCTTACTAGCAAAGACTGAGCCATACATAGTGAAAAAAAGACAAACATGTGGGACGCCATAATAGTAGAAGCTCATTTGGAAGCAACGCTGTTAATTTTATCAACGGGATGTACGTGTTCGGCTTTACAGTACGGTGCAAGGAATATATAAGGAAGTTGTTGTGTGGGTTAAAGTTTGGAGGACAGTGGCGGTGCTGCCATCTGTTGGTATCAAGCAGTTTGCTGCCTGCAACCCACGTGCCATCTCTTGATATCTCCATTCTCTAATTGATTGCTCCAACCCAAGGAATACACAGAGAGGAAATTGTGGTGTGGGTTAAAGTTTGGAGGACAGCGACGGTGCTGCCATCTCTTAGAAGCGAGTACTTTCATAGAAAATATCTTCAAAAGTAACTTAAGAAGATTTCTCCCATGTTTTCTCCCCACCCCCTATTTTTCCCTGCATTCTCTCATGGTTATGAACTTATAAGGCAAATAGAAAAAAAATAAATAAAAAAAAAAATATATATATATATATATATATATATATATATATATATATATATTGTGATGGGCACTGTCTTAATCCCCTTTAATTTATTATTTCATTATGTGCGAAACCTATGGCCACCCATCGCGGGCCCCTCGGGCTGTTCTGTTGAGCAGACAACCCGCCTCCCTCTCGCTGCTTCTCGTTGCGAGCGGGACTCAGTACCGAGTTAGCCTTCAGCGGAGATAGACACCACTCTCGTCGGTCTGGCACAGTGAGAGAGACGCGTGTTGGCTGGGCTTTCGAAGTACTCACTAGTCATTGGTCTGGGAGTTGTGCCCTCCTGTTGAGTAGCTGGCTTGTTACTCGGTAGACCGTGGCTGTGTTGGAGCAACGGGCTTGTTGTTCCAAGGGAAGTGAAGCAGGGTTGGCTGCATTTCCCGTGTTTTTGCGTTCGTCCCCTCTTGTGAGTGGTGACGCGGAGGAGAAACACGTTACTGTCTCGTCCTGATTGTCGTTTTGTAGGTGGCCGTGGTCACCAGTGTGGTTTGGTGGGCTGTGTGCCCCCTCCATTGTTGGTGTAGTATCAGTAGTATACTGTTTATAGTAACCAGCTAGCCTTCAGCGGAGATAGACACGCACTCTCGTCGGTCTGGCACAGTGTTAGGGAGATTCGTGTTGCTGGGCTTCGCTTGTTACTCGCTAGTCATCGGTCTGGGAGTTGTGCCCTCCTGTTGAGTAGCTGGCTTGTTACTCGGTAGACCGTGGCTGTGTAGGACAATGGGCTTGTTGTCCTGAGGAAAGTGTAGTCGGTTGGGGCTGCATTTCCTGTTGTGCGTTCGTCCACTGGTGTGGCGACGCGGAGAGACACGCTTTGTCTCGTCCTGTTTGTTTGTTGGTGGCCGTGGTCACCAGTGTGTTTGGTGGGCGGCTGTGTGCCCCCACCATCTTTTGTATAGTTTCAGTAGTATACTGTATTGTAGTGGTAGTAGCCACGCACACCATTGAAGGCTGAGAGGCTTCATGTCGGCCAGTGGTGCGTAGTTGTCGTCCGCCAGACTTGTCTGCGACGAGTATTTGGACTCGTGTATAGCTGGTGTCACCCGTAGGTGGTGTCTGGGCTTGTGTGTACATCACCGGATGTGCTGTACACATCATATATTGCAGTAGTAGTAGGCCAGGGATGTCAGTCTGACAGGTGTTAGGAAGCACCTGTTGTAGTAGGATAGTATAGTAATATATATACTGCACGTTTTGTCCCAGTCTGTGAACCCTCACAGCCTGGGTGCAAGGCGTGGAGAGGCATTAATACTTCATAGAGAAGTGGGTGGAATTGTCCTTGTGGGCGGTTTCTCTAGGGGGTATTAAGGCCTCGCCCTGTTATACATAACATCTACCATTTATAAATTCTACTTGGTTGGGTACAGGAGGAGAAGGAGTTGCTGAGGAGATTCCCTTACATTGGGGGAAATTATACACTGTTGGCGACCTTGAAAGAACCTGAGGGTTACGGCGGCTGTGAGTTATAGTAGTGGGGACTCTGTGGAATGTTTTATAATCCCCACTGTACTGATCATAACAAAGTTGGAGATTTTGCCAGAATAACAGTCTAGTGAGCTGTAGCAGCTAACCGCAGCCGGGTGACGTACGTAAACCGTAACAATATATATATATATATATATATATATATATATATATATATATATATATATATATATATATATATATATATATACTGTCACCCTTTTCTTTACCCTTCTGATTTAGCTGCAACCACCCAATTTTTGAGATAGCAAAAACTGGGAAAACTTTCTAGGATGAATGACCCACCGAAATTCATACTATGTACATACATATATTCTCCACAATATAATAGTTGCACAATCTAGCAGGGCTACTTAGCCACTGTCACAATCAATCTTTTTGTATTTCCCTCCTAACGGTGATCCTCTGTTGCTTCTATTCCCCTGTCTTCTCCATACGTCCTTCTCCTTCCTTCAGCACATTGTTGCCCTACCCGTGGTCATGCCGCACCAAAAGTTCAATACACAGTGACACCTGCCAATCTTAACGTGAACATTGATATTGACAACGATAATAAGATGCCAATAATCAAGTGTTCTAGACTAGTGGACTAGTGGGAAGATCAGTCATGGTGTGAAAATAGTAGTAGAGGAGATGAAAGGTGGGCATTCCTCGTGTGTGGAGCCGCCTGTAGGAACCCTCCCTGTGTTGCATAGTAACTACACATCTTGCACCATCACCATCACCACTACAACAACAACAAGTCAAGAACACATCAATACACCTGTCCATGTTTCACCACGAGGTTGCTTTCTTTTCAGTTCACATCGTCTCATCAACATAGTAATCGTGTTTTGTCATCTAAACAATCACTGGCGACCATCTTTTGCCAGCCGACTGTCATCAAAGCCCTTCTCACAAGTGTTTCAGAATGCGTGTTCGGATGGGGAGCATTTTAACATTCAGTGGAGTTCAATGCGACCTTTCACAGGACGTGTCCAGCACAAACACAGAAACCAGCAAGAGTGAATCTGTTCTTCCTGACTTGGTCTTCACACGGAATTCATTTATCAGGAGGAAGAAAGTTTGCGACGGTGGGTGAAGGTCGGGAAAGGAGGGGAATG
>NC_059272.1:2199791-2224791 GCF_017591435.1 Portunus trituberculatus | reverse complement strand
GTTCTACCAGAAGCAAGTCACCGTGAAAAGCTTCTTCTCTTACGTAGAAACTTCCTCACCCATTTCTTTTTCTTCCTAGAGCCTTTCTATGAGTGCACTAAAAGTGTTAAGTAAAATAAAGAAGCTACTACAACCACCACCTCACTCGACAGGCACCCTGACGACAACTGGACAGTCGATAATATGTTTCCCTAATGTTTCCGCACAATTGGGAAACATGTTTCCAAAATGCTTCCTGATGTGGACAAGCCTTTATATATGATCATCATAAACGCAGGGAAAGTAGAAACACGGAGACATGTCTACCATTGCCTGCTGCTGCCTTCTCTTCCTACCTGTAGTGTTACATAAAAAAAACAGCTTACCTCCTAATGACTTACCTAGTTCATGGCCTGCCATTCTCCTCACAGTCTGTCCCTTGTAAACTTTCGAGGTACTGTTTGGGGTTTAGCGTCCAAATCCATCCACGGATTTTAGAAATTATATTTCTTCTTTGAAATATACGAACATAAGCAAAAGATGCGGCAATAGACCAACTTTGCATACGCGGCCCACCATCCCCGTCAGTGAGCAGGACCAACGGCAGAGGAAGAATTATTAAGGACTACAACTACCACCACCAGGGATTTGGGCCAGAGGATCACCACCAGCAGAAGAAAAAGAAGAAAAAAGACCACCACCACCACCACCATATAACTATATAAGGACTAACACCACCACCACCACCAGAGGAAGAAAGACCACCACCACCACCGCCATGAGAGGAAGAACGTACATTTAGGACCACCACCACCAGAGGAAGAATGAAGAAGGACCACCACCGCTACCACTAGACGAAGAATTGAAAAGGACCACCACTACCAGAGAAAGGACCACTACCACCCACCACCAACATTTCAACACACGACGTTTGCGAGAAACTTTTATATCTTTAGATTTGCGGGGTGCGTGTATGTGAGAAATGCGGAGTAGACAAGCCATTAGTGCCTTTGTCTACCACTCCTTTGCTTCATGTAGCTTTAATTTGCCAATACAGTGATTAACACATTAAAATTAGTGGTGAAAAAAGTTACAGCAAAGATATAGATAGACGAGAAAGTTCAAGTCCCACCATAGTCTGTTTAACTCAAATGACCATGAACAAACACAACATTTTATAAGGGACATGTCATTAGTGTTGAGCAGCACAGGTTGCAACAAAGGAAGAGTTTTATCACAAAGCACCCTGACATCAGCTGAGCGGTCTCGGGCTGGGCAGTGAGAGAGCAAACCATAACAAACATGGCGGGTCTTAAAGGTCAGTCCCGTGACTACTGAGTCTCTCCTCTCTGCCACACACTCTCTCTCACCCTTCACATACTCAGCACTCAGCACGTACCACGCAAGACCTCTGTGCACGTGACCTCACCTCGCAGGACCCGCCAAGACACGCGTGAGGAGGAAACACTGCAATTCAGGCGGGAGTGACTCATTGCTTCCTTCTGTCAAATTCTATCTTCCTCTTGACTTCCTGTGTCTTGCTGCCCTCCCCTCCCCGGACACGCGCCGCCCTACCACAGCCGCCGCCATGCAGATGCGAGGTATGGCCCCAAGGGTACTGGCAGGGGGCACGGTGACCTCAGTGTGATTCCTCAGTGCCCCTGCCCCCTTCCCCTGTGTGGTGTGCCGGACCCTCAGCAGTAGTGTAGTGGGCGCTGCTTGGCTGGCTACAAGGAGGAGGAGTTTGTGTTGGGTTTGTTTGCAGTGTTGTGTTTTGTTGAGTCACTTGTTTTATTGATGTATGGTGTTTTGTTAGTACTTTGTTGGAGGCTTGTCTAATTTCCCTGCCTCGGTCTTTCCTTATATTCTTTTGTTTTTTTCCGTATTTTAGTTTATTATGTCATTTATTTGCTTTCTTTTTTATTTTGTCACCTTTTTCTCTTTCTTTTATCTTTTTCCGTTCTATTATCATTACTTTGCTTTATCACCGGTCTTGATCCAGCAGCGCTGGTTCACTAATGCCCAGCTGCCATGTGAAGAGCTAGAACACAACGCCCAGGTGACTTGGTGTGTGAAGCATTGCACAGCTATTGGCCTGTCGCTGGTGAGAGGCGGCAGTGTGGTGTGTGGAGAGCATTGCGGTGGATGACTAAATGGAAGTAAAAAGATGATAATGGTGACAGTTCTTCAAGTATAAATTCACTGTAATATTCAATAGTGTTTATTATGTCCTTTGTTATAGTGTAGTCTGAGGTTACAATAATGTTGGGAGCATGGGTGGATCAAGGGGGCAGCTACTTGGGCCCAAGCCCTGAATGTTTTTCCAAGAGCCCCGGATCTGATCTGGGATCTGAGGAAAAGAGTAGTCTGAGTGTAATGTGCACTGCACATTACACTGTATTCTGAAGTCTTCTCCATGTCTTCTGTCCACTTTGAATTGGTGGTAAGTTGAAGTTAAAAAGTTGTAGTTTTAGTGTGCGAGACAGCAAAAAAAAAAAAAAAAAAATCCAGTGTCTGCACCGTCGGGGCTAAGCCCTGGATTGCATAGAATCCTAGATCTGCCGCTGGTTGCGAGTGCTCATGGTGGCAGCTGCTGCCCATGCTTTCTTTCCTTTCCTTTCCTTTCCTTTTTTTTTTTTCTTCTTCTTTTTTATACTTGGGAGGAACACCAGCAAAGAAAAAAGTTCTGCTTTTGGTGATAGCTGGCACACATACTTTTTCCTGTCCTTCTTCTTCTTCTTCTTCTTCTTCTTTTATACTTAGGAGGAACACCATCCAAGACAAAAGATTGCTCCTCCCCACCTTGCAAATTCTTACTACTCCCTCATGAAAGTCTTGCCTGTGCCTCGCAGTGCAGAGTTGTGTGGACATAGAGAGGCTATTTGAGTTACAAAATGGCTAAATCTTTTTTTTTTATTCCAGCCAAAATAGAGTATTGACACCTTGTTGGCAGTGTGGCATTATGAAAGTAGTGGCCATTGTATCAAGTCAGGGAAGTGCTCATTCTTCTTGTGTTTGGTTTAACTTGTGTGCCATTAATGTTTGTTGGGGTTCCTGAAGTGTGTATGCTTTTGAATGTAATTTAAACAGTAGAAAAGAGAAAAGAATAAAGAAACTAACATAGCAGCTGCCAAGAAATTATGACGAGTGTAAAGAGTGATAGCTGTCCCCATGAGTGCTGTGTGACCTGCCTGGTGGTGTTGGTGGTGGGAGATGGACAGGTGGAGACTGTGACATGGAGTTTCTTCTGCTGCTTCTCATGAACCAGCAAACCAGGGTGTCACAGCTGGTGAGACAGGATGTGTGTGTCATGTGGGAGTCTTGCCGTGGGTGAATCTGTGCTGGTGGCAGCACTAGTCTTGCTGTTTGACACACAGCTGCTCTTTTAGTTATTGTCTCCTTGCACTGCTCATGTTGCGGTCTCATTGTTGTACATCTTCACACATTGTTGCTTGATCCTTGTGAGCCTCTGAGTCACTGAGGCATGAATTGGTCAGGCTCACCGCGCTTGGCAGAGTTTGCTGATCAATGATGTATTTTGTGAAGGATTTTGTTTGGAAATATTAAATGTAATAATTGAACAATAAAAGAAAAAAACTATATCACATAGTAAAGACTGTACATAGGAAAGAAGCATCTCACGTGTGTTTGAGAACCACCAGTGTACTGAAACACTACAAAGTTTGTTTTTTATTGTAACTTACCCTTTGTTTTATATTTAACTCTGGCATAGACCTTGTATTGTATAAATTGCTTTTTATTGTACTTTGCTTTTAAATTTGATACAGATAGGCCTTGTAGTGTGAAAATTTGACTTACTGTAATTTGCCCTTTGTTTTAGTTTTAACTTTGACCTAGAATGTGTGTTGTGGAAGTTTGGTTTGTGGTGGTGTGCTCTGTGCAGTGTGGAGTGTGTGTGGTGTGTTGCAGCGTGGAGTGAGTCGCTGCTGGCCTCTGTGGAGTGACATGAGTGGAGGTGCTAACAAAGGCTAAACATTGTACTATCTTCATCACAACCTTCACAGTGTCTTCAAGTAGATTATTTGTTCTCTTCTCACATTTATCTAAACCTTACGTGGAATCAGAGAATTAAGACCTTCATTCACAGCCTTTTTTCTTCTTTTTTATGGAGATTAATAACTGAAGTGAGAAACAATCTTTAGCTCAATTCCTGCTATGTTGTAGTGGTGAGAGTTAATGATGACAGTTTGCCTAGTGTGTGTCGCTCAATGTGTGTTCCATGTCTCTCCACAGCACTAGTGACCCTCGCCTTCGCCACCACCATCGGCCTCACCTTCCTGTTCTTGGCGTGTGCCTTGCCGCAGTACAAGTAAGTGTCCATTCTGCTCGTGTCTGGTGGTGGGTGATATTTGGTATGGTAGTGACAAGAGGCAGGAGACAGGGTGCTGGATGGTGCTAGATAAGTATGGTAGTGGCTGAAGGCTGGGCGGTGGGTGGTGTGATAGTGGCTGGAGGCTGGATGGTGTGGTAATGACAGGAGACAATGTGGTGGGTGGTGGTGGGTAGTATGGGGAAGTGTACAGCTAGATAAGTGTGGTGGTGTGGTAGTGGCTGGGTGGTGGGTGATGGGAAATGTTCAGCAAGGAGGAAGGTTGGTGGATGGGTGGGGGTGTGCAGCCAGATAACGTTGTGGTGGTGTAGTAGTTGTGGGGTGGTGGGTGGGTGAATGGGTGGGTGTGGTGTGGGGGGGAGCAGCAAGATAACAGTGTGCTCCTGATCATTCTTAACTCCCCGACTTTTTTCTCCAAGGTTCAAGTGTGGTGGGTGTTTTTAAGTGTATAATATGGAGGATGCCACTGACTGCAAAATGAAACTGGGAAAAAAAAAAAAAAAAAATTTGGTGCATTATGTAGCCTTATTATTGCATGGAAAGCAGACATAACATTAAGATGAATTAAATTAGTGGATGTAATGCCGTACGTAGTCAGAAGGTTCAGATTAGGAAGTGTTTAGATTTTGTATGATGATATAAGGTTTTCTTTGGACATAGGAACACTTTGAATTGTTTAACCCCTTCAGTACCATGATGTATTTCTATATTCATTCTGCTCGCTACTTGGAGATTTTAAACAGCTTCAGAAACTTATGTGGGAATTGAAATAGTGAAGACTGTGGCCATTAATTTTCTGACCACCATAGACCCTTCCTAATTTAAATAAAAGGGTCTAATCGTACACAAATCTCAAGGTAAAAATGCGTCCCAGTATTGAAGAGGTTAAATGAAATGATCCACTATGCTGTAACAATTGACTTTCCATCCAGCACAAAATTCTTCATCAATTTTTCTATGTGATAACTCAATGCAAGTTAATGTAAGGATAATGTAGTGTAAGGGGAAAAAGTACTGATCATGGCATTACTTTGTTCGAGGTTTCAGGACATGTCATTCTTTTGGCTAACTTTCGGGCCTGCTCAGGGACTGGCATCTAAGTGGGCCTTTTGTTTTAGTCGTTTTTGTTGCCCTTAGCCAGATTTCCCCTCTTACATACAAGAAATAGAATAAACAGAAAGAAATAAAGTTATGCCATTTAGCTTGACCACACACTGACACTTTCGGTCACACTTGCAGCAACTGGTGGCCGTTCTTTGTGGTGGTGTTCTATGTGTTGGCGCCCATACCAAGCATCATCGCCCGCCGGATCTCGGAGGACACCGGCGGCAGCAACCCGTGCAAGGAACTGGCGTATTTTGTGACGGCAGCTATTGTTGTGTCCGCCTTTGGTCTACCCATTGTGCTGGCTCGCTCCCCTCGTCTGCCCCCGTGGTGAGTGTTTGGGTCTTGGGATGGCTGCCACTCACTGCCTTGGTGGAAACATTTGCCTCGTAATGAGTGGAAGTCTTTTAATTCTGATCTACTCACTTCCGAGCAAATTGTCTTGAATGTTTCACTCATCCCTACAGTGTTGTGTCTTTTATTGTCTGAACTAGCTAACATTTCCTTATCAACTCCTTGCTTCTAACTAATTGTCGTCAGCCCCCATCCCCCCCCGTTCCTCTCTCTCTCTCTCTCTCTCTCTCTCTCTCTCTCTCTCTCTCTCTCTCTCTCTCTCTCTCTCTCTCTCTCTCTCTCTCTCTCTCTCCTCTTATTCCCTCTATCTTTCTAATGCAAGAGTTATCCCCCCTTTCCCCTAACACTCTCAGGCCTGCAAGGGACTAGTAACAAAGTGGACCTTATTTTTTGTTTTGTTTTCTCCTCTTATATATATATATATATATATATATATATATATATATATATATATATATATATATATATATATATATATATATATATATATATATATATATATATATATATATATATATATATATATATATGGTGGGTGGTGGAAAGAAACTCAGGAGTAACAGGAGTATTTTATTTCTCCAATGTTTGCCCATAGGGCTTCTTCAGAAGAATGACAGGCCTGTAGGCAAAGCAGTATATATACAATACAAGTGAATCACGTCGCGGTGCGCTGGAAAGTGGAGTGCGCTGATTGGTCTCTTCCAGGTGGCCTCCCAGTAGCTGAGATGGTGAGCTGCGCCGCTGCCGGACAGGCAGACAAATCCTGTCCCGCAGCAGCGCAGCTCACCATCTCAGCTACTGGGAGGCCACCTGAAGAGACCAATCAGCGCACTCCACTTTCCAGCACCGCGACGTGATCCACTGTATTGTATATATACTGCTTGCCTACAGGCCTGTCATTCTCTCTGAAGAAGCCCTATGGGCGAAACGTTGGAGAAATAAAATACTCCTGCTACTCCTGAGTTTCTTTCCACCACCCACCAACCCACCTGTTCCACATTGTTACATATATATATATATATATATATATATATATATATATATATATATATATATATATATATATATATATATATATATAATAAAAGTATCCTCACTTTTTTGTCTTCTGGAACTCTCTTTTTGCTTCAGTTTTCCCTCCTACAACTTTTACTGCTTCACAAGAGCAGAGGAGTGTCAAGACATAGGAGAATGAATTGCCTGGCTCTCTTGACTGTTGTTAGCTGGTTTTTATTGGTTTATTCTTGCCATTTATTACTTCTGTTTATGTTGGGTTTATTGTTCATTTACTTTTTATTTATTTATTTTTTATTTATTTATTTTTTTTTTTATCCAAAATGAAAGGAGGGAGGAAGACAGGTGAAGCAGAATATATATCTACTTACCTGCCCTAACATTCACACCCACTGGCACTCTCTCTCTCTCTCTCTCTCTCTCTCTCTCTCTCTCTCTCTCTCTCTCTCTCTCTCTCTCTCTCTCTCTCTCTCTCTCTCTCTCTCTTTTTCTCGGCACACTCACACCCACAATGATATCAAACCACCACCACCGCTACTGTCTCGTCTCCTCCATACAGATCAGCTGGGGTGCATGTGGCCTGGTGCTGGCGGGCAACGTGGTCACTTTCCTCACCATATGGGGCTTCTTCATGATTGCTGACAGTGACGACGTGGAGTACAGCATGTGGTAGAGGGCACTGCTGGGTGGCACACTTGCTCCACCACCCTGCCGTTCCTTACCCATCTCTCTCCTCCACCCTTCCGCCCCCCCACCAGCTGTCCCGGGCGCCCCAGAGGAAGTATATCTGTGTGCTTTGTGCGTGCTGAGTCTTACTTCATACCAGCAGGTGTTTGGCAGCATATCTCTCTCCATCCTCGGAGGCTTTCAAGTGTGTTTCAAACCTTTATTTTATTCCAGATGTTGCATTCAGAGCTGTATTCTGAAACATTTCTGTGCTGCACCCTCACTATGACTTTCAAAAGGCTGTAGTTGAAGTTGCATGGGTTTTAAGGGTGTTTTTTGTGGTTTTAGTGATATATTATTTCTATAATATTGAAAAAAACACTCTTAGAGAACTTGGCTCATCTTCGTGGCCTTAGAAAAATAGTCGTGGTGAGAGAGCAAACCGTTTCAGAATACAGTTGTTATGTTCTGATGATGTTCTGTTGCATTTTTGTTTGATTAGTTTGGCTTTGCAGTACTCTTTGTGTTCAGCAGGTAGAGACGGAGGACATATGTGGTGTGTGGCCGAGGTGCTAGTAAGGGGCACCACTCAGGTCGTATCTGTGGCCACACCTCCACACCAGATTACCCTCCGTCAGGTCAGGCTACTACACAGATAACCAATGTCTTCAGCTCATCTCAATTCCTTGTTCCTAAATGTCATAGTGCAGTGATTCCTCAGCCCTCAGTTCTGTTTATTAACTTTAGCAACATGCCAGATCTTTACAGGATGTCATTTATGCAGCCCCTTCCTTCTTTATATTAACATGTACACGAACAAAGCTGTGTGTTTGATAGACTAAGCCATGACTGTTGAATAATCCTACATACATGTGAAGTTTGTGATCTATTACAGTAGTACTTATGACCCAGTGTTGTGGTGAGCTCCTGGGGTGCAGTGCTGTACTATTCACATCTCTGGTCTGATCTATATTCACCTGCTTTTATTTCCCTCACTGATTGATTCATTGCTCAGTCTCTGTGTGGTTGTGACTGAGATGCCGTCAGGAAGAAGTGCATTCCTAAACTTTACACCAACATAGGGCTCTGTTTTGTTTACTTGGCTGCTGTCATTGATTGGTGACCAAGTGTGTGTTTTCCTAATGGCTTCTGTGCTAAAGATTCCTGTGGCTTATTTTGAAAGGTTGTATGAGGGAACCAGCGCGAGTCTGTGGTGCAGTGGTCAGTTCCTGAAGTAAAGGTTGTGACCTCCGTCGTGCCACAGTTTGAGAGTTTCTCAGTGAGGTGACCCGAGGTAGTGGCAAACCAGCTTGTCATTGCCTTTCCACAACTCACATGTGTGCAATATTTGACACAGTGGCTCTTTGCCATGCAGTGAACAGGCATGCACAGGCAGCAGGGAGTGCTGTGTGTGACATGATGTCAAGAACACATTTCAGTTGTTACAAAGTTTTTAAATAAAATTTTATCTGGCTATTTTTCCCTAACAATATTGTGCACAGTTCAATTCAAGCTACATCACATCAATGTTTCCAGCTGCAGGTGAAACATTTTTGCTGTACCTTTGTGTGCTGAACAACACAGTTTGATAAACTATACCAAGAAAATCTTTTATAGCACGTTGAGTTCAATTATTAATCGTCACAAATAGGTTATGAGGACATATTCTGTTGTGCGTCCTCCAGGCCACCAGCTACACTGTAGTGCAGCCATATCATCACCAGGCAAGGGATGAACCACACTTTGTTGTGCATCACAGAAGTGCCCACACTGAACCTTCGTATAATGTTAAGACATTGTTTTAAACCTTGATCTTTTCATTTTCTGCCTTGACAAACGTGACCCTTCCTTGAAGCACCTCAGTTACTACGCATTTTCAAAAAGAAAAAAAAACCTGTACCCCGTTTTCTTTTAAGTAGGTACAATTGCACGGTATTTTCCCAATTAATATTAGCTTAGAAATATACAGGACGTTACAGCCCAGGACTTCCATATATACATTTTAATTTTTAATACTTGATTAGTTGTTAGAAGTGTTATGAGTGGTGAGGACGTAGGTTGTGCCGGGACTCAATAGGAATGTGACGAAGTGACCACAGTGAACAGCAGAAGGAAAGTGTGTAGTGGAGTGGCAGACATGTTGTCCTGTGGTTCTTGGCAAGGGTGCTGTGAGTGTGACGTGTTGACTGGTGGATGTGTGTGTGTGTGGCGAACAGGACACAGCATAGTAGTGAGGTGTATAATGCAGCCAGATGAGTATAGACAATCACACAACAAACTTCATCACACTCACAGTGTTAGAAATGTTCTCTTCTCTTGTCTGTCTCTGTGTGTTCCTCTCCATGAAAAGAAAAGTTATTTTGTGCAATGACTCATGTTGAGGCAGGGTGTGAAGTATAACCAAGCCAGACTTCTCTCATTCCCTAGTGTGTGTGTGAGTGGTGAGGCTGGCAGGTGGTGGAGAGAACTGGCTGGGAAGTGAAGAAGCTGCTGCTTGTATTTCAATAGTTCTTTTGTTTCACATCTAACAAATACAGCATGTTTGTAAACAAGTAATAGGTGAGCCCTTTGAGCTGATCAATTACAGTAGGGTAAGCCTTTGTTGTGTCACCTTTTACTCTCAGTTCACACGTCTGTCTTGAGGAAATGAACAAAGGTCAACAAAGTGTATGTGTGATGTGTGTCTGGGAGTGATTTCCTTGCCTGTGTGTGTGTGTGTGTGTGTGTGTGTGTGTGTGTGTGTGTGTGTGTGTGTGTGTGTGTGTGTGTGCAGCACCCACTTGTGTTCTGTACTTGAGGCAAATTATCATTCATTGGATTATTTCATAACACAGAATAATGTTAGGCAAACATTGATAAGTTTTTTTGCTGTTTGAGTTTTGGTTTTCTATATTTATCACAGTGGATAGTTATTTTTCTTGATTTTAGTTATGTATTCTTTTAGTTATATTTTAACTTTCTATATGTGGCGATGTATTTGTTCTTTATAATTATGCTTTGTTGTGATAACTGAATTACAGATACAAAGGAGTCTTTTCACTACATACACATTGTTAGAAGATTGGTGTCACACTTTTGATGTACCTCAACAGAGAATTCAATGTTTGAACACTTTTGTAGTTGTAATCCTTGTCAACAACAGCCGTCACCAGCGTGTGTGCCGTCACAAGTGTGGTGTCACATGGCTGGGCGGCAAGTAGCAGCGTAGTGACTCGTCCTCACAGATTAACCCAGCCGTACTGTCTTAGTGTTCACGTAGGGGTGTAGGGGTTGAGGCGGAGGCCGGCCAGTGGCGGCCGTCCCTCGCAGTAGGTTTTGTATGGTAACCAAGTCTACAGTCCTGTATATATGCTTGGCATTCCAAATATGAGTTCATATAGTAATTATATTAGTGTACTGTATTTGGCTTTAATATTTTAATAAATTTATTGATCTCTTTTATAGTACATGGTATTTTAAAACTTTTCAAATCTTTTTTCACCCACCCACCCACCCACTCACACACACACACACACACACACACACACACACACACACACACACACACTTCCCTCTGCATCACAACTAAATAACACAATTTTTCCACAGAAGGTCGTAAGGACTGGTGAGCACGGCATGGTTTGGGTATTGTACTTTCTCTAATTCATGACAAGGAAACAAGGCAACACAATAGTCTTGCATCACAGAGTGGGAAAAGTAGTAACCCTTTGTAGCAATGACAGGATACACTCACTTCCTTGTCTAATTCTGCTGCCACTGCCAACTGAAACCTTCCCCGAGTTCACTGAGGGAGCAGGAGTGGGTGACAAGTAGCAGGTGGTGGGCATGTCCTGGCTGGGTTAATCACAAGAGGAGTGTTGGTACCAGAGTGTAATTGATACATTATGATATGAATGAAGCCAGTCACTCTCCGGCCTCAGCTGCGGGTGGAAGTGGTGTTTGATTTATCTTACAAAACTGTCCCTAAAAAAATGGTCATGACACTGATGAATGAACAGCCATTATCATTAACTTAAGCATGGATTCTCACTTCACCACTAAGCCAACATGAAACAAGGAAAAGAAAATGGATAACAGAACAGCAAATGGAAGGAGAAACAGAGACAACCAATAATTAATCAATACCCTAGTGAGTGTGACAGCATTCTCCAGGGCAAGAGTCAACCAGCTCAGAAGAGGATCATTCTGTAACAGTCTGGGATGAGTGTGACTGTAGCAAATCCAGCCAAGACTCAGACCATGGTGATATCAGCAGCAAGAGTCAAGTCAGAGCAGAGGTGCCTGGGTGAGGAAAGACCTTCAGTGTGGATAGCATTTAGGGCGTAATGTAATGGTCCAGATTATCCCCTCTACCCAACAGGGCAAGTGTGTGTGTATGGTGCTTTGTTTGGGCCACCCTGTATGGGACTGCCAGCCTGGTATATGAGTAGGGAACATTATGAGGCCACCACACTCCCAAGAATCTCGAGACAAGATCACACCATTTAGATAACACACCACTGGGCTCGAATTGCTGAGGCCACCACACTCCCAAGAACCTCGAGACAAGACCTCACTATTCTGATAACACACCACTAGGCTCGAATTGCTGCCAGTCAACACTGTCCCAGAAACCCAAGCTGCCTGTAGGAAAGCAAATCAACACTGCACTGACGAATTCCCTTCAATGACAGCCAACCTCAGGGAGAATCTAATCAACAGTAATGAATGCACTGGACACCTGAAACACACAAGCTAGGAGGAAGGAGTAGATGGAAGAGAAGGGTGACGTTACACAAGGCCTTACAGATTCCCTTCTTGTAAACCTGCCGGCGTCCATCCATCCACACCCGTCCCACTGTGCCCCTCACTACACTGAGGAGCTGAGACACTTGAGCAATACTTGCCATTTGGGACACCTACACATGACACTCGCCTGTGCTGTGAAGAGTGGTGCTCCTTGTCGTGTGTGTGTGTGTGTGTGTGTGTGTGTGTGTGTGTGTGTGTGTGTGTGTGTGTGTGTGAGTAGCTAGCAGTCCTGTGAGTGAGTGTGAGAGCTGTGTGTGGCAGTGGTAACCCAGGATCAGAAGGAAGAGTGAGGTAGAGTGCTGCTACTAAACACACCCTCATTACAGTGTTCTTAAAGTCACCTGTCAATGCTGAGCCTCCAAGTTACAGCTCCCACACTCACTCAGCTCTCCTGGGACACTGGCTGGCACAGTGGGTGGAATAAAAATGCAGCAAGTGTACTGTGTGTGTATAAACCTTTCTGTGGTGGTGGTGGTGGTGGTAACATGTCATATCCTTGGAGCAGAGGCATCACTTTCATCTTACATGTATTTGGGCAGACTAAGCTAAGGCTATACAGGGGATTATTTCTTGGTGACGATCTGAATGACATCCTCGTCACTCATGATGTGGTGGATGCCAACTCGCTGCGGGCTGAACTTCGTACTCTTGCCCTGAAAACACAGATAAGACAATGGTGAGATAGAGAAAATGAAGATAAATAAAGCTTAGAGTATAGTGAGGAAAATTAAGATAGAGCTAGACTATAAAAGAGAATAATGAAGACAAAAGGTAAATCGACTATGGAGAGAAAAATGAGGACAAATTTAGTACTGTAGTGAGAGAAATGAAGACAAAACTAGACTAAGAAACAACACAATGATGGAGGAAAGTCAAGATACAACAACAAAGAGTATTCTAATAACTATTGGTGATGACAAATCAAGATAATGCAGGACTTAAAATTACTCTCACAAAAAATTGCCATCACCATCACTAAACCATTCTACCACTACTGTCACCACCACCACCACCACTAAACCATTCTACCACTACTGTCATCACCATCACCACTAAACCATTCTACCACTACTGTCACCACCACCACCACCACTAAACCATACTACCACTACTGTCACCACCACCACCACCACTAAACCATTCTACCACTACTGTCACCACCACCACCACCACTAAACCATTCTACCACTACTGTCACCACCACCACCACTAAACCATTCTACCACTACTGTCACCACCACCACCACCACTAAACCATTCTACCACTACTGTCACCACCACCACCACCACTAAACCATTCTACCACTACTGTCACCACCACCACCACCACTAAACCATTCTACCACTACTGTCATCACCACCACCACCACTACTAAACCATTCTACCACTACTGTCACCACCACCACCACCACTAAACCATTCTACCACTACTGTCACCACCACCACCACTAAACCATTCTACCACTACTGTCACCACCACCACCACTAAACCATTCTACCACTACTGTCACCACCACCACCACTAAACCATTCTACCACTACTGTCACCACCACCACCACCACCACTAAACCATTCTACCACTACTGTCACCACCACCACCACCACCACTAAACCATTCTACCACTACTGTCACCACCACCACCACCACTAAACCATTCTACCACTACTGTCATCACCACCACCACCACTAAACCATTCTACCACTACTGTCACCACCACCACCACTAAACCATTCTACCACTACTGTCACCACCACCACCACCACCACTAAACCATTCTACCACTACTGTCACCACCACCACTAAACCATTCTACCACTACTGTCATCACCACCACCACCACTAAACCATTCTACCACTACTGTCACCACCACCACCACTAAACCATTCTACCACTACTGTCACCACCACCACCACCACCACTAAACCATTCTACCACTACTGTCACCACCACCACCACTAAACCATTCTACCACTACTGTCATCACCACCACCACCACTAAACCATTCTACCACTACTGTCACCACCACCACCACCACCACTAAACCATTCTACCACTACTGTCACCACCACCACCACTAAACCATTCTACCACTACTGTCACCACCACCACCACCACCACCACTAAACCATTCTACCACTACTGTCACCACCACCACCACTAAACCATTCTACCACTACTGTCACCACCACCACCACTAAACCATTCTACCACTACTGTCACCACCACCACCACCACTAAACCATTCTACCACTACTGTCACCACCACCACCACTAAACCATTCTACCACTACTGTCACCACCACCACCACTAAACCATTCTACCACTACTGTCACCACCACCACCACTAAACCATTCTACCACTACTGTCACCACCACCACCACCACTAAACCATTCTACCACTACTGTCACCACCACCACCACCACTAAACCATTCTACCACTACTGTCACCACCACCACCACCACTAAACCATTCTACCACTACTGTCACCACCACCACCACCACCACTAAACCATTCTACCACTACTGTCACCACCACCACCACTAAACCATTCTACCACTACTGTCACCACCACCACCACTAAACCATTCTACCACTACTGTCACCACCACCACCACCACTAAACCATTCTACCACTACTGTCACCACCACCACCACTAAACCATTCTACCACTACTGTCACCACCACCACCACCACTAAACCATTCTACCACTGTCTGTCACCACCACCACCACCACCACTAAACCATTCTACCACTACTGTCACCACCACCACCACTAAACCATTCTACCACTACTGTCACCACCACCACCACTAAACCATTCTACCACTACTGTCACCACCACCACCACCACTAAACCATTCTACCACTACTGTCACCACCACCACCACCACTAAACCATTCTACCACTACTGTCACCACCACCACCACTAAACCATTCTACCACTACTGTCACCACCACCACCACCACTAAACCATTCTACCACTACTGTCACCACCACCACCACTAAACCATTCTACCACTACTGTCACCACCACCACCACTAAACCATTCTACCACTACTGTCACCACCACCACCACTAAACCATTCTACCACTACTGTCACCACCACCACCACTAAACCATTCTACCACTACTGTCACCACCACCACCACCACTAAACCATTCTACCACTACTGTCACCACCACCACCACTAAACCATTCTACCACTACTGTCACCACCACCACCACTAAACCATTCTACCACTACTGTCACCACCACCACCACTAAACCATTCTACCACTACTGTCACCACCACCACCACTAAACCATTCTACCACTACTGTCACCACCACCACCACTAAACCATTCTACCACTACTGTCACCACCACCACCACTAAACCATTCTACCACTACTGTCACCACCACCACCACCACTAAACCATTCTACCACTACTGTCACCACCACCACCACTAAACCATTCTACCACTACTGTCACCACCACCACCACCACTAAACCATTCTACCACTACTGTCACCACCACCACCACCACTAAACCATTCTACCACTACTGTCACCACCACCACCACCACTAAACCATTCTACCACTACTGTACCACCACCACCACCACCACCACCACTAAACCATTCTACCACTACTGTCACCACCACCACCACCACTAAACCATTCTACCACTACTGTCACCACCACCACCACCACCACCACTAAACCATTCTACCACTACCACCACCACCACCACCACTAAACCATTCTACCACTACTGTCACCACCACCACCACCACTAAACCATTCTACCACTACTGTCACCACCACCACCACCACTAAACCATTCTACCACTACTGTCACCACCACCACCACCACTAAACCATTCTACCACTACTGTCACCACCACCACCACCACTAAACCATTCTACCACTACTGTCACCACCACCACCACCACTAAACCATTCTACCACTACTGTCACCACCACCACCACCACTAAACCATTCTACCACTACTGTCACCACCACCACCACCACTAAACCATTCTACCACTACTGTCACCACCACCACCACCACTAAACCATTCTACCACTACTGTCACCACCACCACCACCACTAAACCATTCTACCACTACTGTCACCACACCACCACCACCACCACTAAACCATTCTACCACTACTGTCACCACCACCACCACCACTAAACCATTCTACCACTACTGTCACCACCACCACCACCACTAAACCATTCTACCACTACTGTCACCACCACCACCACCACTAAACCATTCTACCACTACTGTCACCACCACCACCACCACTAAACCATTCTACCACTACTGTCACCACCACCACCACTAAACCATTCTACCACTACTGTCACCACCACCACCACCACTAAACCATTCTACCACTACTGTCACCACCACCACCACTAAACCATTCTACCACTACTGTCACCACCACCACCACCACTAAACCATTCTACCACTACTGTCACCACCACCACCACCACTAAACCATTCTACCACTACTGTCACCACCACCACCACTAAACCATTCTACCACTACTGTCACCACCACCACCACCACTAAACCATTCTACCACTACTGTACCACTACCACCACCACCACCACCACTAAACCATTCTACCACTGTCACACCACACCACCACTAAACCATTCTACCACTACCACCACCACTAAACCATTCTACCACTACTGTCACCACCACCACCACCACTAAACCATTCTACCACTACTGTCACCACCACCACCACCACCACCACTAAACCATTCTACCACTACTGTCACCACCACCACCACCACTAAACCATTCTACCACTACTGTCACCACCACCACCACCACTAAACCATTCTACCACTACTGTCACCACCACCACTAAACCATTCTACCACTACTGTCACCACCACCACCACCACTAAACCATTCTACCACTACTGTCACCACCACCACCACTAAACCATTCTACCACTACTGTCACCACCACCACCACCACTAAACCATTCTACCACTACTGTCACCACCACCACCACCACTAAACCATTCTACCACTACTGTCACCACCACCACCACCACTAAACCATTCTACCACTACTGTCACCACCACCACCACCACTAAACCATTCTACCACTACTGTCACCACCACCACCACTAAACCATTCTACCACTACTGTCACCACCACCACCACTAAACCATTCTACCACTACTGTCACCACCACCACCACTAAACCATTCTACCACTACTGTCACCACCACCACCACTAAACCATTCTACCACTACTGTCACCACCACCACCACTAAACCATTCTACCACTACTGTCACCACCACCACCACCACTAAACCATTCTACCACTACTGTCACCACCACCACCACCACTAAACCATTCTACCACTACTGTCACCACCACCACCACCACTAAACCATTCTACCACTACTGTCACCACCACCACCACCACCACCACCATTCTACCACTACTGTCATCACCACCACCACCACCACCACTAAACCATTCTACCACTACTGTCACCACCACCACCACTAAACCATTCTACCACTACTGTCACCACCACCACCACCACCACCACTAAACCATTCTACCACTACTGTCACCACCACCACCACCACTAAACCATTCTACCACTACTGTCACCACCACCACCACCACCACTAAACCATTCTACCACTACTGTCATCACCACCATTAAGGCAGTAAACCAATACTCTCACCAAAATCACCACCACAACTAAGTCATTGTACCACTAGAGTCATCACTACCATTATCAAGCCACTCTACTAGTACTGTACCACCACCACAATTAAACCAATCTACCAGTGCTGTTATCACCACCACCACCACAACTAAACCACTCTATATCACTACTGTTACCACCATCACCATCACCATCACCACAACAACGAACCCAGTAAACCAATACCCTCATAACCACCACCACCACAATCACCACCAGCACCGGCACTCACCCAAACAAGGGCATATTTGAACACAGCTACGATGGACCGGTGGATGGAGTGGCAGACATGCTCCACAGAGGCTCCACCACGCAGGATGATGGGGTCACCGAAGTCTGGCGCACATCCCGGCTTCTTGGTGTAAATGCGCAGCAGAGACAACTCCTGCCACGTGCGGTCCAAGAGGTAGTCCAGGTTAAGCTTCATGTTGCAGCTGTGTAGGGAGAGAGAGAGAGAGAGAGAAGTGGTGGGATGGTGATGGTCCTGGCTCTAAATGTTGTAAGTTGTGTTTTATCTAAGGCTGGGAATGGCACATGGAGGCTCAAACAAGCACCACGCATGCCCACACACACACACACACACACACACACACATACATACTCTCTCTCTCTCTCTCTCTCTCTCTCTCTCTCTCTCTCTCTCTCTCTCTCTCTCTCTCTCTCTCTCTCTCCTCTCCTCTCCTCTCCTCTCCAAACCCCAACTCCAGACAGCAAGGCAGCCTACCTGACCACCACACTGCTGCCCAGGTGAGCCACGCGGTCAACCTCCTCGATGGACACCTGGTCAATCTTGTTGTACACGTAGAGGCAGGGGATGTACACACGGTTGCCGGAGATCACGTCAATCAGTTCATCAGGCGTGGAGTCCTCTCGGAATATCACCTGAGTGTGTCGCAAGATTATTATTATTATTATTATTATTATTATTGTTATTATTATTGTTGTTGTTTCTTTATTGTTATGTGTATTGATAGGCAAGATTATTTATTGTTTTTGTTATTTATTTTGTTACTTATTTATTAGAGAGAGAGAGAGAGAGAGAGAGAGAGAGAGAGAGAGAGAGAGAGAGAGAGAGAGAGAGAGAGAAAGGGAAGGGGAGTGAAGATGAGAGAGTGAGGAGCTAAGGAAGGAAAGAATGAGGGAAGGAAATTGAGTGAAGGAGAGTGAAGGAAGGAAAGTGAGTGAAGGAAAATGAGTGAAGAAGAAAGAGTGAAGGAGTGAATGATGGAAAGTGAGAGGAGAGTGAGTGAAGGAAAGAGAGAGAAGGAAAGTGAGAATGAAAGAAAGTGACTGAAAGTGAGTGAAGGTGAGTGAAGGGTAAGAGTGCGTCACCTCAGCATTGAAGATCTTGTACTCGTGAAGGATCATCTGCACCATCTTCTCGTCAATCTTGGTGAGGGCACAGGTGGCGTTGAACTTGATGCCTCCCGCCTTCTTTTGCTGCGGATCACCACAGAAATAACAACTCGTCAGATACAAGTAGCAGAAACACTCTTTGGAAACTGTCATATTCTGTAAGCCATTTTTTCCTTGCCTTTTTGTAGCCCTCTCAGATAAGCTCCCTTCAGTACTGGGACACATTTTTACCTTAAGATTTGTGTACGATTAGGCCATTTTATTGATATTAGGAAGCGTCAATGACCACAGTCTTCACTATTTTAATCCCTTCAGTATGGGGACACATTTTTACTATGAGATTTGTGTACAATTAGGCCATTTTATTGATATTAGGAAGCAATAATGGAGGTCAGAAGATCAATGACCACAGTCTTCACTAAGCCCTTCAGTACTGGGACACATTTTTACCTTAAGATTTGTGTACGATTAGACCAATTTATTGACATTAGGAGGCATCAATGGAGGTCAGAAGATTAATGGCCAGTCTTCACTATTTGAAACCCCCCCACATAGGTTTCTGAAGCTGTATAAGATCACTAAATAGTAACCAGAATGAATATGGAAATGCATCTTGGTACTGAAGGGCTTAAGAAAATATAAGAAATCTAAATTAAAACAGCATAAAAAGATGATGAAAACCAAAACCAGCCTTACTGAACTATAAAAAAAAATAAATAAATAAAATAAATAAATAAATAAAAAATACATGTTAAATAGACAATACAAAATAGGAACACATAATCTCATCTCATCTCGCATAAAAAGTATAAAAATTTGAGATGCAAGTGTCGTTTGATTCACTCTATGTCTTAACACTCCAAATCCCACAGTGTGATGAAGGCTACTGATGTCAATTAGCTAACACATGTGAATCTGTGTGTTATTTCATCCATCAACCACTAGAATCCACTCCACCACCTACCAATGCACCACAAGACACCCATCACTGCCCCTCCTTTGTCACCGCTACCCAGTCATATCCTGGGAATGTATATTTTTTATGCAAGACGGGAAAGCTGGCCAAGGGCAACAGAGAGAGAGAGAGAGAGAGAAAAAAAAAAAAAAAAAAAAAAAGACCCACTTGCTTCCCAGTCCCCTTGCAGTTTTGAGAGAGTTAGCCAAAATAAAAAAAGGGATGAATGTCTTGAAACTTCTCTCTTAAATGAAGTTAAATCATAAGAAGTTGGAAATACAGCAGGTAGGGAGTTCCAGAGTTTTACTTTTTTTATACAAGTGGGAAACTTGCCAAGGGTAACAAAAAAAAAAAAAAAAAAAAAAAAAAAAAAAAAAAAAAAAAAAAAAAGCCCACTTAAACAGTAAGTTCCCTAAGAGATTTGAAAGGAATTAGCCAGAAGACAGGGACAAATGTCTTGAAACCTCCCTCTTAAAAGAAGTCAAGTAAGAAGGAAAATGAAAATACAGAAGCAGGTAGCAAGTTCTAGTGAAGGTATGAATGATTGACAATACTGGTTAACTCTTGTATTAGAGAGTTGGACAGAGAAGGGGTGAGAGGAAGAAGAAAGCCTTGTGCAGCGAGCCCACAGCAGGAGGGGAGGCATGCAATTAGCAAGATCAATAGAGCAGTTAGCATGAAAATAGCGATAAAAGATAGAAAGAGATGCAACACTTCGACGGTGAGAAAGAGGCTGAAGACAGTCAGTCAGAGGAGGGGAGATGATAGGCGAAAAGTTCTTGATTCCACCCTATCTAATTGTGTGAGTGGAACCCCCTGAAACATGAGAAGAGTACTCCATACACGGACAGATAAGGCCCTTGTACAGAGTTAATAGTTGGATGGGTGAGAAAAACTGGTGGAGACGCCGCAGAATGCCTAACTTCATAGAAGCTGTTTTTAGCAAGAGATGAGACGTAAGAGAGTTTACCAATTATGTTATTTCATCCATCAATCACAACTATTTTCTTTATCTGTCTTAGCGTTGCCTTGTTTTCTTTACTTTATGTGTTATGGATGATTGGTTATAATTTCTTTTTTTTCCTTCTTTTTAACATTTTCTTCTTCCCTCGTCACTGCTACTCAGCTGTCTGTACCTTGAAGTAGATGCCGGGCTTCTTCTTGTTGAGTCTGATACCGACCGCCTCCAGCTCAGCCGTCAAGAGATCCTTCTGCACCTCGCCCTTTGTCACGTCCACCATCATGATCACCAGGTCCGACGTCCTCGCCACGGCAATCACCTGGGAGATGCACCAATTACACATATCAGTCAGTTACCTGTGCAGTCGATTACAGGTCCTCACCACGGCAGATGAAACAATTAAACTTAGATAGACATGGAAGAAAAAAGAGAATCTGCAAGAATTCATCTGACTATTGGCCCTGAGAGTTTGGCACACATCCCCCTTGTCACATCACAACATCACCTTGTCACAAATCTAGAGC
Organism: Portunus trituberculatus; assembly: GCF_017591435.1. Lineage (NCBI taxonomy): Eukaryota > Metazoa > Arthropoda > Malacostraca > Decapoda > Portunidae > Portunus > Portunus trituberculatus. The sequence continues at coordinate 2,202,955 of NC_059272.1, read as the reverse complement.
CAGTAATAAAGCTTCATCATTTTGTCTACTTCATTTAATTTTTAGTTCTACTCTGACTACCGATACTGAGAGTTTGGTTTACATCTCCTTTGTCACACCTCGTCACAAGAGTAGAATTAGTAATAAAGCTTCATCATTCTGTCTACTACAATCTATTTCCAGTTCTACCCTGACTACTCATCCTGAGAGATTGGCACACATCTCCTCGTCACACTCCAAACATCTCGTCACAAAGTAGTGTTATTAAAAAATCTCATTCTGTTTGCCTTAATCAATACAAGTAAGTAAGAAGGTCGGCGCTGGCCCCTCACCTGCCTGCCTCGACCCTTGCCCTGGGAAGCACCCTCGATGATCCCCGGCAGATCCAGCAGCTGTATGTTGGCGCCCTTATATTCAATGACACCTGGGATGCAGGTCAGCGTGGTGAATTCATACGAGGCGGCTACGCTCTGGGTATTGGTCAGGGTGCTCAGCAGGGTACTCTGTGGGGGAGGAGGAGGAGGAGGAGAGGGGAGGGCAGGGAAGGGTAGAAATTAGAAGCTGTTTAATTATCTGGTTCTATTTTATGTTAGAGATGAGTGTATGTTTTTTTCTCTCTCTCTCTCTCTCTCTTGGGGTTAGCTGGAGGTTGTTTGATATTCTTGTGTTGTGTTGTTTTGATGTGTTAGAGAGGAGTGGTAGGGATGGTGAGTGTTCAAGAGTGTGTTTACTTTGTTGTTCTTTCCTTTATAAGGGCGAACTGGAGGTTGTCTGATTTCTTGTGTTGGTTTCTCTTCTTCTGTTTTGTTTTGATGTGTTGGAGGGGAGTGGAAAGGAGTGCTCTTCAGTGTGTTTCCTTTACTTGTCCTGTTTTTCTTTTTCTTTTTTTTCTTTTTAGGGTTTAGCCGAGGACTGTTTTGTTTTCTTGTGTTGGAGAGAGTGAAAGGAGTGTTCTTCAGTGTGTTTCCTTTACTTGTCTATTTTTTTTTTTTTTCTTTACTTATCTTTTTTCTTCTTTACAAGACTTAGCAGGGGACTGTTTTGTTTTCTTGTGTTGGTTTTGTGTTGTTTTGATGTGTTGGAGGGGAGTGGAAAGGAGTGTTCTTCAGTGTGTTTGCTTTATTTGTCTTGTTTTCTTTTTCTTTACAAGTGTTGTGGATAATTGGATATGATGATTTTCTTCTTCCTAATGTTTCTCCACAGAATGGAAGAACACAAATACAACAAATTAAGCCTTTTCTTCTTCTTTTTTTTACTTCTTTACAGGATATGTGGATAAATGTTCATTATATGCCTTAATCTGCATTTTTATTTTATTTTATTTTTTATACAAGAAGGGAAATCTGGCCAAGGGCAACAAAAATGATCAAACAAAAAGGCCCACTTGGATGCCAGTCTCCAAGCAGGTTGGAGACTGGCCATTCTCTGTACAAGCTTGCTCTGTGATACATTGACCAAACATTCCCACCAGCTGCAGCACACCAGGCCAACACAACACACACACACACACACACACACACACACACACACACACACACACACACATGTAAGAGGAGGGAGGTTTCAAGACATTTATCTGTTTCTTTTGGGCTAAGATTCTCGGAACTGGATGGGAACAAACTAAGTGGGCCCTTTTGTTTACTGTTTCTGTTGCTCTTGGCCAGTTTACCCTTCTTACACACACACACACACACACACACACACACACACACACACACACACACACACACACACACATACACACACACACACACACAGTGGAACCATGCGTGCTTTGGGGTCCGAGGGGTCTCCAAGCGCACGGGTTTGAATCCTGTCCACGGTCCGAGTGTAGGTTGGGCTTCCTCACTCGGGGCAATGGTTTCCTAGCAGGTGGGCTTTGAGATAGGAGATACCACAAAAGGTATCCCCATTAGCCCATAAATTCCCGTGAAAAGCCCACATAGTATAAATAAAAAAAATAAATAAAAAATCAATAAAAAAAAAAAAAAAAAAAATCCTTATCAAAACTCACTCGAACCAAGAAAAAACTCACAAACTCACTCACTCACACACACACACACACACACCTTGCCGACGGAGGGGAAGCCAATGAGAGCCACCCGCGCATCACCACTTTTCATCACATCGAAGCCTTCCCCCTTCTCTCCCTTCTTGCCCTGCGGCTCCAGCAGTTGTGACCGGTACTTGGCGAGCTTGGCCTTCAGCACACCCAGGTGGTATTCCGTGGCTGTGGCCGGCAGGTGGGCAGCAGCAGCAGCGCAGCAGCGGCAGCAAGGTGGCGTGGTAGGGGTGTGAATATGTTAATATGAGATTAGGTTAGGTTTAAAGTAGGTTAAGGTAATGGTACAATTTGGATTAAATCAAGATAGAGCATTTAAAATTAGTTGATTATTATGATGATGATTACTGATTTTTTAATATGCTCCAGACAAAGATAATTGATTAACTGACTGATTTATTACAGTGTTGCTGCCACATGCAAAACATTCAAACCAACTAATACAATACATTAAAATATCAATACAAGAAGAAAAATTATCATAAAGAGTATCAGAAACCACTAAAAATTGTAAATATGTCAAAAGGAACTGAGATGAGCTGAGACAAGAGGCAAGACCAGTGGAGAGGAAAGCTGTGATTTAGTAAGTGTATAACATCTAGCAAACTGCCACAGCCACACAGCTCCTGGTGATGACACACACACACCCACACACATAGACACAAACACACAACACACATTCCTAGTTCTTTATGTACTTCATTCTACAACTCATAACACACTACACACACAACCCACACTGCCTCAAATAAGTCTCTAGCTATACAAATGGTGGCAAACCTCAGTGACATACACCCATCAGTCATTCCTCTTACACTGACACCACTGCCGCACCTCTCAACACTCCACACACCACGCCATCCTTACTAGTGACAACAGTCTAACACTTTAAACCCCTTCGGTACCATGACACTTTCTCATATTCATTCTGCTGACCATTTGGCGATTTTATACGGCTTCAGAAACTTATGTGGCGATTAAAATGATACAGACTGGCCATTAATCTTCTGACCTCCATGAACCCTTCCTAATGTAAATGAAATCATCTAGTTATACCAAAAATCAATGATAAAAATGCGTCCCAGTACTCAAAGGGATAATCAATTAGTCTGGGTACAAGACA
>NC_059272.1:2192291-2194791 GCF_017591435.1 Portunus trituberculatus | reverse complement strand
TGTGTGTGTGTGTGTGTGTGTGTTTAGGGTAATGTCTCCTTTCGGTAATGTGTTTATATGTATGTATGTATGTATGCATGTACGTATGTATATATGTGTATGTTAAACTACCAATCTATTTATTCATCTTTATCTGTCTGTTTATCTACTCTATCTATGTATCTATCTATCTATCTATCTATCTGTCTATCTGTCTATCTATTTATCTATCTATCTGTCTATTTATCTTTTTGTTTCTTTCCATTCATCTTTCTATCTTTATCAGTCTATCTATCTATCTATCTATTTATCTGTGTATCTTTCTATCTGTCAGTCTATCTATCTATCTATCTATCTATCGTTAGTTTCTACCGAGTGTTTCAGTGTAGTAATGTTGCAAGGAGTGTTGGTACAGGGTGTCACGGAAACTGTGGGTGCCGCTGGTCAGAGAGAGAGAGAGAGAGAGAGAGAGAGAGAGAGACTGGTGCGTTATACATTTTGGTAATTACGTATTTCATTGTTGTTTGTTCGTTTGTTGGTGTAATTATTTGGTTATTTATGTGTGTGGCAGTGTGTTAGGTGGGTTACGGGCTGGCTGGCTGGCTGGCACACACACACACACACACACACACACACACACACACACACACACACACACACACACACACACACACCCACCCACCCACCCACCCACCCACCCACCCACCCACACACACACACACACACACACACACACACACACACACACACACACACACACACACTGCCTATTCTTACTTATTCTATTTTCAAAACTATACATACGTCCTTCCACACACACACACACACACACACACACACACACGCTGGACTGCCTCATCTGGCCTCCAAGTCACCACCGCGTATCCTCGTCCTCTCCTCACAAGGCCGTTCACACACACACACACACACACACACACACACACACACACACACACACACACACACACACACACAGATTCTCAGTGACACGGTGCGGTGGTTGTGTGCATTGCTGTGTCATGTGTGTGTGTGTGTGTGTGTGTGTGTGTGTGTGTGTGTGTAGAAGGTAGTAGACTAGCTTAGATAGTTTCAAAGTTTACAGATAGAGATCCAATGCTATCCTCTCTCTCTCTCTCTCTCTCTCTCTCTCTCTCTCTCTCTCTCTCTCTCTCTCTCTCTCTCTCTCTCTCTATCTATCTATCTATCTCATCCTTCTACATTGTTGTTGTTTTTTTGTCAATTTAACTCTTCAGTACTGGAACACATTTTTTTCCTTGAGTGTTGTGTACAATTAGCCCATTTTATTGACATTAGGAAGGGTCTATGGAGGTCAGAAGATTAATGACTAGAATCTTCACTATTTTAACCCCCACATAAGTTTCTGACGCTGTTTAAGATCACCAGATAGTAAGCAGAATGAATATGAAAACGCGTCATGCTACTGAAGGGGTTAATATTCCAAGCTTGACAAAATCCTGATCTTATTTTTCTTTTTTTTTATTATCTAAGTGAAGTTTAAATCCAGTACGTGTGTTGGTATTCTGATTAGCGGCTCAGTGGCTGGTGTTTGTTTGAGTCAGCCTTGTTATGTATGCCTCTGTTGCCTTCCCCACTCTGTAAACACTGCGGGACTTCTCTTTTTTTACGTCACACACCCCAAGATCGTAACACAGTCAGTCTTCCTTGTGTCCTCTGTGCTGTGTTTTATCTGACGAGGAGGCAAGTACTGTGATTGCTGACCATGGGAGAAGTGTTTGCTGATCTCACCATTGTTATGTTCCAAGTGGCATTTAAAGGTACCTGATTACTTTTTTAACATCCTTCAGTAGCATGACGCGTTTCCATATTCATTCTGGTTACTGTTTGGTGATTCTATACAGCTTCAGAAACTTTGGTGGGGGATTAAAGTACTGAAGACTGTGGCCATTCATCTTCTGACCTCCATAGACCCTTTCTAATGTCAATGAAATGATCTAATCGTACATTCAAGGTGAAAATGTGTTCCAGTATTGAAGGGGTTAAAATAGTGAGGACAGTAGGCATTAATCTTCTGACCTCCATAGACTCTTACTAATGTCAATAAAATGGTCTAATCGAACACAAATATCAAGGTAAATATGTATTCTAATTTTAAAGGGGTTAAAATAGTGAAGACTGTGGCCATTAATCTGATCTCCAGAGACCCTTCCTAATGTCTAATCGAACACATATTTCAAGGTAAAAATGTGTCCCAGTGCTGAAGGGGTTAAGGTTTAGAGAGAGGTCGTTCTTAGAGAGGAATTAAGTCAAATGATAAAAACACAAAGGGAATTTTTTTTTTTTATGTAAGAGGAAGACTAGTCAAGAGGAACAAAAAAATATAAAAAAAGACCCATTCAGTCGCCAGTCCCCTAACAGTGCTGAAAGAATTAGCCAAAAGACAGGGATGGATAAATGTCTTAAAACCTCCCTCTGAAATGAAGTGAAGTCACGGGAAGTTGGAAATGCAGACACAGGCAGGGAGTTAATGGAGTGAAATAGG
>NC_059272.1:2182291-2187291 GCF_017591435.1 Portunus trituberculatus | reverse complement strand
TGGTGTTGTAATTGTTTCTAGTGTGTGGTGTGTGGTGTGTTTCCAGTGTTTGTGGTGTGTGGTGTTGTAAGTGTTTCTAGTGTTTGTGAAGGAAGTTTGGTTCAGTTGTGTGTGAAGGTTTAATTTAGGATTTTCTGGTATATAAACACTACTTTTACTACTAGATGATAATAATAACAACTACTATTACTACTATTACTATATTTTTGCTTCTCCTCCTCTCCCTCTTCCTATTACAAATATTATTACTATTACAACTATCACTACTAGGAAGGGTCTATGGAGGTCAAAAGATTAAAATAGTGAAGACTCTGGCCATTAATCTTCTGACCTCCATGGACCCTTCCTCGTGTCAATGAAATGGTCGAATCACACCCAAAACTTGTGGTAGAAATGCGTCCCAGTACTGAAGGGATTAATGACCAGTGTCTTTACTATTCTAATCCCAACATGTGTATCTGAAGCTGTATAAAATCACCAAATGTAGGTTGAGCTTCCTCCCTCGGGGCAACTGTTTCCTAGCGGATGGGCTTTGAGATAGGAGGTACCACAAAAGTATCCCCTTTAGCCCAGAAATTCCCGTGAAAAGCCCACATGGTATAAAAAAAAGAAAAAGAAAAATAGTAACCGGAATGAATATGAAACACGTCCTGATACTGAAGAGATTAAGAAAGCAACGAGACAAAGATGTGGAGACATTTTTTTTACTGTAAGAGTAGAAAAGGCAACATGAGACCCACTAAGTTGCCAGTCCCCTTGCAGTTAGTCTCGAAACCTGCCTCTTAAATGAAGTCAAATCATAGGAAGCTGAAAACACAGAAGCAGGCAGGGAGTTCCAGAGTTTGCCATAGATAAGGAAAGGAAGAGACAAACAGATAAGTAAAATAGATAAATTGACAGATAAGAAAACCAATTAAATAGATACATGAATTAGAAACAGAGAAGAACATACAAGATAAAGTAGATAAGGAAATAATATAATAGTAAATAAGAAGAGAGAGAGAATAACAGGTAGATAGATAAAGAAGTGAATGAATTAATAGATAAGGAAACTAGGATACAATAGATAAGAGGAAGACAGAAAGGACAGAGAGTTTAAGAAGTTGGGGGAGTGAAGTGGATAAGTGGATAAGTGGATGGGGAAGAATAATGGAGAGTTTTATTGTGTTTTTTATTATTATTATTGTTATTTTTCTTCTTTATTGTTCATTATCTTTCTTCTTCTTGTTCTTGTTTTTCTTTTCTTGTTCTTTTCTTCTTCTTTTTCTTCTTATTTATTTATTTATTTATTTATTTATTTATTTATTTATCATGTTTCTTTTTTCTTCTTTATCATTTGTTATTTCTTCTTCTTCTTCTTCTTCTTCTTCTTCTTCTTCTTCGTTTTCTTCTTGTTCTTTTCTTCTTTTCTTTTTGTTCATCTTCTTTATTATTATTGTTCATTACCTTTCTTCTTCTTCTTCTTCTTCTTCTTCTTCTTCTTCTTCTTCTTCTTCTTCTTCTTCTTCTTCTTCTTCTTCTTTATTGCTTATCATCTTTCCTTTCTTCTTCTCCTTCTCTCTGGTATTGTTTTTTTTCTTTCTTACTTTTTTTATTATTTTGGTGTTACTGATGATGATGATGATGATGTTGATCGATTTATTTATTTATTTATTTATTTATTTATTTATTTATTTATTCTTCATGCGAGAGAAAAAAAATAATAATGAAGCTCTTTTTTGTTTTTCTTTTCCTAATTTAGTGATTTTAATTTTGCCCTTTCTGTTACTGAGGGCACTGCTTATTTACCTATTTATTTATTCATTCACTTATTTATCTATGTCATATTTCAAAGGGAGAAGGAGATCAATTATTTTTTTTTCTTCTTTCATTTTCTGGCATTGTTTTTATTTTCTTGATTTTTTTTTTTTTTCTGTAAATGAGGATGTTGTCTATGTAATTATGTGTTTATTGACGTGTTTTTAATCATTCATTTGTATTTCTGGCTTCGTGGAGAGAACTAACACTGAGCTTAAGTTAGGTCAATTTTATATCTATTTTATCTAAGATTTTAAGGAAATTTAGGGATCATTTTAAAGGAATTTTAGGATTTTTTAGGGTTATTTGAACTCCAAGGAAGGTACATGAGAGAAACTTGTGAATGAATGAATGAAGGAAGGAAAAAAGGAAGGGAGGCAGGCATGAGGGAGTGAATGGGTGAAGGAAGGAATGAAGGGAGGGAGGAAAGAAGGAAGAAAGGTATGAAGGAGTGAATAGGTGAAGGAAGGAAGGAAGGAAGGAAGGCATGAGAGAGTGAATGGGTGAATGAATGAATGAAGAAAGGGAGGAAGGAAGGCATGAGGGAGTGAGTAGGTGAATGAAGGAAGGAATGAATGAGTGACTGAATGAATTAAAAAAAAAGGAAGGAAGGAAAGAATAGAATGAATAAAGGAAGAAAAGAAGGAATGAGTGAATGAATGAATGTTTGAAGGAAGGAGGAAGGGAAGGAAGGAGTGAATAAATGAAGGAATGAAGAAAAAGAATGAGTGAGTGAATTAATGAAGAAAGGAAGGAGAGGGTGACAGATTGAATGACTGAATGAAGGAAGGAAGGAAGAAAGGAATGAAGGAAGGAAGGAAGACACACGACAGTAATAATTGTGAACCTTCAAGAACGCATCTCGTATTTTTTTCTTTTGCCTTCTTATTTCATTCTCTCTTTTTTTTTTTTCTTTATTTCTTTCTATTCGTTTGCAGATTTTTCCTGTGTAACTAAAGATGCAGTCTCTCTCTCTCTCTCTCTCTCTCTCTCTCTCTCTCTCTCTCTCTCTCTCTCTCTCTCTCTCTCTCTGTGTGTCAGTCATGTGGATAAAAATGAGTTCAAATGAGAGTGAGTCTTTTTGTGTGAGGAAATAAATATGTGTATGAATTCATTGAGAGTTAATTAATGAGGATGGCACACTGTCATTCATCTTTCGCTGATTGCCAAAATGAACTGAAATACGTTGAAAAAATAATATTGCGTTTCTTCCACGTAAAAAGAAAATAAAACGCACACAAACACACACACACACACACACACACACACACACACACACACACACACACACACACACACACACATCGGTTAGTGAAAGTGATAAAGGTGAGAATAATGTACAGTTTTGATGACATGAGCGTTGTAAAGACCGTTTCTCACCGAATAAGATGCTGGGCGAGACTCTCCCTGTTTGTGAGGCGTGACCCAAACACGCTGACAGTCTGAGGAGTGAGGTCATTGGGGTGAGAGTGAGGTGTGGGGCAGCTGTAGGCGGGGGGCGAGCTGGTGGAGACGAGAGCACAAAGGTGGGAGTCTGAAGTGGTTATGAGTCATCCAAACTATGGCCGGAAATATCGCTTGCCCGCCGATCTTGGAAACGATGCAAGCGGTGTGGCGGGTGTGTGTCCCATCTGGTGTGTGTCCCTCGTGAAAACAATGCGAGCGGTGTGGCGGGTGTGTGTTCCATCTGGTGTGTGTCCCATGTGGTGTGTGTCCCATTTGATGTGTGTCCCTTGTGGTGTGTGTCCCATAGTTTCGCATCCTCTTGGAAATACGACCTTTATTGACATTTTTTTTATACCATGTGGGCTTTTCACGGGGATTAATGGGCTAAAGGGGATACTTTTTGGGGTACCTCCTATCTCAAAGCCCACCCGCTAGGAAACCCTTGCCCCGAGTGAGGAAGCCCAACCTACACTCGGATCGTGGACAGGATTCGAACCCGTGCGCTTGGAGACCCCTCGGAGCCCAAAGCACGCATGGTTCCACTGTACCACGGCGGCCCCTGATCGAATATTCATAACAAACAAGGGAAAATAACGAAAACAAATGAATTGATAAACAGATGACAGGTGAAGGTGAGAATGATGCATATTTTTATTGTACTAAAGTTGTTATTGATTTCAAATATCTTCAACAAACAAGTAAGAAAATAATGAAAACAAGTGAATGAGATAGACAGCCGAGCGATAAAGGTGAGAATTATGCACAGTTTTAATTATACGATGGTTCTTATTGACGTCAATCGAATATTTTCAACAAACAATAAAAAAAAAAAAATGATGAAAACAAATGAATAAATAAAAAAAAAAAAAAAACTGAGCGATAAAGGTGAGAATTACGCACAGGTGACGATAATCATATATTCTTAAAAAAAAATAATAATAATAGATAAAAAAAATAGAAATGAATAAAAAAAACGAGTTAACAGTTAATCAATAAAAAAAATTAATAGATAATCAATCAATAAATAAATAAATATAAATAAATAAATAAACAATAGATAGACAGGTGAGCGATAAAGGTGTGAATAATGTACACTTTTAATGAGTTGAGCAGCCTAGTGAAGTGAATTTAGGCCTATGAGTAATGAGTGAATAGGGAGATTAATGACCAACACATGCGGTGACTCATTGTGGTGCAGCTGTGACGAGTGGATTAATGGATAGTGTCATGTCAAGGGGTGGATTAATGGATAGTGTCATGTCAAGGAGTGGATTAATGGATAGTGTCATGTCAAGGAGTGGATTAATGGATAGTGTCATGTCAAGGAGTGGATTAATGGATAGTGTCATGTCAAGGAGTGGATTAATGGATAGTGTCATGTCAAGGAGTGGATTGATGGATAGTGTCATGTCAAGGAGTGGATTAATGGATAGTGTCATGTCAAGGGGTGGATTAATGGATAGTGTCATGTCAAGGAGTGGATTAATGGATAGTGTCATGTCAAGGGGTGGATTAATGGATAGTGTCATGTCAAGGAGTGGATTAATGGATAGTGTCATGTCAAGGAGTGGATTAATGGATAGTGTCATGTCAAGGAGTGGATTAATGGATAGTGTCATGTCAAGGAGTGGATTAATGGATAGTGTCATGTCAAGGAGTGGATTAATGGATAGTGTCATGTCAAGGAGTGGATTAATGGATAGTGTCATGTCAAGGAGTGGATTAATGGATAGTGTCATGTCAAGGAGTGGATTAAT
>NC_059272.1:2174791-2177291 GCF_017591435.1 Portunus trituberculatus | reverse complement strand
TTCTTCTTCTTCTTCTTCTTCTTCTTCTTCTTCTTCTTCTTCTTCTTCCTCCTCCTCCTCCTCCTCCTCCTCCTCCTCCTCCTCCTCCTCCTCCTCCTGTCTGAATAATTAAACATGATACTATATTAACTTTCTTATAGATAGATATGTAGAGTTCACCGTAGGGTGAATAATAGAATCTCCTTTCATCCTTTCCTGTGAAAATTCCATGTCAGTTTTTTCCATACTGCATGGTACTTTTCCAAGCTATTTCTCCTCCTCCTGTACTGTCCTGTCTCTCTCTGTAGCCAGTTAGAAGTAGTTCCTCGAAAGGACCAACAGGTCTGTTGCCTGCTCCTTTGTATTCCTCCTCCTCCTCCTCCTCCTCCTCCTTTTCCTCCTCCTCATCCTCTTCTTCTTTCTTCCTCTTCGTCCTCCTCTCCTCTTGTTGCTAATCCTTCTTCTCCTTCTCCTCCTCGTCCTCCTCCTCGTTTTCCTCCTCTTCCTCCTCCTCCTCTTTCCTTTCGTTCTTCATCACCATCACCATCACCATTATTTTTCTTCTCTCCTTCACCAGCACACACACACACACACACACACACACACACACACACACACACACACACACACACACACACACACACACACACACACACACACACACACACACACACACACACACACACACACACACACACACACACACACACACACACACACACACACACACACACACACACACACACACACACACACACACACACGTGTAGGTGGTGTTCACACACGGGATGTAAATCGAGGAGTTGTGACCTTGTTGTCCCACACATCCGAAGATCGGAAATAATGACACGTAGGGTAACAGAGACTGCAGCAGATCAAACAGTGAATTACACACACACACACACACATTAATGGAAAATATAATCTTGAGTAGTGACCCTTAAAACCTCTGCGGTGTTCTTTGGTGAGTCATGTGCGCTTGGTTTTCTATGAGGAGTGGTGGTGCTGGTTCTTCCTTGCGTGTGTGTGGGGAGAGGGAAGGAGAGAAGGCGCTGGGAAGGAGGGAAGAGGAGGAGGATGGGAGGATATTAGGATTTCGATAAGAGGACGTAGATAGGGTGTAGAGAGTTTGATAAGATTGTTGTTGTTGTTGTTGTCTTCTTTCTACAACTATAACTACTTCTGCTACTACTACTACTACTACTACTACTACTACTACTACTACTACTTTTTTCTTCTTCGTTTTACTTATTTTTTCTTTTTTCTTCTTTTCTTCTTCTTCTTCTTCTTCTTCTTCTTCTTCTTTCTTTCTTTCTTTCTTTCTTCATCTTGTTGAAGTGAAAAGTATAGTTGAGAGAGAGAGAGAGAGAGAGAGAGAGAGAGAGAGAGAGAGAGAGAGACATGCACGATACCACAATACTTTAATACATAAATAAACAAATAAAATAAATAAAATGAAAAAATAACAAACAATTTCTGTCATGCTAAGCTATTATGTTCAAAACTCCAGCCATTCTCCCTTATCTCCTCCTCCTCCTCCTCCTCCTCCTCCTCCTCCTCCTCCTCCTCCTCCTCCTCCTCCTCCTCCTCCACATTGTTGGGTTAATTATGAATGATGGATAAACATGTCTTCACAGCACGTCATATTATTGTTGTTGTTGTTGTTGTTGTTGCGAGAGATACAACACAGAACACAAACAATGAAATAAAAAAAACATACAATAACAAAAGCGAATAAATGAGAGAGAGAGAGAGAGAGAGAGAGAGAGAGAGAGAGAGAGAGAGAGAGAGAGAGAGAGAGAGAGAGAGAGCAGGGTATTAAACTTTATTTTCGTGTTTTTTCTTCTCTGGAAAGATAAAAGAGAATTAAAAAAAATAGAAAAAAAATTTAAGTTTTGATATGTTTTGTGTTTTTCGTGCAGAGAGAGAGAGAGAGAGAGAGAGAGAGAGAGAGAGAGAGAGAGAAAGAAAGAAAGGAGGGCAGGAAATTAAAGTTGATGTATTTGAGTTAACATTGATTTTTCTACAGTTTGTTCACCCGTTCGCTATTTCCCCACCCCCCTCTCTCTCTCTCTCTCTCTCTCTCTATCTCTATCTCTCTCTAATCGCCAGTTTTTACGTCTCTCTCTTAATCTTAATTGTCTTCATTTTTTCTTTTTCATTTTCTTTCTTTTCTTTGTTTCTTTTGTTTGGTTGACATTGTGTTTCTTTTGTTGAAATTCTCTCTCTCTCTCTCTCTCTCTCTCTCTCTCTCTCTCTCTCTCTCTCTCTCTCTCTACGGTAAATAAAAAAAACATCACCATCATTAAAAGCAACACTATTTATTATCACCATTATCTCTCTCTCTCTCTCTCTCTCTCTCTCTCTCTCTCTCTCTCTCTCTCTCTCTCTCTCTCTCTCTCTCTCTCTCTCTCTCACCAATAAACACAAGCTGCTTCACTACCAACAGTCACCCGTCGTTAATATCTCACTACTGTCTCTAATGAACAGTGAAGCTTGACACACACTCCGCTAGAGGGCC
>NC_059272.1:2167291-2169791 GCF_017591435.1 Portunus trituberculatus | reverse complement strand
TGCTTCCTTTCCTTTTTTCTCTAATTCCTCCATTCATTCATTCATTGCCATTATCTCTATCTCCTCCTCTTCCTCCTCCTCTTCCGTCCTCTTCCTCTCTCCTTCTTTCCTTCCTTCCTTCCTTCCTTCCTTCCATTTTCTTTACTGTTATATAACCATGTCTTCCTTCATTCCTTCATTCCTTCATTCCTTCCACTTTTTTTATTTCATTTTCTTCTTCCCCTTCTTTCTATGTCTATCTTCTTTCCTCCACTTTTTCTTTCTTTCCTTTTTTGCTTTCTTTCTCTTTCTCTTTCACTATTTTTGTTTTTTCTTTTCTCCTTCTTGTTCTATGTCTATTTTCTTTCCTTCCCCTTTTCTTCCTTTCGTTTTCTTTATTTCCCTTCCTCTTCCTCTTCCTCTTCCCTTTCTCTTCTTCTTCCGTTCCTGTTCCTCTTCCTTTTCTCTTCCTGTTCCCTTCTTTCTTCTGTCTTCCTTTCTCTTTGTCTTTTCTGCCCATTCCACTGGTAATCTTCCTTTCTCTTCCTCTTCTTCCTTCCCACTCTCCCTCCTCCTCCTCCCTAATCCTCCTTCTCTCATCCTCCTTCCCTTCTTCTCTCTCTCTCCTTTTCCCTCCTTCCTCCTTCCTTCCTTCTCTCCCTGCCTCCCTTCTTCTCTCTCCCTTTTTCCCTCCTTCCTTCCTTCCCTCCCTTCTTCTCTCTCCCTTCTTTCCTCTTTTCCTCCTATCTTTCTTCCCTCCCTCCCTTCTCTTTCTCCTTCCTTTTCCCTCCTTCCCTCCTTCCCTTTCCCTTCCTTCCTTCCTCCCCTTCCTCTCTCCATCCCTTAATACTTCTAGCCGCGCCGCTGTATAAATGTACACGCACCTATTGGGTTTCCTCCTCCTCCTCCTCCTCCTCCTCCTCCTCCTCCTCCTCCTCCTTCTCCTCTCCTTATTTTCTTTTATTCTATTATACATTTTTATTCTTGTTAACCTGAGAAGTGATTTTTTTTTTTTTTTCTTTGATTTTTTTTTTCGTTTTGTTGTTGTTGTTGTTGAAGTGTGTGTGTGTGTGTGTGTGTGTGTGTGTGTGTGTGTGTGTATTCATCCGAGACTTTATTGTTTTCTTTTTCTTTTTCTTTTCTTTTTCTTTTCTTTATTCATTTTTCGTGTTTTGTGGAATAGAGTACTGGAGAGAGAGAGAGAGAGAGAGAGAGAGAGAGAGAGAATGGGTTTTATTGATTTTTATTTGTTATTATCTTTTCTATTACATTTTTTTTTATTACTAGCAACACAACCACCACCACCACCACCGCCACCGGCACCACCACCACCACCACTACCACCACCGCCACCACCACCACCACCACCACCACCACCACCACTACTACATTACTACTACTACTACTACTACTACTACTACAAATATACGTACTAACTACTACTACCACTTCCACCACCACCACCACCACCACCACCACCACCACCACCACTACTACTACCGCACGCAAAGAAGATTGATCCACTTCACTTATTTATTTATTTCCTTCATCAATCACTTACACATTTAATTCAATTTCTTTCTATTTATTCTTTTTTCTTTTCTTTTTTTTTCTCTTCCAGCGAACAATTCTCCTCTAAAAGATTTCCATTCACATTTCCAAGATATTTTTTCCCTCTCTTTCTTCATTCATGTGTATTGTATCTTGTAAACTTGAGAAGGGTCCTGTTTCCCCCCCTCTCTCTCTCTCTCTCTCTCTCTCTCTCTCTCTCTCTCTCTCTCTCTCTCTCTCTTTTCTTCTTATTAATTTGTGTTGTTTATTTTTTCATCCTTTTCATTTTTTTCATTTTTTCATTTTTTTCATTTTTCTTTATTTTTTCATGTTTTTTCATCTTTTTCTTTTCATCTTTTTAATTTTTTCATTTCATATTTTTTGTTTTGTTTTTGTTTTCATTTCTTTCATTTTTCTATTTTTTCCATTTTTTCATCTTTTTTTCATCGTTTCATTTATTATTTTTTTTCATTTTCATTTTGTTTTGTTTTACAGTAATCCAAACACATTCTTCGTATTACAGTTACATAATTTGGATAGCTTTCTCTCTCTCTCTCTCTCTCTCTCTCTCTCTCTCTCTCTCTCTCTCTCTCTCTCTCTCTCTCTCTCTCTCTCTCTCTCTCTCCCTGTATCTTGTTTTCCTCTTATTTTTCCCCCTGCGAGTCATTCTATACAAGGGAAGATGTATTCAAGCATTTATCATTTTTCTTTATGGTTTAGACCGCTATTAGATTTCTGATTAAATTACCTCTCGTCTTGTGAATGGAAGGAAGGAAGGAAGGAAGGAAGGAAGGAAGGGAGGAAAGATAACGGAAGACAAGGCGAGATAAGGCAAGAAGGAAGGGAGGGAGGGAAGGAAGGAAGGAAGACAAGGCAGGAAGGAAGGGAGGGAGGGAAGGAAGGAAGGAAGGAAGGAAGGAAAGATAAGGCAAAGCAAGGAGGGAAAGAAGGAGAGACAAGGGAAGAGGCA
>NC_059272.1:2142291-2144791 GCF_017591435.1 Portunus trituberculatus | reverse complement strand
ATAATAGTGGTTGTAGTAATAAAGGAAGATTGGGAAGAGGAGGAGGAGGAGGAGGATGAAGATGAGGAGGAGGAGGAGGAGGAGGAGGAGGAGGAGATGAATATTGAATGGACACAAAAAGTTGGTGTAATAGTAATAATAATAATGATCGTGTTATATGAAATGGAGGAGGAGGAAGAAGAAGAAGAAGAGGAGAAGGAGGAGGAGGAGGAGGAGGAGAAAAAATAAGGATAAAAAAGGTGTAATAGAAAATAAATGTAATAACGATAAAGAAGATCAGGAAGAAATATAAGAGGAGGAGGAGGAGGAGGAGGAGGAGGAGGAGGAGGAGGAGGAGGAGGAGGAGGAGGAGGAGGAGGAGGAGGAGGAGAAGAGGAAGAGGAGGAAAGACAAGATAGAGAAATGAAGAGAGGAAATGATCATATAGAAAGAGGAAGAAATGGAGAGAGAGAGAGAGAGAGAGAGAGAGAGAGAGAGAGAGAGAGAGAGAGAGAGAGAGAGAGAGAGAGACTGAAAAGCAGATTTAGTTTTATTTTAATAGGGAAACAAAAAAGGAAAAGATAAAGAAAAGGACGAAGAATAAAAGAAGAAGAAGAAGAAGAAAAGAAGAAGAAGAAGAAGCAAAGGAAAGAAAATAAATCTAATAAATAAAAACACAAAAAATAACCATAACAAATAAAAAAGAAGAAGAAACAAAAGGAAAAAAAGAAGAAGAGGAGGAGGAGGAGGAGGAGGAGGAGGAGGAGGAGGAGGAGGAACTTGATTACCTGTCTGTGTGTCGGATTTGGCTATTGATTATTGACTGAGAGAGAGAGAGAGAGAGAGAGAGAGAGAGAGAGAGAGAGAGAGAGCGTTTTTCTTTATGAAGTTGTGAAAGGAGAAGCAAAATCTGAAACTGAATTGGAAATGAGACAGAAGGAGGAAGAGGAAGAGGAAGAAGGGGAAGAGGAAGAAGAAGAGGAAGAGATGGGGGAGAATAAAAATGAATATGATTGAAAAGAGAAGAAGAGGAAGTTAAAGATGAGGAAGAAGGAAGAAAGTGAATGAATATGACATGAAAAGAGGAGGAAGAAGAGGAGGAGGAGGAGGAGGAGGAGGTGGAGGAGAAGGACGAGGAGGAGGATATATAATAGAGAATAGAGAAGGAGGAGGTGAAGGAGAAGAGTTGGTGAATATTGTATGAAACTGAAGAGGGAAGAGAAGGGAGGAGGAGGAGGAGGAGGAGAAGAAGAAGAAGAAGAAGAAGAAGAAGAAGAAGAAGAAGAAGAAGAAGAAGAAGAAGAGGATAAGGAAGAGAGATGAAGGAAGTAAATATAATGCTTGAAAAAAAGAAGGAAAGGAAGAAGAGTAGAGAGGAGGAGGAGGAGGAGGAGGAGGAGGAGGAAGAAGAAGAAGAAAGGTGAGAGAGAGAGAGAGAGAGAGAGAGAGAGAGAGAGAGAGAGAGAGAGAGAGAGAGACACTGTGTAAAAGCAGTAGAATATAAACAAGGAGGATAAAGAAGAGAAAGATGAATAAAAAAAGGAGAAAGAAGAATTAGAAGAAGAAGAAGAAGAAGAATAAAGGTTGACAAATACAATACGATATGATAAAAGGATGGAAGAAAGAAAGAAAGAATAAAATGTTGAAAAAGAAGAAAAAGTAAGAACACACAAGAAGAGGAGGAGGAGGAGGAGGAGGAGGAGGAGGAGGAGGAGGAGGAACAAGAAGAATGGTTGACAAATGCAGTATAAAGAAAGGATAGAAGAAAGAAAGAATTAAAAACTGAAATAATAATAATAATAAGAAGAAGAAGAAGAAGAAAAAGGAGGAGGAGGAGGAGGAGGAGGAGGAGGAGTAGGAGAAAAATAGAGAAGGAGATGGAGGAAAAGTGAACGAATGCAATGTGAGTGAGTGAGAGAGTGAGTGAGTGAGCGTGAGCGAGCGAGAGAGCGAGTGTGAGTGAACGAATGAGTGAATTTTTAGAGAGTGAGTGAGTGAGTGAGTGAGAGTGAGTGAGTGAGTGAGAGAGTGGCTGGGGCGCTGAGTCAGACAGGGCCGTGGAGAGGAGGCTGCTGACGAAGGCACTGACGATGATGGAGTGACGGGGAGGCAAGGATGGCGCCCCAGGGAGTGTGGCGCCATGAGAAGGAAGAGGAGGAGGAGGAGGAGGAGGAGGTACCATTGGAAGGAAGTGGTATAGGAGAAAGAGGAGGAGGAGGAGGAAAGATGGAGACGAGGGAATTGGAGGTTACTGAAAAGAGATGGAAGACGAGAAGGAGGAGGAGGAGGAGGAGAGGGAGGTGAAGGAGGAGGAGGAGGAGGAGGAGGTGGAGGAGATGGTGGTGGTGGTGGTGGTGGCAATGGTGAAGGATGAATGAAGCCCGTCAGAAAGGAGGAAGAACAGGAGGAGGAGGAAGAGGAGATAAATATGAAGGAGGGAATATGGAAGAAGAAAAGATAAAAATTCGATAAATATATGACAAAAAATGAATAGAAAAAATAAATGAGAATTGAAAAGTGA
>NC_059272.1:2104791-2107291 GCF_017591435.1 Portunus trituberculatus | reverse complement strand
TCCTCCTCCTCTTCCTCTTCCTCTTAACAGCCCTTCATTTTCTTCTCACCTTCACTATTTTTCTCTTCTCTCCGTTTTCTTTAAAGGTTCAAAATCTTCATTACCTTCTTCCGGCCTGCTGGCTTTTCAAGGGGGGCGGTGTTTGAAGGCGCCAAGCTCGTTTTCTTTCTTTAGTGGTATTTTCTTCTTTTCCTTCTTTCTTATTTTTTTCTTTTCTTAGTTATTTTCTTTTTTCTTCTTTTTCTTCTTTTTTCTTCTTATTATTTTCCTCTTGGTTATTTTCTTTTTCTTCTTTTCTTCTTTTCTTTCGTCTCTTTTCTTCATTTCTTCTTGTTTTGGTTTCTTATTAGTTTATTTGCTTCTTTTCTTTTTCTTTTCTTTTCTTTTTCTTCGTTTCCTTTCTTGTTTCACTGCTTTATTAATTTTCTTTCTTTTCTTCCTTTTCTTTTTCTTTATTTTCTTCGTTTTCCTTATTTTCATTTATTGGTTATTTTCTTTCTTCTTTTTATTTTGATTTTCTTCTTTTCTTCTTTTTAGTTTTTTTTTTTTTTTCATTTCTTTTCTTCTTTTTTTTCTTCAGGTTTTGCTTTCTTTACAATTATTTCTTCGTTTTCTTCTTTTATTGTTTCTTTTCATTTTTTCTTCTCTTTTATTTTCTTTATTGTTTTCTTTTCTTTTTCTTCTTTTTCTTCTTTTAGTTTTGTATGAGTGTTATTTTGGCTTTTTCTTCTTTTTCTTCTTTCTTCTTCTTTTTTTTTTTTTTAAGCTTCTTTTCTTTTAATTTTCTCTGTTAATGGTTTTCTTTTATTTTTTTTATTTTTTCTTTTCTTCTATTTCTTCTTTTCTCTTTATTTTTCTTCTTTTCTTCTTTTCTTCTTCTTTGTTTTAATTACCTTATCTTTATTTAATTTTTTTAATTTTCTTTTTCTTCTTTTTCTTCTTTTTGTTTTCATTAGTTTAATTTTTCTTTTTTTTTTTTTCTTTCTTTTCATTTCTTTTCTTCTTTTTTCTTTTTCGTTTTGTATTATTGTCTTTTCTTATTTTCTTCTTTCTACTTCATTTTTTTTATCAATTTCCTTTTTTCTTCTTTTTCTTCTTTTTCTTCGTGTTTAGTTTTTATTTTATTTTCTTTGTTATTATTCTTTCTGTTGTTTTTTTTATTATTTATTTGTTTTCTTTGCATATTTTTCGCTCTTGTTTCTTTTCTTCTTTTCCTTCTTTTCTTCTTTCAGTTTTCTTAATTTTTTTTATATCATTTGGATTTGTTATTTATTATTATTATTATTATTATTATTATTATTATTATTATTTTTATTATTATTATTATTATTATTATTATTTTCTTTCGTTATTTTCTTGTTTTTTGTCATTTCCTTTGGTTTTGATCTGTTTTTATGTCTATTTTTTCTTCATTTTGTCGTTTGATAATTTAATCTGTTTTTTATCTTTCATTTTCTCTCTCTCTCTCTCTCTCTCTCTCTCTCTCTCTCTCTCTCTCTCTCTCTCTCTCTCTCTCTCTCTCTCTCTCTCTCTAATCTATATTTATCTTATTCTTTCCTCCTGTGTTTCCTGTTTTTCAATTTTATCAATATTCCATGTCTCTTTTTTTCTTTCCTACTACTACTACTACTACTACTACTACTACTACTACTACTACTACTACTACCATCCGCTGTTGACTCAGTACAGGGAAACATTGCACAGGAAAAGGAGAAGGAGGAGGAGGAGGAGGTTAAAAGTCCTGTTGTTTGGTCTGTTTTTGCCTCCTTTACAACACGCAACACACTGCCGCGGAATGTGTGTGTGTGTGTGTGTGTGTGTGTGTGTGTGTGTGTGTGTGTGTGTGTGTTTGCTTTTCCTCTCCTATTACACACACACACACACACACACACACACACACACATTGACTGTATAATCTCTATATATTATTATTATTATTATTATTATTATTATTATTATTATTATTATTATTATTATTATTATTACTACTACTACTACTACTACTACTACTACTACTACTACTACTACTACTACTACTACTACTATCATGTTTTTCACCCCTTCCTTACCATAATGATCTCTTCTCTCCCTTCACTTCTTATTTTGTCATGTATTCACTCATACTGTCACAATTCTTACTTATTCTCCATCATTTTCCTCATATTCACTCATACTGCTATATTTTCTACGTGTTCTCCATCTCTTTCCTCATATTCACTCATATTATCATTTATTTTACTTATTTTTCATTTTCTTTCGTATTTTGTCATTTTCATTCACTCATACTGTCATAATCTTTACTTATTTTCTTTTTTCTTACTTTTTATCCTGATACTCTGCTTCATATTCACTCATATTTAGCGTCCTTGTATTTACCAACCATTTGTGTCGTGTTTAGATCTGTTGGGAGTGCTAGGTTCGAGAGAGAGAGAGAGAGAGAGAGAGAGAGAGAGTGGAGTCCTATTGTATGTATTAGTGAAGAAGTTAATTTGTTTGTCTG
>NC_059272.1:2079791-2084791 GCF_017591435.1 Portunus trituberculatus | reverse complement strand
AGATGAAATAGAGGAGGAGGAGGAGGAGGAGGAGGAGGAGGAGGAGAAAATGGAAGAAGAATAAGATTAGATTTAAGAGGAGAGAAAAAATGATTGATGAGGAGGAGGAGGAGGAGGAGGAGGAGGAGGAGGAGAGGAGTGGAGTTGAGTTGAGTTATTTTTGATTAGCCATACCTCTCCTCCATTTTTTCTCCTCCTTTTCCTCCTCCTCCTCCTCCTCCTCCTCCTTCTCCTCCTCCTCCTCCTCCTCCTCCTCCTCCTCCTCCTCCTCCTTTTTTGGTGATAGGCTAACGAATATCTGTGAGCAGGTGGAGGTGAAATGGAAGGAAGAAGAGGAGGAGGAGGAGGAGGAGGAGGAGGAGGAGGAGGAGGAGGAGGAGGAGGAGGAGATGCTGGAGGTGACTTTGATAGGAAGGAAGATGAACGGAGGATGAATTAAGAGAGAGTGAAAAGGAGAAGGCAGAGTAGATGAATGAATAAGAAGAGGAGGAGGAGGAGGAGGAGGAGAAGGAGGAGGAGGAGGTATTAATTAATGAAGTAAGGAAGGAAGAGAGAGAGATGAAAGAAAGAAGATTAGAGAGAAAAAAAAGACGAAAGGAGATAATTTGAAAAGTGAAAAGGATGAGGAAGAAGAAGAGAAGGGAAGGGAGATGATAAAGAGAGGAGGAAGAGAAGAAGAAGAGGAAGAGGAAGAGGAGGCCTATTTCTTAAGTAAACACGGTCATTGACACCACCACAACCACCACCACCACTACTAGAGAGAGAGAGAGAGAGAGAGAGAGAGAGAGAGAGAGAGAGAGAGAGAGAGAGAGAGAGAGAGCTGTGGGGGGGGAGATGAGACCCTATAAAATAAAAGTAATTGTAGCGGCCAGGTATTTGTGTGTGTGTGTGTGTGTGTGTGTGTGTGTGTGTGTGTAGTGCAATATTGATTAGGTGTGGTGTTAAGGCAGTGGTGGTGGTGGTGGTGGTACAGCTCTCTCTCTCTCTCTCTCTCTCTCTCTCTCTCTCTCTCTCTCTCTCTCTCTCTCCCAATCTTGGCAGTGAAATGAGCCGCGAGGAGTCACAGGTCTCTCAAAGGCATTACTCTCTCTCTCTCTCTCTCTCTCTCTCTCTCTCTCTCTCTCTCTCTCTCTCTCTCTCTCTCTCTCTCTCTAAATGAATAAAAAGTTAAGATTTAATAGTCAATGGAAGAAGAGAAATGAAAGAATAAAACAGCACACACACACACACACACACACACACACACACACACACACACACACACACACACACACACACACACACAGGCGCCATTGTTATTTTCATCCTTTGTTTTTTTTTTATATTCATCTGTACTTGTAAATCCTCGTCTTTGTAATGTTATATCCTCTTATCCTATTCTCTCTCTCTCTCTCTCTCTCTCTCTCTCTCTCTCTCTCTCTCTCTCTCTCTCTCTCTCTCTCTCTCTCTCTCTCTCTCTCTCTCGTGTGTCTACTTTTTTTTTATAATTTTCTTTGTTGTGTTTGTTCTCTTATTCTCTATTTTCTTTTCTTTTCTTTAATTTGTTCTCTTTGTTGTGTGTGTGTGTGTGTGTCTGTCTGTCTGTCTGTCTGTCTGTGTATGTCTGTTTTTTTTTTCTTTTTTTTAGTTTATTATTCTTGTTTTCATTTTGTTTCTTTCTTGTCTATTATCGTTTTGTTTGTTTTGCTGTTACAAGTTTACACAGCGCGCACTCGTACATCGAACCACACAGAAGCTTGTATTTTCAAACACTTCTAAGGGTCACTTCCACTAATTCAAGGGCTTCATTCGGATTTACACGTGTTTTTTAAGGTGTTTTTACGTTTCTAGAGGCAGAGTGACAGGATTTCTACCTTGTTAACTGGACAAACACTCTTCAAAACCCGCTAACCATCTCTGTGGCCCGGAAAATAGTCATGGCGAGAGAGTTTACCCGAGTTTTTAAGGTGTTTTTATGGTTTTAGATGGAGAGGGACAAGATTTCTACATTAATAATTAGAGAAACACTCTTGAAAACCCCGCTAATCATCTCTATGGCCCTTGATATATAGTCGCGGTGAGAGAACAAAAGCGTCCACTATTTTAAAAGACTTTATTTAGATTTACGCGAGTTTGTTAAGGTGTTTTTACGTTTCTAGAGGCGGAGTGACAGGATTTCTACTTTATTTACAGGAGAAACACTCTTGAAAACCACGCTAATCATCTCTGTGGCCCTTGAAACATAGGGGTGAGAGAGAAGAGCGTTTTTTTAAAGTGTTTTTCTTTCTCTAGAGGCAGAGTGACCAGATTTCTAAACACCGCTAATCATCTCGGTGGCAATTGAAAGTATAGTCGCGGTGAGGTAACAGAGCGTTCACTATTTCAAAAGGCTTTATTTAAGTTTACACGAGTTTTTTTTTATAAGGTGTTTTACGGTTCTAGATGCTATTATTTAAATGTTACAAGTGTTTTTAAGGTGTTTTTATTGTTCTAGAGGCAGAGTGACCTTATTAACTGGAGAAACACTCTTGAAAACCCCGCCAATTATCTCTGTGGCCTTGGAAAATAGTCATGGCGAGAGAGTTTACCTGAGTTTTTAAGGTGTTTTTATGGTTTTAGATGGAGAGGGATAAGATTGCTACATTATTAACAGGAGAAACACTCTTGAAAACCCCGCCAATCATCTCTGTGGCCTTGGAAAATATTCATGGTGAGAGAGTTTACCTGAGTTTTTAAGGTGTTTTTATGGTTTTAGATGGAAAGGGATAAGATTTCTACATTATTAACTGGAGAAACACTCTTGAAAACCCCGCTAATCATCTCTGTGGCCTTGGAAAATAGTCGTGTCGAGAAAACAAACCGTTTCTCAATACGGACCAGGAAACAGAACCACGGAAAGGCAGGTCTCGTTTCGCGGTAAACCTGCACTACCTACATGAAAAGGGAACCAGAAGAGAGAATATCGAAGTATAAAGAAGAGACAAGAAGGAAAATAGGAAAAGAGAAAAAAAAACGTAGATAAAAACCAGAGCAGGACGAAAGCAGGAAGTTTAGTGTGTGTATTTCGAGTCAAAGTGTAGTTAACGGAGTGTGATTCAATCCTTTATCGAGCTGAACCCCCCCCCAGGAAAGCCTCATTAGAAAAGGAAAACAAATGAATGATCAGTAAATAGATGAGAAATGAAGGCAAATTAACCGTACCTGTATCTGATTGAAGCCCAAAAGTCTCATCAGGAAAAAAAGAAGAATAGATGAATGATAAGTAGATAAGAGTAAAGTAAATAGATAAATGAATGAATAAATGAAAGAAATAAGATCTAATTAGGTTCGAAATCCATGTGAACTTGTCTGAATGAAGCCAAGAGTCTCGTTACAAAAAATAATAATAGTAAATGAATAATGATGAGTAGATAAGTGAATAAATAGATAAATGAATAGATAGATAAATAAAAGCAAATTAAATCCAGGTGAACTTCTATTTGACAAGCCAAAAGAAGAAGAAACAAATAGATACATAAATGAATAAATGATAACGATAAGTGAATAAATAGATAGATAGATAGACAGTGAATGGGAAGATAGATAGATAAACAAGAGCAAATTAACTTCAAAAATCAGACGAATTTATTTATATCTTGACTGACAACCCAAAAAAAGTCTCACTAGAAAAAAAATAAAATAAATGAATAGATAGATAGATAATAGAACAATAATGATAAATAAATAGATAAAGAAAAATAGATAAATAAACATGTAAAAAAGAGGAAATTCACTCCAAAATCCAGACAAACTCATCTCTAATTAGAAAACGAAAAAAAAAAAAAAAAACAAACAGACAAATAAATAAATAAATAGATAAATAAATTCACCAACCAGGAAGTGTGTGTGTGTGTGTGTGTGTGTGTGTGTGTGTGTGTGTGTACCAGAGAGGCCGCCGCTCATGTATCTGGCCCGGGACGTGACTCTGGGATGCCTGGACACTTAAACACGTACCTGGACACGTACCTAGACACGTACCTAGACACGTACCTGGACACACATTAAGAAAAAAAAAAGTAACTAAATCAAGAAAATGAAAAGAAAAAAAAAAGTCAATCCAGAGAGAAAAAGTAAAAAAAAAAAAAAGAAAAAAATTGTCTTACTTTATATATTTTCCTTTGTTTCTGTTTTTGTTTCTTTAAATTTTATCTTCATGTTTTGTTTCCTCCCTTTTCAATTTCTTTTTTTTTTTTTCGTTTTTCCTCCTTTTTTTTTTTCTTTTTTTGTTCTGTTTCTTCCATACCCTTAAATCTTCTCTCCTTCCTTCCTTCCTTACCTTTTTACCTCCTCCTCCTCCTCCTCCTCCTCCTCCTTTTTTCTTTTTTCTTCTTCATCATCATCATCATCTTGTTGTTGTTGTTGTTGTTGTTGTTGTTGTTGTTGTTGTTGTTGTTGTTGTTGAGGAAAGGGAAAAAGAAAGGAAAATGGGAAATAGAGAGAATGGTCAATACGTGGGAAGAAAAGAAGGAAAAAGGGGAAAAAGGAAAGGGAAAAGGAAAAGAGGGAAGAGAGAGAGAAAGGAGGAAAAAGGGGAAAAGGAAAAGAAAAGAAGGAAAAACAAAAGACATGCAGGTATTGACAAGTTTCCTTTACTGGGGCGTCGAAAAAGAAAAGAGAAAAGGGAAAAGAAGGAAAAAGGAAGAGGAAAAGGACCGTAAAAAAGAAAAAGAAGGAAATAAAGAAGAAATGCTCGATACGTGGAAGTAAAAAGGAAAAGGAAAAGATTAAGGAAAAGGAAAGGAAGAGAAAGGAAAAAAGGAAGGAAAAACAGATGTGGAGGTAATGTCAAGTTTCCCCTATTGGTGTTGAAAAGAAGAATACGAAAGGGAAAAAGGAAAAGAAGAGAAAGAAGAGGAAAAAAGAAAAAAAGAAATGGACGTGGAAAATAAAAAAAAAGGGAAGGAAAAGGAAAAGAAGGAAAAAAAGGAAAAGAAGAGGAAAAAAAAAGAAAAGAAGGAAATAATGCAGGGGGGAGATGTGGA
>NC_059272.1:2057291-2067291 GCF_017591435.1 Portunus trituberculatus | reverse complement strand
TGTGTGTGTGTGTGTGTGTGTGTGTGTGTGTGTGTGTGTTTGTCTGTGTGTATGTGCGTATTATTGACACTTCCACCACAACCCTTTCAGGCAGTAGGCAGAGAGAGAGAGAGAGAGAGAGAGAGAGAGAGAGAGAGAGAGAGAGAGAGAGATGAGGAGCGTGCAAAACCTGGATTTCTTTTCCAGGGAAACTTTTATGACCTAATTATTCGGAGTTATCTTTCCAGGGAAATTAGTGAACGTGACACGGCTCAGAGAGAGAGAGAGAGAGAGAGAGAGAGAGAGAGAGAGAGAGAGAGAGAATAATAAAGTTAGTGATTGAAGTGAAGAGAAGAAAGCCATCAGGGATTGATCGAGAGAGAGAGAGAGAGAGAGAGAGAGAGAGAGAGAGAGAGAGAGAGAGAGAGAGAGAGAGAGAGAGAGAGTTGTACATTCGATAAATCTTACTGTGAATTTCGAGAAGAGGAAGCAGAAAACTCAAGTAATAAAGCTAATGATAATAGTGATAATAATAATAATAATAATAATAATAATAATAATAATAATAATGATAAAATGAGACGATATTGATACTGTGCAGAAAATTAGGAGAGAGAGAGAGAGAGAGAGAGAGAGAGAGAGAGAGAGAGAGAGAGAGAGAGAGAGAGAGAGATAATGAATGCTATCCAAACTTTCATTCTTCTAAACAACAAGGCAGATACGAACAACAACAACAACAAAACAAAACAAGAACAACAACAACAAAAACAAAAACAAGAACAACAACAACAACAACAACAACAACGAATAGTTAGACAATATTTCCCAAACTTTCTCTTGACAAGTTAATTAATTTTTTGTTTAATTTTATATCATTTTATTTATTTATTTATTTATTTATTTTTTTTTTTTTTGCAATATGTTACTTGGAGACAAAACAGCTGAGTTATATTTCAACATTGCCATCCTTGATAGTGTAGGAATATTACTTAGATAGAAAGGCAGGGAAACACTTAACACTATACTAATACACATATTCTACACTTCATACATCTGGCAGCCAACACCTACCCACAATCCTCAGGTTAGCACCCAGACCGATGAGAGGACACACACACACACACACACACACACACACACACACACACACACACACACACACACACCCGAGTTGCCAGGATTGTATATACGTGTTGACTGTCTCCTGGACTTAACTTCAAGCCCTGTGATAGTGACAGCTCTATTAATCTAACGCGGATTTTTTTTATATAGGGCCCTGTGAGATCCCACCTGCATGACCCAGAACATGGCGCGGTGAACGGCCCTCAACAGGTTATAGTAGCTGAAGTAAATAGAGAGAGCGTTGGAGAGTGGAAGCTATGAGAGAGAGAGAGAGAGAGAGAAAAGAAAGAAAGAACAAGGATAAGAAAAAGAAAAAGAAGAAGGACAAGAACGTGAAGAAAAAAGGTAAAGCAAAGATGAGAAAAGATGAGAGAGAGAGAGAGAGAGAGAGAGAGAGAGAGAGAGAGAGAGAGAGAGAGAGAGAGAGAATAAACATAACCGAATACGTTGGGGTCGTAAGTCGCGCAGCAGAGAGAGAGAGAGAGAGAGAGAGAGAGAGAGAGAGAGAGAGAGAGAGAGAGAGATAGCAACATGAGGAGAGGAAGACATCTATTTGAGGCATTACTGAGAGAGAGAGAGAGAGAGAGAGAGAGAGAGAGAGAGAGAGAGAGAGAGCAGCAGCAGTAGTAGTAGTAGTAGTAGTAGTAGTAGTAGTAGTAGTAGTAGTAGTAGTAGTAGTAGTAGTAGTAGTAATAAGAAATAAAAAAAAAGAAAAAGAAATGTAAAGTAGACGCAGGAAAAGAAAGAAAATGGAAAAAAGAAAGAATATCACTTTTTTTTCTTTTCTTTCCAATGGTTCCCTAATTTACCATTGTTGCATCACTTTCACACACACACACACACACACACACACACACACACACACACACACACACACACACACACACACACACACACACACTGCCTGCCCCTATACAGTCTAAATATATGAGTGTGCTCTATTTGTGTGTGTTTATTTATATCTTGTGTTTACTGGGGTCACTTCACTGTCTGTTCTGATCTTCCTCTTCTCATATTCTCGTCTCCAATTATTGTTTTTTTGTTTTCTTTTTTTTTTTTCTTAGTGCCAGCAAAATATTTATCTTCGTTAGTCTGTTTCTCTTTCTCTCCCTCTCTCTCTCTGTCTTTCTCTCTCTCTCTCTCTCTCTCTCTCTCTCTCTCTCTCTCTCTCTCTCTCTCTGTTTACGACTTGATTGTTTTCTTTTTCTTGTTATTTTTCGTCTTCTGCATCTCCTCTTACTTGTTCCCTTGCTAATAACTTCTTCTTCTTCTTCTTCTTCTTCTTCTCATCTTCTTTCTCATCTTCCTAACGTTACTCGTTTTCTTCACAATTATTCTTTTTGTGTATCTTTAATCTCTCTCTCTCTCTCTCAGTCGTCAGAAGTAATATTTTTCCTATTATTATTATTATTATTATTATTATTATTATTATCTTATCTTTATTTCTTTTTTCTTTTCTACACATTTCCTCATCTTTCCCATCCCTTCTCCTCTTCCTCTTCCTCTTCCTCTTCCTCCTTCTCCCCCTCCCCCCCTTGCCAGTCAGTCAGTGTCCCTCCATCTCTTTACAAAGGCTCCAGTTGAAGTTACACGATTTTTTCAGAGTTCATTTTTGTTTTGGTCCTAGTGACAGATTAACCAGGTTTCTATATTGCCGCCGGGAGAAACACTCGTTCACACCCAGCCGAGGGTTTCACAGTAGTCATATGGGAGGGCGAAGCGTTTCAGAATATAGGGGTCTGGGTGTCTCTCTCTCTCTCTCTCTCTCTCTCTCTCTCTCTCTCTCTCTCTCTCTCTCTCTCTCTCTCTCTCTCTCATGTTCTTAAGGGAGGAAAAGAAGAAGAATGATTAAAAAAAGAGAAAAAGAAAGAATGAAAGATAATTACAGTAACTTGATTAACTCTCTCTCTCTCTCTCTCTCTCTCTCTCTCTCTCTCTCTCTCTCTCTCTCTCTCTCTCTCTCTCCGCCGCGGCACACTCCCAGAGCAAGTTCCCGCCCCGCCATGCTAACACTTTATTTCCTTCCTGCCGCAACATAAACTGCCACGCCGCCACAAGTTTGCCAACGTGAGGCGCCGAGATACATCCAGAATAGAGAGAGAGAGAGAGAGAGAGAGAGAGAGAGAGAGAGAGTTACAGTAGTTTATCTTTCATTCTTTCCTCTTTTTTTCTTTTTCTAATTTTTCTTCTTCTTTCTCTCCCTTAAGAAGAATGTAGAGAGAGAGAGAGAGAGAGAGAGAGAGAGATTCCTGTATTCTGAAACGCTTGATTCTTCCACTACGATTGTTTTTAAAGACTTGGCCAGGTTTTCAAGAGTGTTTCTCCCGTTGGTAATATAGAAATCTTGTTAATTTGTCACTAGTACCGCAGAAAAGCACTTTTAACCCCTTCAATACTGGGACATACTTTTTACCTTGAGATTTGTGTACGATAAGACCATTTACTTCACATTAGGAAAGGTCTATGGAGGTCAGAAGGATTAATGGCCACAGTCTTCACTATTTCAATCTCCCACATGAGTTTCTGAAGCTGTATAAAATCACCAAATAGTCACCAGAATGAATATGGAAACGCGTCATGGTACTGAAGGGGTTAAAGATTCGTGTAACTTCAACTAGAGCAATGTTTTCCAATCTTTTCCGGCCATAGCACCCCTGTTGTTATGTCTAAGCAATCCAGCACCCGTAATATCTTGTTGATAGAATGATAAAAGAAAGTGAAGTGTGTGCATCCCTTCCCAGCACCCCCTATCACTCATTTCAGCAACTAGAGCCTTTGGAAAGAGATGGAAGTACTGACAGAGAATTGTTTGAGAATATGACCCATAGATGGCGTTAGCGGGATGGCGTGACTCGGCTCAGTTGTGCGGTGTTTTGAAACGTTTTTTGCTTTCCTCCTCAGTACTTTGAAAATGCTCTCGGTGAAGTTACACGGGTTTATAAGAGTGTTTTATGCTTTAGTGACAGATTAACAAGTTTTCCACGTTATCAGTAGGAGAAACAGTCTTGAGAACCCGCCTGGTCATGTCTGTGGCCTTTGAAGACAAGCAGTGGTGAGAAAACGTGAGCCAAGTAGCGCGTGGCGGGAATACCTGCGTGTTTTGAGTGGTCTTTACTTGTGGTTAGTGAAAATTGATGGTGAGTTTCTTCAGTGGGAAAAAAAAAAAAATACGTAAGAAGAAAGGATTGAGAAAGGTTATAGGTGTTGAGATGAGAGAAGATTTGTGCCAATATGAGACACTTCCGCGCCTCACACCACCTTCACTGTTTTCAAAGGGCTCTAGTTGAAGTGACGCTGGTTTTTAAGGGTGTTTCTGTGATTCTAGTGACATGTAAATAAGTTTTCTGCATTTTCAACAGGACAAATACTCCTTAGAACACTTTCACACAGCATCTTCACTATTTTCAAAGGGGTCTAGTTGAAGTGACACGGGTTTTTAATTAAGGGTGTTTCTGTAATTCTAGTGACATGTTAACAAGTGTTCTGCATTACCAACAGGACAAATACTCTTTATAACTGGGCTAATCGTCTCTGTGGTCTTTGAAAATGGCTGTGGTGAGAGAGGGAAGCGTTTCTGAGTATGGCAATTGGTGTAGAGAGGGTCAACCTTTATGAGAGAATAAATAATTGGATGAAATGGTGATAGAAATAAGATGAATACTGGTTAGGAGAGTGTGTGCGATAGAAACTTTAAATTGTCTTGATTAGAAGTTCATAAAAGTTTTGTTCTTAATTATTTGCTTTGTATATTTTGCGAGTAAAGTTTCGTGTGTGTGTGTGTGTGTGTGTGTGTGTGTGTGTGTGTGTGTGTGTGTGTGTGTGTGTGTGTGTGTGTGTCGTGACCTTGCTGCCTCCTGACCTTTTCCTTCCTCTTCATTCTTCTTCTTCTTTTTCATTTTATTCTCTCTCTTATTTCATTCACATTCTTCCTTCCTTCCTTCCTTCCTTCCTTCCTTCCTTCCTTTTGTTTTATTGGTTCTTCTCTTCCTTTTTTATTTTATTTTATTGTTTTATTTCATTTTCTTATTTTTCTTGTGTACATTTTCCTTTTTTTTTTTTCTTTTCTTCACTAATATAATGATTGATTTTTACTAGTCCTCCTCCTCCTCCTCCTCCTCCTCCTCCTCCTCCTCCTCCTCCTCCTCCTCCTCCTCCTCCTCCTCCTCCTCCTCCTCCTCCTCCTCCTCCTCCTCCTCCTCCTCCTCCTCCTCCTCCTCCTCCTCCTCCTCCTCCTCCTCCTCCTCCTCCTCCTCCTCCTCCTCTTTTATCTATGCATTCTTCTGTTCATTAGCTCCTTCTTGTTTTCTTGTTATTCTTGCTTTTCTTGCCCTCCTCCTCCTCCTCCTCCTCCTCCTTCAGTAGAACGATTGTGAAGGAGAAATTGGTACCGGATGTGTGACTGCGTGTGTGCGTGTGCGTGTGCGTGTGCGTGCGTATGACATTCACCAAGACTGACGCTTAATTTGGGGCCGCGGGAAACTCATTAAAGCTTCCTAATCACACGACACGATACGCTTGACTCGATACGCTTCTCTGATCACACCCTGAAGTTTTTTTTTTTTTTTTTTTTTTTTTTTTTTTTTTTTTTCAATCTATCTTATTATTGTTTTGACCTACATTTTGCTTCTTCTTCTTCTTCTTCTTCTTCTTCTTCTTCTTCTTCTTCTATCTTTTTTTTCAAGCCTTTGTATTCTAATTAGTCACGTGGGAAGGAGATAGATTGGAGAATGTATAAGGTTGGTCTTCAGAAACGTTTTACTCTCTCTCTCTCTCTCTCTCTCTCTCTCTCTCTCTCTCTCTCTCAGTAAGTAAATAAATAAATAAGTAAATAAGTAAAAGGTGTCGTCATTTGGGAGTGTGGGTTGGGGGGCTCTCGGAGTGTGGAGTGTGTCGGACTAAAGACGAGGAGGAGGAGGAGGAGGAGGAGGAGGAGGAGGAGGAGGAGGAGATCTACTATTAATAATAGTAAAGACAGGGAAGAAAATAGGAAGAGAAAGAGAGAGAGGAAGATGAATAGATTGAGGCGTCGTGTTTACAAATTAATCTGCCGAGCGCCACCAAAGGAAAGAAAAAGAAAAAAAGAAAAGAAAAGGGGAGAGAGTGAGAGAGAGAGAGAGAGAAAAAAAAAAACAAGGATCTCATTTCCCCTCCTTCATTACTGCTAACACACACACACACACACACACACACACACACACACACACACACACACACACACACACACACACACACACACACACACTGCGAGGAAGAAAGGAAAAATTTTTATCTTCTTTTACCAGTTAGCACAGTTTATCCTTTTTCAGGGAAGTGAGAGAGAGAGAGAGAGAGAGAGAGAGAGAGAGAGAGAGAGAGAGAGAGAGACGAGGGGGGAATAGATAAGAAATAGGAAAGTTTTGTCACTCGAACTAGGAAGGAAAGAGAGAGAGAGAGAGAGAGAGAGAGAGAGAGAGAGAGAGAGAGAAATAGGAAAGTTGTCACTCGAACTAGGAAAAAAGATAGATAGATAGATAGAGAGAGAGAGAGAGAGAGAGAGAGAGAGAGAGAGAGAAAGACAGGAAACAACAAGAACTCACGTCACATTTAAATAAGCACGAAGCAAGCAGTCTGCGTCACCCAACCCCAGGAAAATTGTCTCAACACCAGGAAACAGAGGAAACACTGACCACAACAAGCACTTCTACTCAGCATGCATAGTGGGACTCATCACATGCTCACGTGGAAAAGTGGGACGAGAGAAAGGAGGGAAGGTGGGAAAAAGGAGGGAAAATAATAAGAGAAGTGGGAAAGGAAAAGTGGGGAAAAAGTAGAAAAGTGAAAAAAGGGAGGGAAAATAGGAGGAAAAGTAAAGGAAAAGGAGGAAATGCGAAAAAAAGGGAGAGAAATGGAGAAAACGAGGAGGAAAAGGGGGAAAATTAGGAGGAAAAGTGGAAAAAAGGATGAAAAGAAAAAAAGGAGGAAAAGTAGAACGAAAGGAGAAGTGTAAAAGGAAGATGGAAAGTGGGAAAAAGGAGGAAAAGAAAAGAAATCACGTGTATTTGGATGGAGTTCTTTTTCCTTTTTTCCATTTTTTCTGTCTTTCCTTCTTTCCTTCTTATTATTTCCTCTTTATTCTTGTAATCCTCAAAAACGACATATTTATATTCATCACTTTTCTTTATCTTTCTATTCTCTCTCCTTTAAATCATGAGAGAGAGAGAGAGAGAGAGAGAACGCATTAACCCCCTAACAGTACCACCACGCTGCGTTTTTACAATTCTTTTAACTATTTAGCGATCTTACACAGCTTCAGAAACACATGTTGGGATTAGAATAGTAAAGACACTGAACCAGTAATCTTTTGACCTCCACAGACCCTTCCTAATGTGAGTAAAACCGTCAAATCACACTAGAACATCAAGGTAAAGAATGTGTGTCGGTATTGTAGGAGCTAAGCAAATAAATCTTTAGTAAACACATTAGAAAAATAAATAGATAAATGAAACCGCGCTAAGATGACACAAAATATGATATGAATAAAAAAAAAATAGATAAATAGAACCGTCAAATCATACTAAGTCATGAAGGTAAAGAATCATCATGAGCAAAATAACTTAAATCTGAAAACAAAATAAATAGATAAATGAAACCGCGCTAACATGACACAAAATGGCTGTAATCTCAAACACAGTGAATGAAATCGAGAATATATTAAAGAGTTTTCAATATTTCTTTCACAATTCTGCTTTAGTTTTGATCAATTGTCAGCACCGTGGGATTGGAAAAGTAAAGACTATGGCCATTAATCTTTTGACCTCCACAGAGCCTTCTTAATGTAAATAAGACCGTCTAATCACACTAGAACATCAAGCTAAAAAAAATATGTTTCAGTTTTGAAGGGACTAAACAAAAGTAACTCCAGTAAACACATCTGGAAAAAAAGAAGAAAAAAAAACAGCTAAGATGATGCAAAATGGCAGTAATCTCAAACACAGTGAATGAAATCAAGAATATATTAAGGATTTCAATATTACTTTCACAATTCTGCTAGTGTTTTGATCAATTTTCAGCACCGTTAGTGACAAAATGAAATCGAGAATATGTTAAGACTTTTAATAATACTTTTACGATTTTAATACAGTTTACCCTTGAAAAAAAACTTGATAATTTGCCTTGGTGGCCTCAGAGAATAGCCTAGACGGGAAGAACAAAGGAAGAACGGCCGGAAGGAAGCACATGGTTTATACAACGCCTCATTCTCTCACCCCGACTGTTTTCAAAGGCCACGCCGATGACTAGCCTGGTTCTCACGATTGTTTCTCTTGTTCATAGCGTAGAAATCATGTTGGTCTCTCGCTGAAACACCAGAAACACCCTTAAAAACGCGTGTACTTTCAACTGGAGCCCTTTGAATGTAGTGGAGTTGCTGCGAAGGAGTGTTTCCAAATGTGTTCATTATCCAAAATTCTGAAACGCTTTGCTCTATCACCACGACTATTTTCAAAGACCACAGAGATGAATTGCCGGCTTCTCGCGAGTGTTTCTCCTATTAACTATATAGAAAACCCATTAATCTGTCACTAGAACACTAAAAACACTCTTAAAAACACCCGTAACTTCACCCAGATCCTCTCAAAATAGTAAGACCTTCTTCAGAAACGCTTTGCTAATCTCACCACTACTATTTTCAAAGGCCACAGAAATGATTTGCCTGGTTCTCAAGACTGTTTCTCCTATTGATAATGTAGGAGGGATGTTAATTTGTCTTTAAAACCGCAATGACACCCTTAAAACCCCGGGGAACTTAAACTACAGGCTTTTGAAATGGTATAGGTGCGGCGCGAAAGTGTCTTGAGAATACTTACGGTAAGAGGGAGGAGACGAGACAGCAGAGGGCGGTAAGGAAGGGCCTCTTGCTAGCCACTATACCAACGCTCTTCACTATCTGGGACTTGCATTATCGCCTTCTTAGTAACGGGAAGAGAGGTCGTGTTCCCGTCTGGCGGCACACACACACACACACACACACACACACACACACACACACACACACACACACACACACTCTGACATCATCATCCTCTCTGTCTATCTATTACTTGCTCTTCTCTTGTTCTCTTCTTCTTCTTATTATTATTATTGTTATTGTTGTTAGTCATTATTATTGTTGTGGCTCTTCTTCTCTTTCTTTTTTTTTCTTCCTTTCTTTTTTTCTTTCTCTTCTTCGTTTTTATTCTTTTTTTTCTTTTTCTTTTATGGAGTAGATGTGGTTGTTTTTTGTTCTTGTTTATTGTTGTAGTTTTTTTTTCTTCCTTCTCCTCCTCCTCCTCCTCCTCCTCCTCCTCCTCCTCCTCCTCCTCCTCCTCCTCCTCCTCCTCCTCCTCCTCGTCCTCCTCCTCCTCCTCGTTTATCTATGCATTTCTCTTTTCATTAGCTCCTTTTCTTGTTTCCTTTTTATTCTTGTTCGTCTTGCCTTCCTCCTCCTCCTCCTCCTCCTCCTCCTCCTCCTCCTCCTCCTCCTCCTCCTCCTCCTCCTCTTTTTCTGTTATTTTGGAAGTCATGTTTTCCTGTTGTGACACATTAAAGGAGAGAGAAGATAAGAAGAGAAAATGTAATAATAAAACAATAAAAACAACAACTTGAGTGATGGACCTAAATATAATGAACCGGTCCACCTACTACTACTACTACTACTACTACTACTACTACTACTACTACTACTACTACTACTACCACCAAACAAATACAAATAGGTAAATAAAACAATGAAGAAAAAGAAAAAAAACACAGACAACCACAACAGAGAGAGAGAGAGAGAGAGAGAGAGATAATAATGAAGGTGGTGAAGATACAAGGTTGAACACATCCCAAGCCCAAAATAAGAGTATCCTGCGGGCGTGTGTGTGTGTGTGTGTGTGTG
>NC_059272.1:1999791-2054791 GCF_017591435.1 Portunus trituberculatus | reverse complement strand
CGAGGGCCCCCTTCCCCCTTTCTCCCTCGCCTTGAAGAAGTGGAAGGAGCGCCACCCGGATAGGCTGTGAGGGGCGCGGCACACAACCCTTCCTGCAGTGCGTGGTGCGTCCCTCATCGGCGCCTGGCTGGTGGAGGGGCGGCGGGCGGGGCTGGGTGAGGGATGTGGTGCGGGGAGCGGGGCAGGTGGTGTGGACACAGTAGGTGGTCACACCCAGGTTGCCTCAGCTTCCGGGGCTTCCTGTTACGAGATTATACACCCGCCCGTGTGTCCAGTTGCCGGGATGGCGGGGTGGGGCTGGGTGGTGGAGGGCTGCGCGGGGCGGGGCGGGGCGGCGTACCTGTCTCTGCCGCTGAGGAGAGGGTGTGGCTGCCTGCCTGCCAAGAGGGAGGCCCCGGGAGGCCGCGCGATATTTAGTGTGTGGTGATGGAGTGCATGAGTGGCGCGTCTGGGCGTGAGCCAAAGCCCCGGGACGCCCGTGCCTCGCAGCAGCCCCGCCCCGAGCGGCCCCGCCCCGACCCGCCTGCGGTTGTGGGTCGCTTTTTCTTTCCCAACCCACTTGACCGCGCTCATGACAGCTGCCTGAAGCAATGATGTACTGCCACAGTGTGTGTGTGTGTGTGTGTGTGTGTGTGTGTGTGTGTGCGTGCGTGCGCTGCGTTCCTTTGCCTTGCCTCAGGAACGTTAATGTGTGATATTTGAGCCACGGTGTAGTTGTTGTGTTGTTAACCGGTGACTGTCTGTGTTGCAGGTGCGGCTGGGAGTGGAGCTGTGGGAGGTAGGTGAGCCCCTGGCCCCGGGCGAGGCGGACCCCGGCGGTGGTGAGGGCGTTGGGGGCGGCTTGAACCCCCCGGGACCCTCCCAGGGGGGGACAGGCGTCCCTGGCACCACCCGCAGCAACTCTTCCCGTAGCGACACCTCATCTTCGGAAGCCTCGTCCTCGTCGAGCGGATCCTCCTCGGGGGCCCTGCGCCGCCCCTGCCTGCTCACGGCGCTCTCTGACCCCGGCTACGAGTCTGCGCACCCGCCGGACGACGAGCGCGAGGACGCCGAGCGGCGGCGGCGGCGGGAGTGCTGCCAGGGCGGGGAGGACATGTCTCTGAGGGAGCGATGCGAGGGGCGCGAGGGCTCCCCGCTGCACCAGGGCCTCACGCGCTCCCGTTCCTTCGGGGGCCTGCTCACCCATCGCCGCTCGGGCTCCGGCGCCGGCTCTCCGCAGCAGGCGGCGGCCAGGGCGGGGTGGGCGGGGCAGGGTGTGCTGGGCCAGACGGGCTCGTCACCCAGGGACGTGCGCCGCGTGCTGGCGCTGCCGCCCCACGTCAAGGTGCCGAAGTCCCCGCGGCCGGAGCGCGCCTCGCAGATCAGCAGCAGCGTGGCTCACGGCCTCAAGGACTGCGTGGGCGTCACCAAGCAGGACCTGGAGGCGCTGCACCAGGTGTCCCAGGATGCACACCTGCACCAGGTGAGTCTCCGCCCACCAGCGGAACGTGCCCTCAGGCTGCCAAGCAGGCTTCACGCCGCGGGGAATACACACGCCCTCACACCATACACACACCACACACGCCCACACATCACACCATACCACACCACACACCACACCACAGACCACACCACAGACACGCCCACACACCACACCACACCACACCAGACCACACACCACACCACAAACACGCCCACACACCACACCACACCACACCACAGACACGCCCACACACCACACCAAACCACACCACACCACACCACACCAAACCACACCAAACCACACACCACATCACAGACACGCCCACACACCACACCACACCACACCAAAACACAGCACAGACACACCCACACACCACACCACACCACACCACACCACAGACACGTCCACAGCCTCGGCCAG
This sequence comes from Portunus trituberculatus, assembly GCF_017591435.1. Lineage (NCBI taxonomy): Eukaryota > Metazoa > Arthropoda > Malacostraca > Decapoda > Portunidae > Portunus > Portunus trituberculatus. The sequence continues at coordinate 2,052,909 of NC_059272.1, read as the reverse complement.
TGATGTCCATGGTGATGTGATGCGCTCACTTGACACACTTCACGCCTTACACAACCCGCGCCTCAACACACCCACGCCTCGCGCTGGGAAGGAGACAACCTCAAGTGGGGATAATGATGCACTTCTCCTTGACTCTCCCTTTGTGTCAAGCGAGGAGCAGCACACACACACACACACACACACACACACACACACACACACACACACACACACACACACACACACACACACACACACACACACACACACACACACACACTTACAAGGGGTACTCACAATCTGCCGTTCTCTCAGTACTGTAGGTGGTGTGTGGGCGCCGCGTGGTGGTCCCAGCAGCACCTCCCTTGCCGCGCCCTGTCCTCCCTCCGGCACCAGCATCACTCTCACCTCAATGTTTCCTCCTCAGGGTTTCCACACGGGCTCTCTGGAATGACAACTCTCCGCCAGTGACCTGTGTGTTGCTCGCGTCATGTCCATCAGTCATGTCTTGGGGGTTTCTTTCTAGGGAGACAAAACAATACCTATTTGAAGATTCACCTTTAAACTCTTCAACACCATGACGCGATTTCGTATTTGTTCTGCTTCCTATTTGGTGGGTTTATACAGCTTCAGAGACTCTTGTGGGGGATTAAATTTGTAAAGACTCTGGCCATTAATCTTCTGACCTCCATAGACACTTCTTGATGAAAATAGAATGGTTTAGTTATACCCAAAATTCAGTAAAAAATGCCTCCCAGTATTGAAAGGGTTAACTCCATTTTCTTCCCTTTTCTTTGATGATAATATTCTTGTAACGAATGATTTCTAAGCTTTTCCAGTAACGTTATGGCATTTTTTCCATTATTTGAGTCAATCCTAAATGGTTTCATTGAACAAAAAACACAACAGTAGCGCAGCATTTTGATAATTGAAACACTCATACACCATAGCGGTCAGTAATACCCTCCTAAATATCACGTAGCTAAGACCAAGCCAATATATCAAGCTGAAAATGAACCAGAGTGCTGAAAAAATCTGCTTACATGTACTTAAAGATCTCAGCCACTCGATCACTGTCAGTAGTACCCTTGAAAAGACTCGTAACACTAAACTTTAACCTTACCAGTATATCAAAGCTTAGAAAAACCAAGATACTAAATGATAACAGCTACTTAAAGTCTTCAATCCCCTTATAAAGACTTCAATCCCCTTATAAAGACTTCAATCCTTCCAATAGAGATTCCAACCCCTTCCATCAGTTAAAACAGTCAGATACACCTTTCAGAAATACACTAAACGCACACCAGAACAGTTTATCAAGCTGTAAGAGAAACCAGAGTCCTTAATTAAAAATACACCTCCCTTTTTCATTTATGTTTTTATAAATTTTTCGTTTCCCTTGAGATTATTCTACAACGTGTTTTTATTTCCATTTCTTCTTCCTCTCTACAATTTTTTCCCCTTCCCCGAATCTTTTAACTTTTTTTCTCTCTCACTTTGATTTTTATTGTTTTCTTTCATGGAACTTTTTTTTTCCCCCACCAGTAATGAACAAAGTAACTTGAATTATTGACTCGTGGTGTTGTTTTGTCTCTCGTTACCTGTGTGTCTCTTAGAACCATTATTATTGCACATCAACCCAAGTGCTCCTGATCAACCTGCTAATGGTGTTCTGTTTCTCTCCTGGTAGCAGTCTCAGGGGCGACTGTATGAGGTGGAGAAGGTAAGAGAACCCCCCCCCCTACAACAACACACTCTCTCCCCCTCTGCATGTGTGGTGCTGTCTTTCCCCCCTCCTCCCTCCTTCCTCCTCCTCTTGATGCTAATGATGATTTCTTTTACGAGTTTATGAGGCTACTGATGCTGATGTTGATGCTCCTCTCCTGCTCGGCTTATCTGTTGTTATTTGTCCTTCCTCTTCTTTTTCCTCTTTCTCTATCATATCTGTCTCTTTGTCCTTCTCGCTCACTTGTTTTCTTGTTTACTCACTTTTTTCTCCCTCTTCTTTCCTCTTTCTCTCTCTCTCTCTCTCTCTCTCTCTCTCTCTCTCTCTCTCTCTCTCTCTCTCACTTGTGTTCTCGTTACCTACTTGTTTCTTTTGCCCACTTTCTCTCTCTCTCTCCTTCTGCCACTGCCACTCTTGTTTCTCATGTGTCATTCTTGTTGCTTCTGTTCTTATTATTATTCTTTCCTGTTATGTTCCTCTCACTCAGTTTTCTTACCTCTTTTCCTCGAGCTCTTTCTCTCTCATAACCACGCTTTGTTCCTCTCTTTTTTTTTTTTTTTTTTTTTTGTTACCTCTTTTCCTTCTTCACGTCATCGTCTTCCATTAACTCGCTAACAGTCCTCGCGTTCATCACCATCGCTCGCCAGACGGAGAGAATTGTGGCGAGAGGGAAGGAGTGAGATTTGAACGTGCGTGCATGGGAGCGAAGGATTCTACCACTAAGTCAATACATATTCTGAAACACTTCCGCGCCTCACACTACCTTCACTGTTTTCCAAGGGCTCTAGTTGAAGCTACATGGTTTTTTTTAAGGGTTTCTGTGATTCTAGTGACATGTTAACAAGTTCTCTGCATTATCAACAGGACAAATACTCTTTGAACTCGGCTATTCGTCTCTGTGGTCTTTGAAAATGGCCGTGGTGAGAGAAGGAAAAGTTTCTGAATATGGCGCTTACCCACGACGTAATCTACTACTTAAGGATACCGATGATAACGCTTATGTCATTGCGTGGACCAATTTTTGCCCAGAAATAAACTAGTATTTCGAAATTACTGAGATAAGTACAACAATCACTACGCTTGTATCGCCTCGCCCGTTTTTGCTCTCTCACCGTCACTATTTTCCGAAAGCTCTAGTTGAAGATACTCGTGTTTTTAACCCCCTTCAGTACTATGAAGTGTTTTCATATTAATTCTGGTGACTATTTGGTGATTTTACACAGCTTCAGAAACTTATGTGGGGGCATTAAAATAGAGAAAACTGTGGTCATTTATCTTGTGACCTCCATAGACCCTTCCTAATGTCAATAAAATGGTCTAATCGTACACAAATCTCATGGTAAAAATGTGTTCCAGTACTGAAGGGGTTAAGAGTATTTTTGTGGTTCTGATGATAGATTGCCAAGATTACTTACTAGTTTATGATAAGGAGAAGCTGTCTTGAAAACCCGGCTAGTCGTCTCTGTGGCCTTGGAAAATTGTCGCAGTGAGAGAACAGCTTTTCTGAACACACACACCGACCATCACTTGCTCGTTCATGTGTTTACTGCCAGACACACTCGCGCGTTTATCATCGTTACGTAATTCGTTCTGGAAGCAGCAGCGTTGTGTGAAAGCACGAGTAAAGCCGCGTGAAGCCAAATATTACACAGTGCTGTGGTATTAGATTAAACGTGATATGCTCCGCTGCCTTGGAAGTGAGAATGTATGAGGTGAAAGGAAGGTTTGGTGTATGACTTCACCGCTTCCGTAGCCACCATGACGCGTTTCTGCTCAATACTTGGTGATTTAATACAGTTTCAGAGACTTACGTATGGGTTTAAAGTAGTGAAGACTGCCCATTAATCTTCTGTCCTCCATCGATCCTTCCCAATGTAAATGCACGCGTCTAATAGTACCCCAAAACTTGCGGTAAAAAAAAAAATGCGTCCCAGTACTGAAGAGGTTAATTGAAGTCCAGGCCAGCGAACTTTGAATCACGCGGAATAAATTAAAAAAAAAAAAAAAAAGAGTACACAGAGAAATAAAAGAAACATAAAATGGAAAAAAAAAAAAGATTAGTAAAAGAAAGGAAATAGATCAAAAGAAGAAAAGTAAGAAAGAGAATTGTTTAAAAGAGGTGAGTTATTATGAAGAAAATGAATAAAACAAAGAAAACAGCAATAGATAGATAAATAAGAGGAACAACAGTGACAATGAGAACAAATATACGTGACTTAGATACTGATATATGACTACAGAGGTGAAAGAGACTAAAATGAAAATAAAAATAAAATACAAATAGATAATGCGTGTAGGGGCCTTCATTGCTGTCAAAGGGCTCCTAGTTAAAGTGACACGGGTTTTTTAAGAGTGTTTCTGTAATTCTAGTGACATGTTAACAAGTTTTCTGCATTATCAACATGCATACAAATACTCTTTACATCACTTCACTGTTTTCAAAGGGCTCTAGTTGAAGTGACACGGTTAGAGAAACAACAACCATTTATATATCTAGCTAGTTGGTAATTAGTTAACGTTAAAATTACATTAAAACGAGATGCAATACAATGATGATAATGACAACGAAAATAACGTTATACGCTTAGTCATTAGACATCACTTAGTGTTGTAAAAATAGAAATAAAGGTACAAGAGAGAGAGAGAGAGAGAGAGAGAGAGAGAGAGAGAGAGAGAGAGAGAGAGAGAGAGAGAGAGAGAGAGAGAGAGAGAATCGCCGCCCCCCACACTACACTATAACTAACTATACATTATTATACCAACTACACTATATAACTAACTACACTATATAACTAACATTAGCTTTAGTGCTGCATTTATTTATTTATTTATTTTCTATTTATTTATTTATTTATTTGTGTGTATTAGTATTTTGTAGGAGGCATCGCAAAGTGTTGTAAAAATAGAAATAAAGGTACGTACATTTGCTGCTCCGTGACACTTACCAGGTACAATATTAAAGAGAGAGAGAGAGAGAGAGAGAGAGAGAGAGAGAGAGAGAGAGAGAGAGAGAGAGAGAGAGAGAATGAATATCGCCACCCACACTACACTATTAACATTAGCAGCAATTTTAATGGTAGACTTGCACGGATGAAATAAAAAAAAAAAGGAAAGAAAAAGAAGGAAAAGTTGATAATGACAGTGCTATATTTATTTATTTATTATTTTTGTATTAGTATTTTTCTATTTTACACGGGAAATCAGATTAAACAAGGAAGGAAAGAGGGAAGGAAAGGAAGAGAGAGCTTTGCGTGGGTTATACTGTGATATGTAGCAAGAATAGTTACGACTTTATTTTATGTACGAGGGGGAAAACTAGCCAAAAAAACTGCAGAAATAGTGTTAGTTAGTTACCACACATACATTATTTTACTCATCTTACTGTCTATCACTTCCTATGTACCTAAAAACAACCTAATAATCTCGTACTTGCTTTCGAGAGAGTTAGTTAGCCTTGTTGCCTTTGTTTATTCAGCAGGCAATGGCAGGTAGAAGGGATTGCCGGATTAATATTCCATCGTGTGTTGCCATCAGCCAGCCCGGGTTGTTACTCTGCTGTTATTGATTAGTGTGTGTGTGTGTGTGTGTGTGTGTGTGTGTGTGTGTGTGTGTGAACGTCGATTATACCGCCTCGACTCGCACGCTATGTCGATTTTAACGTAACTCATACTCGAAAGCTCATTTTAGTTAACTTTTATTCACTTGTTTTGCTTTTTACTTTATTTTACGACCATAATTCGTTCACAAATTGCAGACGGAAGCAAGGAAAAAAAAAATGAAAAAAGACCTGTCTGATAGTTTTAAAGGTCCGTATTGTGAAACGTTTTGCTCTCTCACCACCACTGCATTCCAAAGGCTCCAATTGAAGGTACTCGTGTTTTTTAAGAGTATTTTTGTGGTTCTGGTGATAGAGTGACAAGATTTTTGGTTTATTAAAAGGAAAAACTGTATGAAAAACTCGGGTAGTTGTCTCTGGGGTGATAAAGGAAGGCGTCACTGCTTTCCAAAGGCTCCAGTTAAAGATACTCGTGTTTCTTGAGAGTATTTTTATAGTTCTGATAATGGATCCTCATGTTTTAATTTTAAGAGTATTTTTTTTATTCTGGTGATGGATTGGCAAGATTTCTAGTTTATTAAAAGGACAAGCTGTCTTGAAAACCCGCCATGTTGTCTCTGTGGCCTTGGAAAACTGAGAACTGAGAGGAGAAGGCGTTTTTGTTTACTGGCGTTTCAAGACATTCAGAAACGCTTTGCTCTCTCACCAGGACTATTTTCCAAGGCCACAGATGATTAGCTGGTTTTTCAAGACTGTTTCTCCTATTAATAATGTAGAAATCTTGTTCCTTTGCCTTTAGAACCGTCAAAACACTTTATAAAACGCTTTGCTCTCTCACCAGGACTATTTTCCAAGGCCACAGAGATGACTAGCGGGGTTTTCAAGAGTGTTTCTCCAATTAATAATGTAGAAATCTTGTTCTTTTGCCTTTAGTACCATCAAAACACTTTATAAAACGCTCTTCTCTCTCACCGCGACTATTTTCCAAGGCCACAGAGATGATTAGCGGGGTTTTCAAGAGTGTTTCTCCAATTAATAATGTAGAAATCTTGTTCTTTTGCCTTTAGTACCATCAAAACACTTTATAAAACGCTCTTTTCTCTCACCGCGACTATTTTCTAAGACCATTGAAATGATTAGCGGGGTTTTCAAGAGTGTTTCTCCAATTAATAATGTAGAAATCTTAACACTGCCTTTAGAACCATCAAAACACTTTAAAAAAACGCTCTTTTCTCTCACCACAACTATTTTCTAAGGCCACAGAGATGACTAGCGGGGTTTTCAAGAGTGTTTCTCCAGTTAATAATGTAGAAATCTTGTCAATCTGCCTCTAGAAACGTAAAAACACCTTTAAAAACTCTTATAAATCTAGATAAAGCGCTTTTGAAGTAGTGGAGGTGAAACGCTGAAATGTTTGAGGATGGATACAAATATTATCTTTCTTTGACTGTTTTGTTAATGTAAGGCCCCGGCACCTCACTCGGCATCTCTTATTGTACTTATTGTTGTTGTCCTTACCGGCGTCCTTACTGCGAAACAAAGAAAGAGAAAGAAAAAAAATATTCACCTGATGACTGAAAGAAAAAGGAAAAAAAAAAAAACTTAGTGTCCCAAATATACATAAAAATACGTATAAACTTATTTTTTTTTCTTTTTTGCGTCCTTATCGATGTCCTTACTACGAAACAAAGAGAGAAAGACAAATTGATTTACCTGATGAATGACTGAAGGAAAATGAAAAAAAAAAACTAGTGTCCCAAATATACATAAAACAATGATTTCTTTACTTTTTTTTTTCTTACGCCCTTATCGATGCCCTTACTACAAAACAAAAAGAGAGAGAGAGAGAAAAAAAAAAAACTTATTCCCCTGAAGACTGAAAGGAAACTATTGTCACCCCAAAACTACATCAAAACACGTATAAACAATGCTTTTTATTTTATTCTATTTTATCTTATTTTATTCATTCATTAATTAATTTTTTTTTATACTGCGAAGTACATAGTGGAGTGTGTGTGTGTGTGTGTGTGTGTGTGTGTGTGTGTGTGTGTGTGTGTGTGTGTGTATGTGTGTGTGTGTGTACCATCAGGAAATGCACCAGGAAAGCCACACACAGAGGAAAATAAAAAAAAAAAGAGTTGAATTTTGTGGCCATTTGTCCTAGTGATAAATTATTCGCATGCCAATTATCAAGTTAACCGGCATTAGTTGAAACAAATGAATAAATAAATAAATAGATAAGTAAGATGAATATATAAATGAACGATGATAATGAATAGATACGTAAAATAAGACAATTGATATAGATAAATGAATAAACGTGTAAATTGAGTAAGATAAAATGAAAATGTGAAAGAAATATGTATGGTAAAATAAATATACATGAAAAAAATAGGTAAATTAATTATGATAGTAAACAGATACACAAATAAATAAGGAAGTTAGAGTAGATAAATAAATGAATAAATGCGCCAATAAAATGAGTAAACAGATAGATAAACAAGATAAGATTGAAATAGATAAAATAAATGAATAAATAAGTCAATAAAATGAAAATAGAAAAAAAAATATATGAAGTAAATAGATAAATAAAATAAAATAAACAAAAGCTAATCAATAAACAGACAGACAGACAGATAGATAGATGAAATAATGAAACGAAAATAGATAAATAAATGAATAAATGTATGAATAAAAAAAAATAAATAAAACACGTCAAAGAATAAAAAAAGTGAACTAAATTGATCATGAGTCAGCTGTGCGCATTACCATACTTCATTTATTTATTCATTTATCATTATTTGTTTACATATTTATTAATTCATTATTTTATTTATTTATTTATTTATTTATTGTTTTTCTTTGGCGCGTGTTAAATGTTTACACGCCCAGTTATCTCGTGAAGTGAGAGTCATGGGGGTGACGAGCCTACTAATTATTTATAAAGCTTGATATACGGACTTCAACCACCTTTACTCTCTCTCTCTCTCTCTCTCTCTCTCTCTCTCTCTCTCATGTGTGTATTTCTTACTAAAACACTAACTATTTTTTTTTTCTTTTTTCTTTTCCCACGCTGTCTAAATGTGCCTTGTGTTTCCTGACCTCAGCAGCTCAGCAGGGAATGCCAAGGTGCTGCTGACTCGCTGATTATGCCGCCATGTTTCCTTCTTGTTGTGCTTTTCTCCTTCTTTTACTTATTTATCTAATTTTTTCCTTATTTCTGTTTACCTTTATTTGTTATTTTTTATTTTCCTTATTGTATTTCTTTCATCTTTTTTTCTTTTTTCTTGTTCTTGTTTTCATTATTTCTTTTTTTTTTATTTGCCGTTTTTCTTTCCTCTATTTCTTTATCTACTTTTTTTATTATTTTCTCTTATTTATTTCCTTTCTTTATCTTTTTTTTTTCTTTCCATTTTCTTTCTCCTTTATTTTCTTTACCATTCTTCTCAATTCATCTTTTTTTTCCTTTTTTCATTTATTTTCTTTTCTTTTTACTTTCTTTTAGCTCTTTTCATTTCATTCCCCCTTTCTTCGCCATTCCCTTTATAATAACTCCACTTTTGATCTCTCTCTCTCTCTCTCTCTCTCTCTCTCTCTCTCTCAAGTCTGGCCAGATCTCATTCTTTTCATTCCATCTTTTCACTTTTTTTCATTTCTCTCCTTTCCTCTTTACTTTATTTAATTTTTCTCCTGTTCATAACCTTTTTATTTCAACCATTCTTCCTTCCTGTACAGCATTTTGTATTTATAGATCTCATTTTCTCTCTCTTTCTCTTTCTCTCTTTTTTTTATTCATTTCACAAGGTTGGCTGAATCTCAATAATTCAGTTCTTGGCCTGCTGTATGGAAGAGAGAGGAGCATCTGCAACTTATTCTGTGTCTAGCTGTATAGTGTCTTCCTGTCCTTATTAATTGGGCTGCTGTATATATTAATGTCTGGCCAGATGACTTATTAATTTGTTAGTTTGTGTTTGGTAGTGACTTGATTAATGATTTCTTTCCTTTTTACACCTTTTTTTTTTGTTTCAATCTGGTGTGTCTTGATGAGTTTTAATGAGCATGAGAAGACCAGATGCATGGGTGTAGGTTAGAGAGAGAGAGAGAGAGAAGGAATTTGCAGTGACAACAAGGAAGAGAATGTTTAGACTACACGCACTTACACACACACACACACACACACACACACACACACACACACACACACACACACACACACACACACACACACACACACACACACACAAAGAAAAACAAAATGTGAAGGAATGGCAGGAATTTTTGGCACCAAACAAATGTACACACATACTAACATTTAATTTACCACGAGATGCAGACAGGTTCATTTGTTGCTGCTGCTGCTGCTGCTGCTGTTGTTGTTGTTGTTGTTGTTTTGTCTATTAATTCTCCTAGGGGAAGATATTTAGGTTATGTCGTTGTTGTTGTTGTTTTGTCTATTAACTCTCCTAGGGGAAAGATATTTAGGTTAAGATTTTTCACTCTAGACTGTGAGAAGCAATCTTTACAATGATAGTTTGGTGGGTTTTGTCTATAGAACTAATATTTTTTTTACTATATATTAGCCTTTTATAATCTTGGGTTTTCTATTTTCTCACCACTACTGTTTTCAAAGGCCACAGAGATGATTAGCCAGGTTTTCTAAAGTGTTTTCTCCTCTTCATAATACAGAAATCTTGTTGATCTGTCTCAAGAACTGTAAAAATGTCCTTAAAAACCTGTGCCACTTCGACTAGAGCCTTTTTGGAAGTTGAGTTTTGGGTAGAAGTGTTTCAGAATGTGTTGCTTAGTGGGTGCTGTGGGTAGATCTTGGTGAGGTGCTGATGTGGGAACTGGTGCCCTTGGTTCTGTGGTGTTGTGTTGTCTCAGCCGCTCAGCCCAGTCAGTCTATAGCATATGCATTCTTGTTTGGGATTGTCTTGCTCAGTCATCCCAGCATCCCAACCTTCTCAGCCTCTCAGCCTTTCAGTCCAGCCAGCCAGCCAGCCAGCCACTGTGTACTGGTTGTTGCTGATTGGTGACATATATTCTTATTATTTAGACTTGTTGTGGTTCCAGTGGTCTCTATTTGTCTCATTGATATTGTCATGTTAGGCTGTCTTTTTCCTGTTTTCATTGCCACTTTATCAGAAATACATGACGTTAGTATATTTTAGGTACTTCACTGGCCGGTTTAAGTATGTGTGTATGCTTGTATGAAATGGTTTAACTGATAATGCCTCCATGTGCTTCTCTCTCTCACGTCTCTCTCTGAACCTACACCCAAGTCAGTGTCAGTGTGCATGTGTGTGACGGCATCAGGTCCCGTCACTTTCTAGCATGGCCTTGTAACAGTCACTCCGGCGTGCCCCGTGAGAGCATGGACCGGTGTGTAGTGCATGACGTGGCCTGGCCGGTGCCACGTGTGTCATGCGCTGCCTGCCTGCCTGCTGGTGTTGTAGCGTAGATGTAGGCAGCATCTTCTGGCCGCCTGCCTTGTGTGTCTTGGGGCAGTGAGTGGTGCGGGAAACACACCTCGAAACGTTGGGTTTTGGCTAAGCATTTTTACTTTTCTCTATGGACTGGCACCTCAGTGGGTCTGTTTATATTTGTATTTTGTTACCCTTGATCATTGCCACTCTTGTATTAAAAAGATCAGAGTAGTTTCACTTTCTATTTTGCAAAATTTCAGTTGTCTTCCACAGAGAGGATGTTTCTTGGTGTGTGATTTCCTGCACCAGTGACTTCATCCTGTTGATTCCACTCACTGATCAGTTTTCATGACTTTTGCTGATTATTTCAAAGCTGCACTTCACTTTCCAGCAGTAAACACTAATAATTCTTAAAGGATTTGTGACATACAGTGAGAGAAACTATAGAGAATATTAGTGTGGTTTACTTTGTGTTACTAACCTTTGATTAAGTTTTGATGATGTTAAAAGTTTGCATAAAGGTTGATATAATTTCAAATCTCGCCATTCAATCTTGTCTTATAATTTAACTTCTTGGTAATCTCACAACATACATAATTTAGAACCTCATTAAATAATCTAAGACCTCACCATGTAATATAAAATCCTCAGTATATGATTTAATACACATCACTATATGACTCAAGAAGCCATTGGAGCTGTGTTAGGTGAGGCACAGACACACAGACAGGCTCCTCACAGCACCAGAGTGACAGTTCTCTCCCCTGGTGCAGCAAATCAAGGCGGCGGAGCGCTACCTCAAGCGAGTGGAGTACCACCTGAGCAAGCTGGAAGACCTGCAGGACCAGTACACCCTCCACCAGAAGCTCAGGGATGGGGTGAGTCCTGCACCCACCACCACCACCACCACCACTGCACACACACACACACACACACACACACACACACACACACACACACACACACACACACACACACACACACACACACACACACACACACACACACACATACTTTTAACCCCTTCAGTACTGAGACTTATTTTTACCTTAAATTTAGGTGCAATTAGACAGTCTTATTTGCATTAGGAAGGGTTTATGGAGGTCAAAAGATTAATGGGCGCAGTCTTTACTTTTCTAATCACAACATATATTTCTAAGCCTGCATAAAATCACCAAAATAGTAACCAGAATGAATATGAAAATGCATCCTGGCACTAAAGAGGTTAAGGAGAAATTTGATAATAGGTATAGAGATGGCACACCATGAGTTTACTCCCCTCCAGTAAACCTCAACTAGGTAAATACAACTAGGTAAATCCATACATTAGATATGGAGACAGGTCACTTTGAGCCCCACTTAAACCCCTGTAATATACAACTAAGTAAATACACACACACACACACACACACACACACACACACACACACACACACACACACACACACACACACACACACACACACACACACACACACACACGTCTGAGAGATGTTAAAAAATACAGTTCCCCGCAAAGATATGTTGAGACGTGTAACAGTTTGAGTGAAGAAGTGGTGTCAGCAACGAGTGTGCATAGTTTTAAAGAGAAATTGGATAAGTGTAGATATGGAGACGGGGCTATACAAGCATAAAGCCCAGGCCCTGTAAAACTACAACTAGGTAAATACACACACACACACACACACACACACCGGAGACGACACAATGCAGTACTGGTGGCAATAAATCAAGTCATTCTAAGCAGTGGTGGTTGACTAATTACTGTGTTAAGATGTTAGGAGCACACGTCTCACTGTTTAAGTTAGTAGTATCTTTTTTATCTATTATCTTTTTGCACTTGGGTCTGTAGTGGGGATTTTCTTTTTCCTTCCAAGGCCACTTTAGTTTATTAGGGAAGAAATAAAAGGAAAAAAAAAAAAGAAATGTTTTGTTCAGAGCACTAACAATGCATACAGGGAATTATTTAAGGACTCTTCTGTTTCTGGAAGATCTAAAATCCATACATACATTATTATTTGTAGCATTATTTATTTATCACACATTTTCTACAGCATAATTTAAGAGTGGCACAATTTTTTACCATTAGAATCCTGAAACCTCTCCTTCTGTCTCTCAATGAACACTTTTACTTGACTTACAAATATTTCCACCCAACAAGTCATCCCGGCAAACAAATAATTTAAGAGTGGCACAATTTTTCACCATTATAATCCTGAAAGCTCTCCTTCTTTCACTCAATGAACACCTTTGCCTGATTTACAACATTTCCACCCAACAAGTCACCCTGGCAAACATTGGGTCACACAGTAAGTCAGCACACCTCAAACCTTGGCAGGTGCGGTCAATGGCTTATGCGTACGCCCTGTCCCCGGGGAAGGAAAAGGCGTCGGCGCTGAGCAATGTGCGGTCCGGCTACAGGGAGTGCACCGAGACCCTGTGTGCCCTGGAGGTGAAGATTGAGCAGCTCATCGGCACACTCACTCTGGAGATGAAAGGTAAAGTGCTCGGCGGTAACTCTGTGTGGCTCTTTGAAGGGGAGTTGTGCATTTTTCAGTATTTTTACTCCTGTGTTTCTGTTATGCATTTGGTAGTCGTTATAAAAGAGACGGATTTCTTTTTTGAGTAACTCTTACATAACTTTGTAGACTTGTTTGTATACGTATTTCTTTTATTTATTCATTATTGTCATTATTTTTTATTCAGCTGCTTTGCATAGAGTAAAGATTTTTATGCTCTAAAGCAGATAATGTTTGGCATGAGAGATTTAATTTTGCAACACTGTACAGTATACACACTCACTTACTGTATTTCTCTCTGATTTTGACTGAAGTAGTTTTAGAGATTAAAGCAATCACCAAGACAGTCAATGACATTCAACTAAATATTGAGACAGTGTATGAGACTGAAGACAGTTTTTCAGACTTATCAAATAATAAGATAGTTTATGAGAATAAAAGAGCATGAGAATATAAGGGAAGGTACAAGACTGTGTGAGACCTACAGTTGGCAGTCCCTGTGTTATGAGGTCCAGCCAGGCAGTGCAGTGAGGGTAACAGTTGTGATTGGGTTGGCAGGAATCCAGGGGTTTGCTCGGCTGTGTCCAGGAGACGTGTTCGAGGTGACGCTGAAGCACGGCACACAGAAGTGGAAGTCCCGAGGGCGGGTGTGCAAGGACAATACTCAGACGTGGGACAACCAGCGCACCGTCATCAAGGGACTCATTGGCGAGATGGTGAGGCGGCGACAACTCTCACACTGGCCACGGGAGAGACAAATAATGGCAGTTTTTCTCTGTGCTTCCTTTATTTATCCCTCTCCCCCTTTTTTTTCCTTAATAATGGTGGTTTTCTTCTGTTCTTCCTTTATTTTTCCACCCTTCTTTTACCCTTTTAATAATGGTTTTCTTCTGTTCTTCCTTTATTTTTTCCCTTTTTTTTCCTGAAGTACTTAATTTTGTCACTATGTTGCTGAAGTTGCCTTAAGATCATAATTAGTTCCAAAATCACTGTCAACAAAAAAAAATGGGGAACAAAAAAAAAAAAAAAAGGAAAAAAACAAAACAAAAACAGATTGGATAGTGCATTGGTTTTAATGTCAGATGGTGAGAACTCAATGTGCTGCCCACACTTATTACTACTATCCACTGTTTCTTGATGACTTTTCTGTGCCCATTAAGTACAGATTGGTAGACTTATACAAACAATCCACTTCATAGCTTCTAACACTGCTAAACTCCCAAGAGACCGCCACCAGTGTGTGTGTGTGTGTGTGTGTGTGTGTGTGTGTGTGTGTGTGTGTGTGTTTCACTGTTTGATCTGCTGCAGTCTCTGACGAGACAGCCAGACGTTACCCTACGGAACGAGCTCAGAGCTCATTATTTCCGATCTTGGGATAGGCCTGAGACCAGGCACACACCACACACCGGGACAACAAGGTCACAACTCCTCGATTTACATCCCGTACCTACTCACTGCTAGGTGAACAGGGGCTACACGTGAAAGATGACACACCCAAATATCTCCACCCGGCCGGGGAATCGAACCCCGGTCCTCTGGCTTGTGAAACCAGCGCTCTAACCACTGAGCTACCGTGTGTGTGTGTGTGTGTGTGTGTACAAGTGTCAGCAGTGAGCAGTGTCCCTCCCGCAGCTGCTGATCAAGGCGGTGGAGGTGCGGGTGCTGGGCAAGACGGTGGTGATCGGCAACAAGGTGTGTGAGACCAAGGATTTGTTCTCCCCACACCCGCAGCTCATGACCGTCAACCTCAACCCTTCCGGCTCACTCAAGCTCAACCTGGTCATCACCTGGAAGTGAGTTGCCACAGAATCAAACACTAAAAATTGTAAAGAGAAAGAAAGAAAAATTGCCTCTAGGGGTTAAAATGTGCTGTGTTTAGAGTTAGTTCATGATTTGGTTGTGGCCACATTTACAGACAATGCTTAAAGATTATATTGGTCCTTGAAATTAACTTAAAAAACATATTGAGAGTCAGTTTCTTGAGGGTGTTTTGTGGTAGGCAGCAGCGCCACCCATTGCTCTCAGTGTATAGATAGGAATGCATATCCTTATGTCCCTTTCCTATAGAGACTAGCACCTCAGTAACCTGTCCTCTTCAACATTATTCATTCATTTATTATTATTTTTAACCCCTTCAATACTGGGCCACATTTTTACCTTGAGATTTGCGTACAATTAGACCATTTCATTTACATTAGGAAGGGTTTATGGAGGACAGAAGATTAATGGCCAGTCCTCACTATTTTAATCTCCCACATAAGTTTCTGAAGGTGTATAAAATCACCAAATAGTAAACAAAATGAATATGGAAATGTGTCATGATATTGAAGGGGTTAAACATTTTGTAGGCTTTGATCAGAGCCTCTCCTATAAAGAAAGAACATAACTCTGTGTATTCATGATAGTTTAGTACACATTACCTCCTCATAATGCACTCCAGTAAGCATCAATGGACAAAATACAATGAATTTCTCCATACACTTGTCAGGATGTGTTTGTTGCCTGTTTAATGAGAGTATTTTGTTTGCCTGGTGCAGCTTTACCTAATGCAACACTTCCTTCAACACAGCCAACATTCGAAGGCAATTTGTATGTGTCTCCTCTTCTCTATCAAAAGCAATTTATATCCCATACACTTAGTCACCCTATACATCAATGTCCTCACCCTATATTCACCCTACACTCTCTCTCTCTCTCTCTCTCTCTCTCTCTCTCTCTCCCCAACTACACATTTTATCATCCTATACACCTACACACACCTACCAACCCCAACACGCGCAGCCATCCACAGTTACTCACACACACCCACACTTAGCTACTAATCCCACAAAAGAAAAAAAGGCATCCAATTCTAGCCTCTCTCATCCTTACTCACACCCAGAGTCACCCACAGTCACCCACACACACACATACACAAAACCCAGGCCCTGTAAAACTACAACTAGGTAAATACAACTAGGTACCCCCACACACTCACATACACCTTAAGACACTCAGTTGAACACACACATTTTGAGCAGCTCCTTTCCAATAGGCAGCTGGAACACACAGAAGCCACTCACACAACACACAACGGAGGCCACTTGTCAACACACTCTTTGTCCCTCCACACAGTCCTCTCGATGGAGTGATAGAGGATGGACTGATGAGGACGCCCAGCATGTCTGCCACTTCCCCGGGCAACAAGAGGCGCCTGCCCGTCCTGCATCCTCTCAGCTCCTCGCCCCCAAACACTGTTGCTGGTGTGAGTGTCCATCTGTCTATCTGTCTGTCTGTCTGTCTGTCTGTCTCTCTGTCCTCTGTGCCTTAATACACCTTCCTCTTAGACCTGGATTCGGAAACGCTTTGCTCTCTCACCACGACTATTTTCCAAGGCCACAGAGATGATTAACGGAGTTTTCAAGACTGTTTTTCCAGTTGATAATGTAGAAATCTTGTCAATCTGCCTCTAGAACCATAAAAACACCTTAAAAAACTTTGTATAAATTTAAATAGAGCCTTTTGAAATAGTGGAGGTGAAGTGCAGAACTGTTTGATAATACAAGCCTGAGTGTTTTATTGTGTGTGGGTGTGTTGGGGCCCCATTTGGATATGAACCTGGACAGAGTGAAGGGCATTCTGTTATAAGTACTCTTGCTTCTGTTGTGGTCTCAGTACTGGAGCAGGTGCAGGTGAGAGAGCAGTTTTGTTATGTAAGGGCAGGGATTAGCCATTGTGTTCTGTTGGGCCTTGTGGAGGTGTGTGGCTGTGTGTGGAGTGCCTGAGGTTTGTGGGTGTAGAGGGGTGACCTTTGTTGTGGAGGTGTGTGTATATGTAGTGCCTAAGGTTTGTAGGTGTAGTGGGTTGGGGTTTGTTGTGGAGGTGTGTGGCTGTGTGGAGTGCCTAAGGTTTGTGGGTGTAGTGGGGCCATGGACAAGACTGTTTCTATCCACTGGGGCTGACAGGGCAGAGTGTGTGAGTGGTGTGTGTATGAGTGTGTGTTACCTTGTCTGGGCTGCCTTGTGTTGGATTGCTGGCCTGGTGTATAATCAGATTGATAGATTGTTACTGTTATTTATTTATTTGTTTAGTTTCTTTCTTTCTCTATATTTCATTCTTTCTCTTCTTCTTCTTTCTTGCTTCTGATAAGTGTTTCCCTACTTTCTTATCTTTCCTTTTCTTCTTTCTTCTTTCTTCTTCCTTTCTTGCCACTGATGGTGTGTGTGTGTGTTTGTTCCTCCACAGGTTCCCTCTGGCAAGGACAGCAACTTGTCCCCAGAGTGTGATCATGACAGCAGCTTTGGCAGCATGTCCGCACGAAGCTCAACAGCCGACAGCGCCAGTCCCCTGTCTGAGTACCGGGGCCTCCTGTCCTCCCACGCCGCCCTGTCCACCCGCACCGACAGCAACAGTCCCGTGTCAGATTACCAGGGCCTGTCCAGGAGAAGTGACAGCCAGGTGGGTCTCTCTTGCCTTGCTGCACACTGAGAGTTAGAGGTGGAAGGAGTGTTTGTGTGTGGTCAGGGAGACTTTGATAACCTACCAGTCTGAAAACAAGCAAACTGTATTCTGTGTGTGTGTGTGTGTGTGTGTGTGTGTGTGTGTGTGTGTGTGTTTTCATCCATAATTCCAGAGTTAAGATATTTTATTAATACTTTCATATAAGGTAATCAGTTGATATTATTAGCTTATTTCATTTGATTTGTTATGAGAGAGTGTCCAGCCTTGTGACACTAGATGGAAACCATGAAAGCTTTGATGTGTGTTGCAGGACTCAATACTGTTTGACGGCCGGGACTCTGCCAGCCCTCAGTGCGACAACACCGGTAACTTCACTCTGGTGCGCAAGAAGGAGAGTCGGGTGGAGCAGTGGGCCAGATACTCCCAGGTACTGCTCCTCACCACACCACTTCACCACACCAGTCGTACCTGTGTCACATCTAGAAGTGCAGGGAATTGTCTGTAGAGTTTGACGAGTGTGGAGTGCAGTGAGATCTAGACTAGCAGTGGGTTACCTTTTTTTTTTATGCAGGAGGGAAGCCAGCCAAGGGCAACAAAATATTACAAAAAGAGGCCCACTTAAGTGTTGGTTTCCTTAAAGAGAAGTGAAGAGTTAGCCAAAATTAAGGAACAAATGTCTTGAAACCTCCCTCTTACTGCCTGCATGACAAGAGAAATGGGAAGAAACTGGTTGATGAGTGGAATGGACTCAGTGGTCATGTTGTTAGTGCTGAGTCAATACGAAGCTTTAAAAAAAGATTAGATAAATTTATGGATGGGGATAGATGGAATTAGATAGCTTTGCTCATACAGGGACTACCTCGTGTAGGCCTGACAACACAACCTCTTGCAGATTCTTGATAGGTGTGTCAGAAGATGGAAAGATAAGACATACTCTAGTTAGCTTAAGAGTTAGACCACTACAAGGTGCACTGGGAGTTAGGTGGAGCTGGATAGTAATGTCTGATGTAACAAAAAAAAAGTGTTATGATATGACATAATTACAACAATACAGGTAACTCTTGATTTACGCGTGTTTAATTTACGCGTTTTTGTTAATATGCGACCGAAAAAATATCCTGCATCCCCCCTATTATCTATTGTTTCTTATGAGAATTACAAGTTTGTTTTATGTGAATTTTGAAATACGCGATGCCTTTTGGAACGCATCTATCGTGTAAATCAAGAGTTATCTCTACTAAAGACGTCACAAACTGGAGAGAAAGAACACAATTATCTACAAAACCAGGCTAACACACCCTCTCCTCACTTGACTCCCACAGTTCAGCATCTCGCAAGGCTCCAACATGGATATGATGTCGCGCTCCTTCTCTCACCTCTCATCCTACTCCACCGGCCTCTCCCCCACCATGTCACAGTCCCTCTCACAGCAGTTGGACCTCCTGGCCACTGAACCAGAGTCCTTCAAGTGGGGAGAGGGACACACCTGGGATGAGGCCAACCCACCCATGACCCTGAAGAAGGTGAGTGAGTCCCTGTAGCCCCTGTGGCCCTGCAGTGTGGGTCCTGATGCTGGTATGTGGCTGGTGTGTGTCTTGGTGGTGGAAAGATAAGGAGAGGTGGAAGAAAGATTAGAAGTGGAAGGGAGTTTGAAGTTGATGGTTGTTATTACTAGCTACTATTGCTTCTGCTACTCCAACTACTACTACTACTACTACTACTACTACTACTACTACTACTACTACTACTACTACTACTACTACTACTACTACTACTTTCTAATGAGTTCTGTTCCCTTATTTAACTTTCCATTGATTAAAGATTTGGTAATTGTTGTTGAGAAACTTAGCTTGTGTCTTTTCTAAGTGGTTTTTCATCTTTTTTTAAGGTAATGACATTGTTATGACCTCAAAAAACTTGTAGGAAAATCAAGTGCAGTTTACCTCTACTACTACAACCACTATTACTACTACTACTACTACTACTACTACTACTACTACTACTACTACTACTACTACTACTACTAGACAACCACCACTACCAACAACAACACTACCACCACCACCAACAACAACAACAACAACACTACCACCACCACCACCACCTACACTCCTTTATCTTCCTGTACCGACAAACTTCATTACAGTTCAGGCAAGCAAAACACAAACAAAAGAAAAAAGAAAATGAAAAAACCACCCACACTTTTTTGTCCTGCAGGTTGTGAGTCGGCTGCGGACTTGCCTGGAGGACATTCAAGGACAGTTCCCGCAGCTGCACACGCTGGAGGAGGCAGTGCTGGACCTGGATGACATGTGCAGGGTAGGTGGCAGGGCAGGGCATGGCGAGGGAGGCTATGTGTGTGAAGGGACAAGGAAAGGCTGTAGGCTGTGCAGTGGTGTTTAGGGGGTACTTATCTGAATAGTTCTAGAGGCAGAGTGACAAGATTTCTGTTATTAACTGTAGAAATACTCTTGAGAACCGAGCTAGTCATCTCTGTGGTCTTGGAAATAGTTGAGGCGAGAGAATAAAGAGAAAAAAAGAGGCGAGGGTGTGTGTGTGTGTGTGTGTGTGTGTGTGTGTGTGTGTGTGTGTGTGTGTGTGTGTGTGTGTGTGAAGGGACAAGGAAAGGCTGTAGGATGTGTAGTGGTGTGAGGGAAACTTGCCTGAACAGGGAAAGGAAGGAGAGTGGAAGTAGTTTGTAGGAAAAAGGAAATTAGATGATGATTGTGGAGTAGGAAGAGAAGATGTAACTGGTAGAAAGGGAATTATTTATTGGAAGGAAAAAAAGAAGGATTTTGATATTGTAAAAAAAGGGATGAGATATGTCAAAAGTAGATGAAAGAAATGTTTAAAGGAAAAAGATCAAGATTGGCAAAAAGGAAATAATATATACTGAAAGGAGAAGAGAAAAGAGGAAGGGTTTAACCAGTGAAGGAACGGAGAAAAGTGTCAAAGGAGGAGATGAAAGCCATATTTAAAGGAAGAAAGACTACAATTGGCACAAAGGAAATTACATATTGAAAGAAGAAGAGAAAAGAGGAAGGAAGGAAAGTAAAAGTCAAAGGAGAAGAAAGAAGTAATGAAGAAAGTGTAATGAGATTTTTTGAAGACAAGAGCAAGGAGTGTCTGAGGAGGAGAAGGTGTGTGGCAGTGAGAGGGAGAAGATGGAAGGAGAGAGAAAAGCCACAGAACAGATGACAAGGTGAAGAGGAATATTGGACCATGGATAGAGTGCATGTGAAGAATGAATGGAAGTGCACAAGATGGCAAAGATGGAAGGTAGAGATTAGAAAACCTGGAGATTGAAAAAAAAAAAAAAAAAAATAGTGAAAAAAATATTATAGAAAGCACTAATGATGCATGAAGACTTGATATAAAGAGACAATTTAGGAAATATCACCTCTTGTAGATGAATATTTAAAAAAAAATAAACTGATTGTAAGGAATATCATTGACATAAGAAGACTAAATAAATAGATAAAACAGAAAATAGAGCAGCGTAAGGAAGCAGTGGTAGTTGTATATTTGATGAGTTGAGCCAGTGAGTGCAGGCTTCCTTCAGTGGTACAGTGATGTGTGGTGTCTGTAATGAAGCTGTCTGCTCCATCACAGTCAGACATAAGGTACCCTCTGTGTGCCCTGAGACTCGTCCTGACGCCTCAGCTGCCTCCCTTCTCTCTCTTCATCGCTATAAGCCCCAGGCACTTGCCCTCCTGTGTACAGTTCCCCTGTAAGCACACAGCCTTAGTCAGCCTGGCATCTGTGGTGAGGCCAGACAGCATCACAGCCAGCCAGGCGTGGCTGTAAACACTGCCCAGCGTGGCAGCTCGTGGCTCGTCCCGTGTGACGCACCGTGTGTTGCCGCACCCCACCGCCTGTCCCCATGCATGGCTTGTCTGACGTGTAGTGTTGTGTGTGTGGTGTGTGGTGTGTAGTGTTGCGGCACAGTGGCCTGGTGGGGCGAGCCGTCTCCACCACCGCCTGCAAGTCTCCTTCCCTACGACTGAACTCTTTATCTCCATAGCAAAGTTGTGCTGCATCTCTTGTACATAAGTACTGCTACTTGTTTCACTCTCTTCACTTTGTCTGATAAATCTACTTCTTGTTCAAGCTTTACTTTATTTTTAAATTGCAGTAATTTTCTCTTAAAATTTTCTGCTCTTGAAACTTGAAGCAAAATAATTTCCAATGCAACTGAATTCCATGAACTAAACTTTAGATCAGAGTTCAGTAGAGTGAGAGGCGCACCTAATTGCCTCCCACTCCTGTGCTGGACACACCACCGTCCTGACCAGCTTGCTGAGTAACTTATCAACTCATTCACTTCTCTGACCTGTGAAGTGTTTCCTTGTCCCTTCACACTCTGGGCTTGGCAACACCTCCCTGACGCACAGGAGTGGTGCCACCCTGGCCCCTGTGTGTCCGCCTGTGTGGCACCTGTGTTGCATATAAAGCATGCCATTAACACTGAGATACAGGACTAATGTTGATGTAAACTGTCATAATATCATTAACATACAGTACAACATTGTGTAACTCTTAGCCTTTGATCAGCTGAGAATAATTTGAGAAATTTGATTTTTTGGTTTATTTGTTCTCACTGATGCCTTTAACCATTTCTGTAATATGTTACCCCGTCTGTGCCAGCTTTGGTCACATTCACACCAGTAGTACACGTGTACATTATTGAGGAGAGTAACTTGTACAGCAACAAGGTGACAAATAACATGTACATATTAAAGTCTCTTCACCATCATTTCTCTGAGGCTGACTGCTGCGTAGTGCTGGAGGCAACACACCACCAAGCCTCTCACTCATAGCCTAGGTTTGGGGAACAACTAATGCCTAATTACACTTTTCCCTGCAGTATTTTCTCAATGTCAGTTTAAGCAGATTTTTTTTTTTTAAGGTTAGGTTTAAGTTTGATGCCTTGAGTGTATTTACTCCTTCATTAGCAGCATTTCTTTACACTGGTGTACAGACACTTGATGTGGCACACCTCACACCGCCAGGAAGTAACATTCATGTGTAATGCTGGAATTATGAGTAGCTGACACACACACACACACACACACACACACACACACACACACACACACACACACACACACACACACACACACACACACACACACACACACACACACACACACACTCACTCACTCACTCACTCACTCACTCACTCACTCACTCACTCACTCACTCACTCACTCACTCACTCACACACACACACACACACACACACACACACACACACACACACACACACACACACAGACAGAGCTGACACGCCCAATGCTTTGCCAGCTTCAGTGTGTAGGCGTTTGAAACACTTTTCAGCGTGATTCAATGGTGTTGTAAAGAAGAGTTCACATGTTACAGACGTGCAGCAGTAGGAGGGGGAGCAGTGCCTCAGACATCAGCCTCTTGGTTGAGTCAGCCTTAGAATGCTTTGATTTCCTCAGTGCAGAGTGTGATGATATTGATGATGATGATGATCATGGTGATGATGATGATGAGTATTATCCTGAAGTGAGTATAAGCTCTGGGATACACTTTATTAGTACCACAGTAACCCGACTAGCCCTGCTAATACTGACCTGGCCAAGCTTCAGGAGGGTACCGGTGCATGTAGTCCGTCAAGAGAGTGGCTGTCTGGTCACGGCCGACTCACTAACTGCTTGTGTTTCCGTACCACTAACTTGCTTCTACTCCACTAACGGCAAGTCCCTCCACTCCTGCTTCATTCACGCCTAGTGTGGGGAGTGGATAACGGTTGCTTTCCTCAGACTCCTTGACCTCTGTTGACTCGCTGCTGACTCACAGAATGGCTGGCTGGCCATGCCTCTGTACAGCTTCACCCATCTTGCTGTCCCTTCGTATCCCTTGGAAAGCATACAGCAGCAGTAGTGTCTCAGTCCTTTCCTTGCACTCAGGAACACTTCTAGATGATCATGTATGTACTCTGTTCACAGCATGCAGCATATGTACACTCTTGTATGTATGTACTATTGAGAAATGTCTAATGATTCATTGTTAAAAGGTTCTGTGAATGCAAATGTTCTCCCTGTTTCAGATATTCTCTATTGTCACTGTTCACACTTTTGTATTACTGATGCTGAGCGACACCTTCACTGGCGTGTCCGACTCTCAGTCTGCCGAGCCGCTGCCTCACACCTCAGTCTGTCAATGTTGTGCTTCAGTCTTGTAGAGTTTTCAGTCTGGTCACACTATGTACTTGCAGAGTAAAATCTTGGGCATTGGTGGATGAAGTAGTAGTCTGTTGCAGCCTTTCTCATGTGTTCATTTTCTTGTAGACGGCTAACTTTTCACCTCAAGTCACCAGCACCACCCAGAGCTTTACATGTTGACTCAGAGACAGCCGGTGTGACTGTCACGTAGCAGCCATCAAGTCGTCTGTCCAGGGTAGAGTGACTGAGAACCCCTAACTCCCTCTTGCAGAACTGCCGCAGCCGCCGGGACAGCAACACCTCAGAGATCAGCCTCTCGGTGGAGTCTGCCCTCGAGTGCTTTGACTTCCTGAACGCTGTCTGTGATGACGACTTCGAGGACGACCATCCTGATGTGAGTGTTTGCTCCTGTCATGATGTCATTGTAGTTGTTTTATTTCCATAATCACTCTTGTTTTTTCTTCCATATAATTTCTTTGTTCTGCCTCATGATGCCAGGGAAGGCAGAGAAAGATTAATGTTACTATGTCTCCATGGTTCCAGTGGTCCATTCTCCCATGTAATCTCTCCCTTCTTTTGTGTCAGGGAAGGCAAGTAGAGGGATGAATAGTGGTAGGAAATCTTTGTTTGACTGAAGCAACCTGTTCATCATATCTTGGCATGTTCTCTGTGCAAGTCAAAATAGAAAAGTGGATGAATAGTAGCAGGAAGTTCTAAGTATTTGACTGAAGTAACTTTTGAATGTGTCTTAACTTGTCTTCCCAAAAAACAGGCATGTGAGGAGAAGAAGAACAAGGAAACAGCAGCCCTGCTCGCAGCTTCCTGCCAGCCAGACACCAGCCAGCCTGTGGTCACCAGCAGTGCCCAGCTGGACCTCTTCCTCTACACACACCTCAGACATGCCCTGCAGCTCCTACAGGTGTGTGTGACTGCTGGGGAGGGGGGAATCTCTTAGTTAAAAATGCTAGACTTGGACTGTGAGTGAGTATAAAAGTGAGTGGTATGAATGGAAGGTATGTAAATGGTATGTCTTCTATACTTTTTTTTGGTCTGGGCAACAAAAACACTTACAAAAGATCAATTGAAGTTTTGAGTCCCTAAAGAATACATTGTCTAAAAAAGGATTACCTAAAATTTGAGAAGTGTCTAAGAGTCTTCCCCTTGAGATGGTGCAAGTCTGAGGTAGGAGGCAATACAGAAGCAGGCAGGAAAGACACACATGCCTCCTGAAACAAGACTATAAACACCCAAAGTCACCAAATACAAGGGAATGTCACTAGCTGGAAGGAATGTAGTATTTGTGTGGTATGCACTGGAATGGTCTTGCTAACCTAACCTAACTATATATAGTCTGTCAACTCTAAAATGGCTCCTGGATTTCAAACACATTGTAGCTTATTGATAACGTAATTGATTTGATGTGAATATTACTTGTTTTCTGTTGATCAATGCACTTATTACAAGGACAGCTCATGGTTTTCCTCAAGATCTGACTACCACGCATTCCCTGGGAGACCATTCAAACCCAGATCCAGGAACCACTTTAGAGTACACAGACTATAACAGGAATGGAATGAAGAGTCTTGCATGTGTCTCTCCGCAGCACTTGGGTTCCTTTGGGCCGCTGAGGAGCCGTGAGCACCACTCCCTCAAGAAGCTGGAGGAGGAGGGGCGGTTGGTGGCGGGCGTGCTGGCTCATCGACACAACTTTGACAGCCTCAAGCCACAGCACCTCATCACTGTCCCTCATGTGCAGGT
This sequence comes from Portunus trituberculatus, assembly GCF_017591435.1. Lineage (NCBI taxonomy): Eukaryota > Metazoa > Arthropoda > Malacostraca > Decapoda > Portunidae > Portunus > Portunus trituberculatus. The sequence goes on along the minus strand of NC_059272.1, from coordinate 2,027,314 downwards.
GTGTGTCCAGCCAGCCAGTGGATGCTGAGGAGTGAGGCTGGGTTGTACATGTTCATGCATAACTCCAGAATCCAAAACTGTTGATGTGAGAGCAGTCAGTCGGGAAATAATAGTTTATGGCACAAGTTCTTCAGTTTCATCCAAAAGAAATTAGTAAGATAAAAAACCATCATGGGTAATTAATGAATCCTGAAACATCAAAGTAAGACTCGTTCTGAAACACTTTCTCCCTTACTATGATTATTTTCAGAAGCCACAGAGATGGTCAGTCAGCTTCTCAAGAGTGTGCTTTTCTTAATGATGTAGAAATCTTGTTACTCTGTCGCTACAACTGTAAGAACACCCTTGAAAACTTGTGTGATTTGAAGTAGTGCCTTTGATATGATGGTCAGTCAGCCTCTCGAGAGTGTGTTTTTCTTAATGGTGTGGAAATCTTGTTACTCTGTCGCCACAACTGTAAAAAACACCCTTGAAAACTTGTGTGATTTGAAGTAGTGCCTTTGATATGTAGTGGAGGTGTGGCACAGGAGTGTTTCAAAGTCTTTTTTTTATGTTAGAGAGGAAACTGGCCAAGAGCAACAAAAAATATATAAAAAAGCCCACTTAGTTGCCAGTTCCCTTGCAGGTCAGAGTCACCTGAAAGAAAGGGACAAATGTATGGCACTAAGAGGTTTCAGTAAGGAAGTAAGGCAGTGTTAGTGGTGGACAACATAACAGCCTTACTTAATGACAGTCTTGGGTTTTGATGTCACTAAGTTTTGTGTCATATGAACAGAATTGAGTCCAGAGTCAGGTTCACAATTCACATGCAACTCTAGAATAATGAAATGGGAAAGTAAGAATGCTGAGAGAGAGAGAGAGAGAGAGAGAGAGAGAGAGAGAGAGAGAGAGAGAGAGAGAGAGAGAGAGGGGACAACAGTGCATGATGGCATACTAAACAGGAATTCATGACATAGGTTCTGAGATTTATTGTGCAAGTTTTCAGCAATATGAAGGAATAGATGAGAGTGATGCATTGGTGTGACACCTATAGAACATTACCAGCATTGCCTCAATGATGTGTGGTGTGTGCAGGTGTTGTGGGACTCTGTGGCGGGCGGTGATGACTGGTGTGTGACGGGCCAGGCGGTGGTGAGCGGCCTGCTGCAGGTGGTGTCGTCGCTGGTGGACCCCACAGTGCCCAACCTGGCCAGGAGAGGTGCGTCCTGTTGCTGTCTGGGCTTGTCACCATCCCTTCTTGTCATTGCTTCTTTTCACCATTCCTTCTCACAAGTGGCTTAATTGGGGTTCTAGATTCCAGTATTTGCACCAGTCAATCCTTTACATAGCTTCTCCGTCTCATAAAAGCACAATATTAAAGTAAAGTAATAGTGTAATGATGATAATAATAAAAATAATAATAGTAATGATAACAAAAAACTACTACTACTACTACTACTACTACTACTACTACTACTATTACTAACAATAATGATAATAGTATTTCATGGTACTACTTTTATTCAGTTTCCACCATGAGTGTGCATCAGTTCACATTTTGTTCACTACTTTGGGTGTCATGTGATATTTTCTTGAGTAACTCCCATTGTGCTGAGTCCTGTGCCTGTGCTGTGATGCTGTGATGGGCAGTGCAGGGATGGCTGGGGAGGGGGAGGAAGCCTTTTTTTTTGTCTCTTTTTTTTATACCATGTGGGCTTTTTATGGGCTAAAGGAGGTATTGTATGAAGAAGAGGTAGTTTAAGGAGGAAGCCTTACAGTGAGCCCTTCCTTACAGTGCTGGAGGAGATGGTGTGTGTCATGACGGATGCGGAGGAGTTTGAGGGCAAGGCGCTGGTGACGGTGGGCCACTTCCTGCACCACCTGCACCGCCCACTGGAGCAGACCGTCCCCCTCATCGGCCAAAGCCTCACCACCGCTGAGCTGCTTCTCTCCGGCAACCTTAAGAAGTGAGTCTGGCATTAACTTCTTCAGTACTGGTACACATTTTTGCCTTGAGATTTGTGTGCAATTAGACCATTTTATTGACATTAAGAAGAGTGTATGGAAGTCAGAAGATTAATAGTCAGCCTTCACTATTTTAACTTCTTCAGTATTGGGACACATTTTTACCTTGAGATTTGTGTACGATTAGACCATTTTATTGACATTAGGAAGGGTCTATGGAGGTCAGAAGATTAATGGCCTCTCTCATTACTATTTTAATCCTTCACATAAGTTTCTGAAGCTGTATAAAATCACCAAGTATTGAGCAGAGTGAAATTGGAAATGCATTATGGTACTCAAAGGGTTAAAGTGTTTTGTACCCATGGGAGAAGATAATTGTTTGGTTTAATTGTGTTGTTTTTTTCTGTTTATGCAATTTTTCAAGGCAATATTTATGATAGTTGTGAAGTATTACAGAGCAAAGAAATGTTTAATTATGTACAGAAAATAACTGTTTTATTTCATTCAATTTGTTCTCTTTAGCTTGTATAATGTCCCACTGCAATATTCATGGTAGTCATCAAGTTACCAAAGCAGAAAGGAGCAGTTTGGCTTCATTTAATTGCCTCTTTTTTTTGTTTAGAATTTAGATCACTATAAATCAATATTTGTGGCAGTAATCATTAACATTGTCTCCTTTCCCATCATTGCAGAGTGGAGGCAGGGCTGCACCAGATCAAGGAACCCACAGCCCTGCACATCAAGATCATCGGGCACCTTCTGGCAGGCCCCTCAGAGCTGCGGCACGTCACCACCACCTTTGTCAACAGTCTGGCCCACAACAACCAGCTCATGCAGGTGGTGAGTGTGGTGAGGGCTGGCCGGTGGGAGGCTGAGGGGGATGTGTTGGTATGGTGAGTGTGGTGAGGGCTGGCTGGTGGGAAGCTGGGGTGTGAGTGTGGCAAAGCTGGTGGTGAAAGGCAGGGGGGTGGTTGTGGTGAGTGTGGCAGGGGTGTGTGGGTGTAGTGAGTGTGGCAGGGGTGTGTGGGTGTGGTGAGTGTGGGAGGGAGGATGTGTGAGTGTGATGGTGATATGTGGTGAGGAAGAGGTTTGATGTGATTGTAAAAGTTAGGAGTGGTTTAGCAGCTAGTGAGGTGAGTGGTGGTGGTGGTAGTAATAGTAGTAGTCTGGTGAGAGATGTGAGGGTAATGGTGAGGAAGGTGTGAAGAGTGACAGTGGTGTGACAGGTGTTGGTGAAGTGTGTATGGTGGTGGTGGTGGTGATGGTGGTGTGTTGAGGGATATGGATCCTAAATAGATACACTCCTCAATAATGATGTGAGATCAGTGACGATATAAGTAGACTTGTGTAAACTGATGGGTGGTTGGCCTATATGATTGCTAATTTGAAGTCATCTCCACATATAAAAATTAGCCTTATTTTGTTACTGACAGTGATATAGTCTAGATTGTAGACAAACTGATGACTATTACTAGAGAACACACATTACCTTCAAGGTGTGACCAAGTAGGACACAAAACAGGACACACAGATGTACACAGTTAGGACAGGAACCAGCTGAACACCACTGCACATGTGACAGAGCACCAGACAGACACAGCTGGACATGGGAGGCCAAGGCAGTTTACAGTGATGGTCCTTCCTGCACAGATTGTGGAGCTGTGCCTGCTGCTGCTGGAGTCCGGCCGCACCAGCAACAGGGAGGCAGCCTGTGTGCTGCTGGGGGTGCTGGCGCCGGTGGTACCGGAGAACACAGACAGGAAGGGAGAGGGCAAGAAAGCGGGTAAAAGCTCAAACAAGACCAAGAAACATTCCCCGGCCCAGCAGAAGGAGGTGCCGGAGTGGCCTAGGCCCATCGAGGTGCTGTCCTTCCTGCAGCAGAACGACCCATCGGGGGAGGTGCGGGAGGCTGCCAGGCAGGCCCTGCTGAGCCTGGGCACTGAGGGCCAGTCGGCGCTGCAGCAGGTGCAGCTCTCCTCACACGGCTTCCAGGGTGTGGACATGAAGGAGAAGGCCAAGGTGGCAGGCAAGGAGGGGTAGGCAGTCCCTCGGCTCCCAGGTGTGCTATGGACTGCTGCATCAACTCACCAGGAAGGAGTGGCCAGGTGTGCAGCGGTGGCCGGGGGAAGGAGATGGCCAGGGAGGAAAAAGAGGCTGAGGGCCCACAGGTGTGCAGTGGACAGCTGCATTGAGTGGGCAGGTGTTACCGGTGGCCATGTGTGGTGTGTGTGTGTGGAAGGGTTGTGTTGGACTCAAGTCAATCCATGCCATTAGCAGATACTGTGCTGCTAACCAACGCCAGGAGCAGACCACCACCTCCCTCATGCCCGGCGTGGGAGGAGAGAGAGAGAGAGAGAGAAACAGAGAGAGAGAAGCCTTGGTGGAAATGCAGAGTGAATGTCGTCTTGTCAATAATATTTTAACTCATTCCTATTTTTCACAGTCTTTCTTACCTCTGTTCCATTGATAGCAAGCCTTTAATATTCTCAATGTCATAAGGTTCTTAGAGCAGATCCTTGGTAAACTGTAGACTGTAGTAGCCAGACACCACCACTACTGCCACCTCCTCCTCCACCTCCTCCACTCCCTAATACTTATTTCAGGAATTTGAGACTCATTGTCCCCCAAATCCAACCCACCCAAGACACCTCCAGCAGATCATTATTAATTTAAGTGGTTCCTTTGCATTGTAACACTCTGTAATGCCAGTACAATACAGTGCAGAACAGTACATACATACATCAGATGTGAACACAAAACTTACGTGTATCTGCTAAAAATGAAACAAACAAAGAACAATTAATTTATGTCTAATTAAGGAAATTTGAGTCTGATTACTGAGACCCACCCAGCTTGTGAGGACCGGCTGTGTGTGTCTGGCACGCCACACGGCACAACAGGAAGCCCAGAGAGAGAGACAGAGAGAGGACGAGGAAGGCTGCTGCTCAAACCTCTTACATCTGCAAAGGAGGAGAAAAGGAAAGAAAACTAACTCTCTTTACTGGTTTTGTCTTTCTGTATGGGAATGTACTGCAGAATATGAGCTGTATGTTGTGAAGGTCCTTGGAATCTTGGTGGTAGGATTATACAAGCAATAGGGTGTGCCAGGGTGTGCTAATGCTCCAGGGTGTGTGCCAGGGTGTGTTAATGCTCCAGGGTGTGCCAGGGTGTGTTAATGCTCCAGGGTGTGTCAGAGTGTGTGCCAGGGTGTGTGAGGTGAGCCGGACACACACAGCAGGTTGTCAGTGCTTGCTCAACACCCCAGACTGAACCTGTGACCTGTGGCTCGCACGCAGCTCATCTCCACCACTCGCTCGGTGTTCTAATGACAACGCGACGTGTAGATACTCTCTCTCTCTCTTCATGCCATTTTTGTATTCTTGCATGTGCGGATCTTGTTACAGTATATTTTTATCCACTTCTTATCTGTCTGTGTTATATACATGTATAATTTCCACACTTATCTAGTCCTGTATAATATGTGAAGAAAATTTTTATTTGATGTTTTTTAACCTTTTGTATAAATTCTTTCCATTCTTTCTTCAGTCTCTCTTTCCCATTGGCAGATTTTGATATATAATGTTCATATTAGCTAATTCTATATACCGGGACACTCTGGCCTGACAAAAACAGTGAAGCTTTCATATGAACCCCGACCGCGTGTCTGTGTCTTGCCCTCAGAGGCGATACACTTTTCTGTTATTTCATTGCTTACTATGATGTCCATAGTTACGTATATGCTACTACAGAAATAGACCTTCCTTCCTTCCTTCCTTTTCCCCCCTTGTACATAGTGTATGTTGAAAATAATGTTGTTAACCTGTATATTTCTCTCCCTTAATGTGTGGACATATTGTACACAGTCACATTATCTCCTAAAGTAAAGAAATCCTAAAGTAATGCTGTGGTGTGTGTATCCTTGTGTCCTCCTTGTGTGCTGTGCTGTGTTGTACTGTGGAATGTAATGGCAAGATTATGATTTTTTTCTTATTAATTTGACAGAGTACTATACTATGTATATTATGACATCCATGTCTATATCTATATCTAGGTTGGCTACAGCTGCATCTGACGTATATCTTAAGCAAACCCTCTATCCTCCACATTTCCTCTCTCTCTCTCTCTCTCTCATATATATATATATATATATATATATATATATATATATATATATATATATATATATATATATATATATATATATATGAGAGTTGTGTAGGGGATGAGGGGGTGAAGATTGGCAGTTAGGAGATGAGTTATAAGACGAAAAAGCTATCTTTAATTCTATATGTTCACTAATTTTCAATATTTCTTCTTCTCTGATATTGCTAAGTAATACGTGGCAGATTACATTATATAATTATTATATAGTCTTGGTGCAACATCCCCCCCCTCCTCCCCCAAGACAAGTAGTGATCACTGAGCAGTGAGCAGTGGCCACCGCCGCGCGCACGTGTGGCGCCTGTGAGCGGTGGTTTGTTTGGTGTAGTGAGACGTGACGCGGTGAGAACCAGGGAGAGTGAACACCACAATAGTGGGAACACTATCGGGAATGACAAAAAGACAAGCGTGATGGCAGCCTCTCAATGGACGAAGGTTAACTATTTACATATCACTGAAGGCACAAGGTGGTGTGTGTGCCGCTGGGTGGGTGTAGGTGTGGGTGGCTCATGCCTGGGTGCCTGCTGGTGACACGGACAGCCATCCGCCACGGACACTTCACCAGGAGACGTAAGTACGCACTAATACATTGTCACAGTACTGCCATGTCATCACCTAACGTTCGTAACCTAAAAAAAAAAAATAATAATAATAATAAATAAATAAGTAAATAAACGAATGAACTATAAAAGATAAGTAAATGATGTAAATACATATTTAGTATGTTATAATTCCTCAAATTAGTGTTTACAAATAACTCAGTACACAGCTTCCCTCCAAACTTTCTCCAGGCTAACCTTGCCAACCTCCACGACAACACAACCTACCACTGAACTAACACCTGCACAAAATGTAAAGTTAGCTAAACAATGGAATGACTGACTTGGTGCCTACATACAAGTCGCGGCTATTATCTGTTTTATCTCTTGTTATACGCTAGACTTTATTCTTCCTCTCCTCCCTATTCCGTCCAACTTAATAATGCAAGAGTTAACCAGTACTCTCAATCATTCATCCCTTTCTCTGGTAAACTCTGGAACTCTCTGCCTGCTTCTGTATTTCCATCTTTCTGTTCATTCAAGAGAGGTTTCAAGACATATTCTTTATTTTGGGTAACTCAGATCAGCAAGGGGACTGGCAACTAAGTGGGCAATTTTTTTTTTTCTCTCGTTTGTGTTGTCATTGGCCAGTTTTCTCCTCTTAACATAAGAAAGATTAAAGTGGAGCTGCGGACTCTTGATGTTCATTGTTAACCTCTTCAGTACTATATTACGCGTTTTACAATTTACATATTCATTCTGATTATTATTTGGCGATTTGACACAACTTCAGAAACTTACGTGAAGATTAAAAATGATGAAGGGTATGTGCATTTATCTTCTGACCCCATAAAGGCTTCCTAATGTAAATAAAATCGTCTAATCGGACCCAAAACTCGTGGTAAAAATGCGTCCCGGTACTGAAGAGGTTAAAATCTATCCACCAATCCCTGAGTAGCGTGTCATGCAGGCCCAGTGGCAGTGAGGCGAATCTGGCGGAGTAGCTGGTGAGGTGACATGAGGGCCATAGTGTGACGCCATTAGCTGTCGTCTTGATGGCTACCCTGTCCCAGCCTGTCCTGTTCCAACATTATCTCAATTCTTATTAGTTAATTTATTGTGGCGGGTGTGATGGTGATGCAGTGTGTGTGTGTGTGTGTGTGTGTGTGTGTGTGTGTAATTCACCTCGATCGTCTGCTGGTCACCCAGCCAGTCTTCCCCATTACGGAGCGAGCTCAGAGCTCATAGACCGATCTTCGGGTAGGACTGAGACCACAACACACTCCACACACCGGGACAGCGAGGCCACAACCTCTCGAGTTACATCCCGTACCTATTTACTGCTAGGTGAACACACCCCACACATTAAGAGACTTGCCCATTTGCCTCGCCGCTTACCGGGACTCGAACCCGGCCCTCTCGATTGTGAGTCGAGCGTGCTAACCACTACACTAAGCGGTGTGTGTGTGTGTTTTGCTTTGTCTTATTGTATAGATGGTGATGCAGTCTCTCTCTCTCTCTCTCTCTCTCTCTCTCTCTCTCTCTCTCTCTCTCTCTCTCTCTCTCTCTCTCTCTCTCTCTCTCTCTCTCTCTCTCTCTCTCTCTCTCTCTTCTAAACATTCAGTAGATTTTTTTAATATAACACACACACACACACACACACACACACACACACACACACACACCGCATATAGTGAAGAGGGTGTGCTGCCATTACAGTCTTAACGAAGTAAATATCAGGATTTTTAGTCTTTATATCCCCCAAAAATAATTACCGGAGAGAGAGAGAGAGAGAGAGAGAGAGAGAGAGAGAGAGAGAGAGAGAGAGAGAGAGAGAGAGAGGTCTGGGGAATATAGAAACAAGGAAGGGGTGGGGATGAGGTGGACATGGAGTAAGGTTAAAGGAGGTGTGGTTTAATTGACATGTTACAATTTATGGCCAATATGTTACCTATTGAAGTCCCTTGAGTTGACATATCGCTGTAGGCAGAAATAATGGTAGATAGGAAGGCCGCTTCATTAAGTAGGAAGCTGTCTGTACGAGTATATGGAATAGAAACAATAGATAAAATGAGATCATGTCAAGAGTAGCGAACCCTCCATGCAGCTCTCCTCCTCCTTTCCCGGCTCCACCTTCGCAAGTTTACTGACATGACGTGTGAATGAAATATAACCAAAATTAACTTAACCCTAACCTAACCTAACTTAACATAACATAACATCACCCTAACTTTATTACCAAAACTAACTTAACCCTAACCTAACCTAACATCACCTAACTTAAATATAACCTAACCTAACCCTAATTTTAGCCTGGATTAGATTAATAGGTTAAAGTTAGGATTGGATTAGTCTTGGCTATATTTTCATTCCCGCGTCACGTCAGTTGAGTGGAAGAGCTGCGAAGGTGAGCCGGGAAACGAGGGCAGGCAGCTTGGGGAAGTTCTCTATTCTTGACATGATCCTTAAAAGTGGAAGAAATAGGTGGATAAGAGGAACAGATGATAAATTAAATGGATATATATAAAGAGGAAGGAATAAGATGAGAAGAAGAAGAAGGAGGAGGAGGAGGAGGAGGAGGAATAGAAGTGGCGACAAATTGCATGCTAAATTTTTCAAGTCGACGTGATCTCAGAATTATTTTTACCAGCCGCCTTCACTATCTTTGTCCTCCCCCCGTCCAAGCCTCTTGCATCACGTGTCTTTACATGTCTACAGTCCTTTGCTTGATGTTTACACTGTGCAACGTGATCTATTTTCCCTCCCTGCATAGTTCTTCCACTCATTTATACATTACTTATTTATACTTTATCTAGAGCCTTTGAATTGATATCTATACAATACTGCATTATTTATTTTCATTTTTTCTATTTAAGTCGGCATTTGATCTATTTATACACTACTACTTCTATTTTTCCTCCCCAGACAATTATTTCATTCATTTATACAATACCTGTGCATAATCTAGAGCCTTTGAATCTATATCTATACAATACTGCATTATTTATTTTCATTTTTTCTATTTAAGTCGTCATTTGATCTATTTATACACTACCTACATCTAGTTTCCCTCCCTAAACTGTCCTTTCATTCTTTTATACAATACCTATGCATAATCCAGAGCCTTTGAATCTATATTTGTACAGTACTGCATTATTTATTTGTTGTATAGCCTAATCACTTGATCTATTTGCCTACATGATATATTTTCCCTTCCTTGGCAGTCGTTCAATTTCATTCTTTTATACAATATCTATACACAATCTAGAGCGTTTGAATCTATATTTGTACAGTACTGCATTATTTTTTTTATTTGCATTAAAGCCTAGTCACGTGATCTATTTACACACTGCCTACATGATCGATTTTTTTTCTCTCCCTGGATAGTTATGTCATTCAATTCTACACAGTACTTATACATAATCTACTCATTGAATCTATGTTTATACAATACTGCATTATTCATTTATTTTCCCTTCCCAATTTAGTCACTTCATTTATTCATTCACTACCTTCATGATCCTTTTTTTTTATTTATTTATTTTTTTTTTAAAGGATAGACTGTACCTGTGTGCGTCTGTGTATTTCTCGCCTCTTGCTATTGAACGCTTTATTAATTCAGTAACTGTTATTTCCAGTGTTTTGTATCAGTTTGGTTCCCGTAGACGATTTTCCGGAGAATATTGATTGGCCTTTAAAAATCATGGAAACTCTCATAAAAACTAATCATTTTATTTACATAGAATCTTCATATTTTTTTTCCTTCCGTTTGTTTTATATTTCTTTTAGTCAGTTCTATTTTTACAGTACCTACATAACCTAATTATTTCCTTCCTGTACAGTATTTCCTTCCTATACAGTACACGTGCGCAGTCCATCGTCCCTCCCTTTAATCGTCTTACCTTTTAAAATCCACACAACTACTCTACTCAAGAATTCTGCTCAAATTTGACGTAAGTTTACGGAATGCCAGAATTTATAAACTCAATTATTTCTTTATTTAATCTACAAAGCTACCGAGTAACTTAATTTAACCCCTTCAGTACCATGACGCGTTTCTATATTCAATCACGTCAGTATTTAGTGATTTTATACAGCTTCAGAAACTCATGTGGTGATCAAATTAGTGAAGACTGTGGCCATTAATCTTCTAGCCTCCATAGACCCTTCCTAATGACAATAAAATGATCTAATGGGTATACAAATCTCAAGGTAAAAATATGCTCCAGTACTGAAGCTGTTAAGAATTCTGAGGCTCCACTTTATACACCTCGTAAAATCAAAGCTGACATCAGGTTTACGGGGAGTCAGGGTATGTAGACTCAATGATTTCTCTTTCATTTATCTCTGTGGGAATGTTTGCGACGGCGCGGCAAACACTCGTGAAATTCGCTTGTCGAGAGAGGATACTCGTGCATGTGTCTTGTTTGGGAAGATTCGTGGTAGCAAGAGAGAGAGAGAGAGAGAGAGAGAGAGAGAGAGAGAGAGAGAGAGAGAGAGAGAGAGAGAAGTATAGATGAGAGGTAGGATTGTGACAGGATAGAAGTGCAAGGGAGAGGAGAATGGTAGGAGGGAGAGGGAGAGAAGAAGAGGGGAAGAAAGGAAGGAAAGTAAAGAGAGAAAAGAGGAAAGGGAACTGAGAATAATAGAAGAGATGGAGAGAGAGAGAGAGAGAGAGAGAGAGAGAGAGAGAGAGAGAGAGAGAGAGAGAGAGAGAGAGAGAGAGAGAGAGAGAGAGATTAGAAACATCAATGAACTAAAGAAGGAAGAGAAATAGGAAATGCTTACGAAAAAAAAGGAAAAGGAAGAAGGAAAGCGTAGGAGAGGAAGAAATTGATTAAAAAAAAACAAAATAGTAGAAAGAGATGTGTGAACTCATGCAAAGAAGGGAAAGGAATATTGGTGGTAGCAGGCAGGTGAGATTCGCGTCAAGATATCAGCCATTATTATCAGGTTCTTTTAGCATTATCTTGAATGTGTCCTTTGGTGAATGTTCGTGGCATAGTAGGCAGATTAACCCTTTCAGCACTGAGACACATTTTTACCATGATTTTTAGGTACGACTGGACGATTTTGTTTGCATTGGGAAGGGTTTGTGGAGGTCAGAAGATTAATGGCCAGTCTTTTCACTATCTTAACCCCCGACATAAATTTCTAAAGTTGTATGAAATAGAGTACTGGTGAACTCTTGCATGAGGGAGGTGGACAGAATAGTGGTGAATGATTGAGAGTACTGGTGAACTCTTGCATGAGGGAGGTGGTGAATGATTGAGAGTACTGGTGAACTCTTGCATGAGGGAGGTGGACAGAATAGTGGTGAATGATTGAGAGTACTGGTGAACTCTTGCATGAGGGAGGTGGTGAATGATTGAGAGTACTGGTGAACTCTTGCATGAGGGAGGTGGACAGAATAGTGGTGAATGATTGAGAGTACTGGTGAACTCTTGCATGAGGGAGGTGGACAGAATAGTGGTGAAGGATTGAGAGTACTGGTGAACTCTTGCATGAGGGAGGTGGACAGAATAGTGGTGAAGGATTGAGAGTACTGGTGAACTCTTGCATGAGGGAGGTGGACAGAATAGTGGTGAAGGATTGAGAGTACTGGTGAACTCTTGCATGAGGGAGGTGGACAGAATAGTGGTGAAGGATTGAGAGTACTGGTGAACTCTTGCATGAGGGAGGTGGACAGAATAGTGGTGAAGGATTGAGAGTACTGGTGAACTCTTGCATGAGGGAGGTGGACAGAATAGTGGTGAATGATTGAGAGTACTGGTGAACTCTTGCATGAGGGAGGTGGACAGAATAGTGGTGAATGATTGAGAGTACTGGTGAACTCTTGCATGAGGGAGGTGGACAGAATAGTGGTGAATGAATGATTGAGAGTACTGGTGAACTCTTGCATGAGGGAGGTGGACAGAATAGAATTGAATCTGAAAAACCCGGCATTGTACTGAAGGGATTAAGTACATGTAAAGATTATCGTCTATTTTAATCCTGGTCTTAACGTTGGCTTGTCTGAATAAATTGCCAGTGTATGTATCCTTGGAGGCATTCGTGTTAGTAGTGAGGTAAGACACACACAGACACACGCAGGATCCATACCATACAAGAGTCGGCTAGCAAGTGTGTGGAGTCAAACCAGACCATGTGCCGCTACCTATCTAACAAACGGACCAACACGCTAGATGCAGATAGACGAATAAAGATGCAAGTACAGGAATGAATAAGCGAAGGAATAAAGAAAAAAAAAACCCTGGTAAATAAAGATAGATAAATGAACTAACAAAAAAAATGGCCTTCTTTGTTGTATTTAATTATTGATGCAGCAATAAATGTATCAATCAGTCAACAAGAATGAGCCGTTGCAAAGACGAAACCTGCCAATCACAAACGGTGGGCGGGAGGGTGAGGGGTACGGGGAGGTGAGTAGTGAGTGGTGAGTGTTTACGTAACCTCGTGGACAGTGGGTAGTGACAACTCGGCGCGTGATTACTGTACTTTTTGTGGGGAAACTGACACATTTGGCACTTTGACGCGGAGGAGGTGACGGCAACACGGGAGGGATGGAGATAAAAGAAAGGTAAGGGATTGAAGTGGAGGAGGAGTAGGGAAGAAGGAAGTGGAAGAGGAGGAGGAGGAGGAGGAGGACAGATTGTTTAGCTGTTACTCATTTCATCCATTAATAGCATAAACTGTTCCACTTCAAGACGTGTGTGTGTGTGTGTGTGTGTGTGTGTGTGTGTGTGTGTGTGTGGTGGGGGGAGTGAGTGGAGTGTTGAGGGAAGGAAATGAAAACTGCGAAAGGAAGGTAATAATTGTTTAAAGTGCTGGTGATGAGGATGATGATGATGAGGAGGAGGATGAGGAGGAGGATGAGGATGAGGAGGAGAAAGGGATGAGGCGAGAAAGATCCAGTATGGCAGTCTAGCTTTATGTTACTGAGGTGTGATAGCTTTGTCTTGCCTCTGCTCTCCCCTCACGCTGCATCATTGTACTTGGTGGTGAGAGAAATGAAGGTAAAGAGAAGGAAGATAACAAGACCCAGACCAGAAGTGTACACGGGAAGGCCGGGACACACCAGCCCCCGATCACTGCCCGAAGCATCCTCACTGGTCGAAGCAATGTGTTGAACGGATTCGCATTCACGTTCGAAGCACTGTTGCCTCGAGGGTGTCCGAGGCATGGAGACGCTTTGCTCTCTAACCACGGCTATTTTCCAAGGCCACAGAGATGACTAGCTGGGTTTTCAAGAGTGTTTCTTCAGTTAGTAATGTAGAAATCTTGTCACTCTGCCTGTAGATCCGTAAAAACACATGAAAAAAAAAACTCGTGTAAATTTGAATGAAATCTTTGGAAATAGTGGACGCTTTGCTCTCTCACCATAACTATTTCCAAGGCCACAGAGATGACTAGCGGGGTTTTCAAGAGTGTTTCTCCAGTTGATAATGTAGAAATCTTGTCACTCTGCCTCAAGAACCGTAAAAACACCTGAAAAACTCGTGTAAATTAAGATAAAGCCTTTTGAAATAGTGGAGGTGAAAGGAAAGGTGTTTGAGAATACGAGCCAAATGTCCTCCTGTGTAGACTCTGGTGTGGGCGTGTCACGAACTTCAGAGCAGGGACTGAAGGAGGCGAGGAAGTAAGAGACCACACATATACTATCGGGAGAACTCTGATAAGATAAAAAAAAGAAAAAAAAATACATGACTTTCGTTTCCTTTTTGTATTAACCCCTTCAGTACCATAACGCATCTCCATCTCCATTTTGGTGAATACTTGGTGATTTTTAGACAGATTTACGAACTTGTGTGAGAGTTGAAATAGTGAAGACTGTGGCCATTAATCTTCTGACCTCCATAGACCCTTCTTAATGTCAATAAATCGTCTAATTGAACTCAAAACTCGTGGTAAAAATGCGTTTCAGTACTGAAGGGGTTAAGTTTTGGTCTCCTCGTCGGCGCAGCAAAACCTCCACATTTACAAGTAATTGGGACGCGCGGTGTTCTGATAAATACAAAAGTCCGATGAAAGCCACGTGTCTCCTGGCACATCTTTTTTTTCGACTTCGTTTTCTGCATTTCGTCTCTCTCTCTCTCTCTCTCTCTCTCTCTCTCTCTCTCTCTCTCTCTCTCTCTCTCTCTCTCTCTCTCTCTCTCTCTCTCTCTCTCTCTCTCTCTCTCTCTGTCAGCTAGTCAGTGGTCAGTGGGTCAGACCTTAAGTTAGTCCCTTGACTACTCACTCAGTCTCTGTGTGTTAGTGAGTCAGTGAGTGAGTGAGTGAGGGCGGCGGTAGAGGCATCATCTTCTTTCAACACAATTTGACAAAACTGCTCAGATGAAACATTTTCAATTATATCAAAGTAAAGGAAACTAAATAAGAGGATAAAGGAATGGGGCAGCTGTGCAGCACTCTGAAAGTGTCGGCCCACCTGGAGGTGGTGGGCCAGTGTGCGGCGCCGACCGCCTCACCCTTTGTCTGCCCCGCAGCAAGGGTAAGGGAGGCCGGCGCCTGCTGGGGGACTTTAGCTTCCCCAGCGCGGGGGATGGGGCAGGCCACCACAGGTCTGCCCATAGGATCTCGGTGCCTGTTGGTAAGGTCACCAAGAAAGACGGGGCCACTCCCGTCAGAGTGGACATTCTGGCGGGGGCGTCTCTCGTGGCCCGCCGTGAGATCCCGCTGGCTGACTTGCTGGCGGGTCTAAAAGCAAATACCATTGGGCGTCGCTCTGCTCTTTTCTTCAGCGTCAAGGCAGATCAGGCAGAGAATGCAGATGGCGGCGCCGCCGGGTCCCAAGGCCAAGTCCCGGTCACCGTGTATTACTCCAGAAGGCTCCTGGACGACCAAAGGCCATCCCAAGAGGACCAACAGAAGGAAGCAGCAGAAACCGAGCAGCATGCCAGCCTGCCCTCCCAGGCTGGCCGAACCAAGCTCATCCTGCCCCCATTTGCCGTCTATACAAACACCACTCTGATCCCCGAGGTGACGTACAGCAGCCTCACCCCCAAGGTCACGGTTAAAGACCTCATGGATGGCCAGAGGTGGGTCGCCCCCCAGGCCCACCCCTGGCAGGAAACAGGACAGGCTGGCGAAATCGTGGCCAGCTCGACCCCCGAGGTCGTACATCGTGACCTCGGGGATGGCCAGAGGTGGGTCGCTCCCCAGACCCGGCCCTGGCAGGAAAGGGAACAGCATGCATCTGAGGCTGGCGAGACCGTGGCCAGCCAGACCACCGAAGTAACACACCGTGACCTTGGAGACGGGCAGAGGTGGGCCGCTCCCCAGGCCCAGCTCCGTCACAGGGGGGAAGAGCGCCACGGGAGGACTTCAGTGAGGGAACGGGAAGGCGTTGCATTTCAGTCTTCCATTACGTTTCCCTCTAAGCAGAAGAAGGAGCCCCTGTGGGATGGCAGGGGCGTGGGCAGAGGCCGTCTGTATGGCCCCTGCCTAATGGGCAGCCTGCTCCACTGCGTGCTGGCCATGAACTTCATGTTACTCGTGTATCACTTGTGCCTGGAGTGGTTCTGAGTCTACAGTCACTGAGCACACCACGCCACGCTACACCGACCACCACTCAAGGAGGCACCACACGCTACACCACCACAGTCACAGCCACACAAGCTGCTACTCATGGCACCTCGTGGTGGTGGATGCTCTCACACTCACTCTCGGTTAGGTTAGATTGGGTTAGGGTTAGGATTAGGTTAGGTTAGGGTTAGGGTTAGGATAGGTTAGGTTAGGTTAGTTAGGATTAGGATAGGTTAGGTTAGGTTAGGATTAGGATAGGATAGGTTAGGGCTAGGTTAGGTTAGATTAGGTTAGGTTAGGTTAGGTTAGGTTAGCTCTCTCACTCTCTATGTATCGCAACACTCTCAATATACTTCTGTAGTACAATATTCTGTAAATAAGGAAGAGGAGAAGTAGGAGGAAAGTACTGATGGGAAGTTGAAAGTAAGAGAATGGGAAGGAGAGAAAAGAACAGAAGGAAATAAGGAAGGAGGAGATAAGAAAAGGGAAGAGAAGGAGGAAGGGAGGGAGGAAGGAGATGTTGATGCTAAATTTTCCCAGTCTACCAACAATGTTAATTTCAACTTTTACTCTCTCTCGATCACACCTTGGGAAATAATACTCACGAGACACTTTCCAATGCTACTTCCTTTATTATTATTATTATTATTATTATTATTATTATTATTATTATTATTATTATTATTATCATTATTATTATTATTATCATCATTATTACTATTATCGTTATTATTACTATGGAAAGGATTGTGTTCGTTTGTATTCTCTCTCTCTCTCTCTCTCTCTCTCTCTCTCTCTCTCTCTCTCTCTCTCTCTCTCTCTGGCGGTAATCACATCGCCGCGCCGCCACCACCACCACCACCACCACCACCACCACCACCACCACCACCACTACCCAACGTGTTCTCCGCATCACATTTACTTCTATTTCTGTAGTGAAGGAAATAGTAGAGAGAGAGAGAGAGAGAGAGGGCGGCACCTTTACTAATTTGAGTGCTGTAGTTAATATTATCCTGGTTTTTAGGGTGTGTTTTTATGGTTCTGGTGACATTTCAACATCATTTCTGCGCCATTAACGAGAGGAACAGTCTGCTGGAGAACGCGGCTAGGCATCTCTGGGGCTTTAAAAACGATAGTGATGAGAGATTTAGTGGTTGGTTGACTGACTGACTGACTGACTGACTGACTGACTGACTGACTGACTGACTGACTAACTAACTAACTAACTAACTAACTAACTAACTAACTAACTAACTAACTAACTGACTGACGCATTGCAGGCCACCCTATGCCAAAATAAATAGAAATATACTAAAAAATGTGCTTTCCTATATAATGGTACAGATTTACACTTACAATGAAAATAATAGTAATAATAAGAGAGAGAGAGAGAGAGAGAGAGAGAGAGAGAGAGAGAGAGAGAGAGAGAGAGAGAGAACCCCCCCCACCCCTCCCCATTTACTTTACTACCACATAACTTTCTCAAACTCCTCCCGTTGCTAAGTGTCAACCCCCCACGCTCTCCTCACCTACACAAAGGCTGACATTTGACACACCTATAAGATTTTCAAGGTAGTATTATACGTTTTACTACTACTACTACTACTACTACTACTACTACTACTACTACTACTACTACTACTACTACTACTACTACTACTACTACTACTTCTCTACTACTACTACCTGTCTTTAACCCCTTCAGTAGTACCATAACACGTTTTTATATTCATTCTGCTTACTATTTAGTGATTTTATACAGCTTCAGAAACTTATGTGAGGGATTAAGATAGTGAAGACTGGCCATTAATCTTCTGACCTCCATAGACCCTTCCTAGTGTTAACAAAATGGTCTAATCGTCCACAAATCTCAAAGTAAAAAATTCTGCTTACTATTTGGTGATTTTAAACAGGTTCAGAAACATATGTGGGGATTAAAATAGGGAAGACTGCCCATTAATCTTCTGACCTCCATAGACCCTTAATGAAATCGTCTAATCACACCCAAAACTCGTGGTAAAAATGCGTCCCAGTACTGAAGAGGTTAGTAATGGTACCTGCCAGCTGGCGCAGTACAGGTGTGCATGTGTGTCTTGTTGTGATTCAAGGCAGGGCGGCTGAGTTAAGAGGAGGAGCTGGCGAGGAAGCGAGGCGGAAGATGTGAGAGGGATAGATAAATTATTCTCTTGTGGTTGGTTATCTTGGCAGAGAGAGAGAGAGAGAGAGAGAGAGAGAGAGAGAGAGAGAGAGAGAGAGAGTTATGAGAAATGGCTTTAAATCTTCCTATACCAAAACAGTTCAAGTCACGGATAGAAGAGAGTATAGAATCAGGCAGGGAGATCCAGAGTTTACCAGTGAGGTGTGAGAGACCAAGAATACCGGTTAACTTTTGCATTAGGGAGGTTGACAGCATACGGGGAGGAGAGGAAAAAAGGAGGTTCTGCGCAGAGAAGACATGCAGTTAACAAGATGAGAAGAGAAGTTAGCGCGAAAATAGCGATAGAAGATAAGAGATGCAAGAGAGAGAGAGAGAGAGAGAGAGAGAGAGAGAGAGAGAGAGAGAGAGTTGATGAGACGAAATATTTTTACTAGAACAGACGAATATAATTTAAAAATGAACCCAAATGACCTAAAAATGAACCAAATTGACCCCAAAATTAACCCAAATGACCTAAAATGAACCCAATTGACCTAACTAAACCCAGATTACCTAAAAATGAACCTAAATGACCTAAAAATGAACCCAACCTGAAGGCATTATTAGTCCCTGTCTTTCGGCGAATTCTTTCCAATCTTTTAGGGAACTTGAATTGAGATGTGACCTTTTTCTTTGTATATTTTTGTTGCCCTTGGTTAGTTTCCCTCCTGCATTAACGGAAACTAAAGCAGTAACAGTGATGAGAAGAGATTTGAAGGTGGAAGCAGAAATAAACGTAGATTAGAGCGTAATTCAAAGCGACTGTATCTTCTCCATCTCTGGCTTCTCGTGTGAACCTCAACTGTAAACACACCGTAAACAAGACGGGCTGGTTTACTGATACACCTGTTGAGAGAGAGAGAGAGAGAGAGAGAGAGGGAGAGAGAGAGAGGGAGGCGGCTGTAATTGGCATGTACTTAAATTTAGAAGCGTTTTGTTAACATTACCACCTGAACATCATATACACTAACAGTTTAAGACCCTCTAATTGAAGTTACATGTTATTTTTAAGTGTTCTTTTATGATTGAGGTGAGAAATTAACAACATTTCTACACTGCGAACAGGAGAAACAGTCACGGAACCCGGCTAGTCATCTCAGTGGCCTTGGAAAATAGTCATGGTGAGAGAGAGTGAAGCGTTTCAGGACATCAGCTTCAGTCACAGCTAAAGGTCCGTCTTCAAGAACTCTTTGCTCTCTCACCACGACTATTTTCCAAGGCCACGGAGATAAGTAGCGGGGTTTTCAAGAGTGTTGCTTCAGTTTATAATGTAGAAATCGTGTCACTCTGCCTCTAAAACTGTAAAAACACCTTAAAAAATCTCGTGCAAATTTAAATAAAGCTTTTTCGAAATAGCGGAGATGATTAGCGGAGTTTTCAAGAGCGTTTCCCCAGTTGATAATGTAGAAATCTCGTCGCTCTGCCTCTAGAACTGTAAAAAAACCTTAAAAAAACAACAACTCGTGTAAATTTATATAAAGCCTTTTGAAATAGTGGAGATGAAGCGCAGAAGTGTTTGGGAATACGAGCTTAGGTAAAGGTGCCGAGGCTGCTCAGTGGGACGAAAGCTCCTGATAGCGGCGGTGGGAAGGCAGGACCGAGCTCAAGTTTCCCCGAACCTTCCATAAACAAAGAGAAGAGAGATAGCGCCCAGCCTTCCACGTCTTGTAAACTGTTAACCCTGCGCCTCCTCCTCCTCCTCCTCCTCCTCCTCCTCGTCTATTCTCTCTTTACGCCTTATCTTTCCTCCTCCTTCTAACCCCCCCCTCCTCCTCCTCCTCCTCCTCCTCCTCCTCCCCTTATCTCCTCTTTCTTCTCCTCGACTTCCTTCATCTAGAACGTCTATAATAATCTTTTTCAATATTTTCTTCCTTTTTTTCTTGCTTTTTCATTTCTATTTAACGCCTTTCCTTCAGTCGGTATAGCTTTCTCTCTCTCTCTCTCTCTCTCTCTCTCTCTCTCTCTCTCTCTCTCTCTCTCTCTCTCTCTCTCTCTCTCTCTCTGGCATGGAGCGCAAGTGGAAGCCGTGGGAGATAAAATACATAACTTTTTTGGCCCTTCTAAGTGGTTTTGGGGTTTGAAGTCACGGTGGTGGTGGTGGTGGTGGTGGCGATGGTGGTGGTGGTGGTGATGGTGATGGTGGTGGAAGGGCAGGAGTGTTCGTGGTGACAGATTACCGTTGCAAGAAGTCAAAATATCATGTTTGTTGGACATTTGCCTCTAGATAGGAACGAGTTAGGAAAATTTTGCTGTGTTTTCCATTTTCCCCCCTCTTCAGTGTTTCCTCGGGTCTGTTCTTGATCAAAATAGTGGTCAGTGTGTTAAATGAATGCCTCGCCCTTTCTTTTTAGTTACAAGTTCTCGTTTAAATGCCAAAAATGAAAATAGAGAAGATTGCACATATTTTTCTTCTCTTCCTTCCTTATTCCCTCTTTTACTCAGCTTTTCCCACTTCCCCGTTGCTAAAAACAGTGATTAATGCGATAAATGAATGCCCTTTCTTTAGTTACAAGTTCTCTTTTAAATGCCAAGGATCAAAACAGGGAAGAACATTGCATTTATATTTTTTCCCTTCCTTACAAAGCTTCTTCCACCTCCCCGTTGCTAAAAACTGTGATTAATGCGATTAATTAATGCCTTTTTCTTTATTATTTTAGTTACAAGTTCTCTTTTCAAATGCCAAAAATGAAAGTAGAGGAGAACACAGCATATATGTATTTTTTTTCTCTTCCTCCTTCATTCCTTCCCAGTTTTTCCCACGTACACGTTGCTAGAATAGTGGTTGGTGCGATGAATGAACGCCCTTTTATTAATTACAAGTTCTCTTTTCAAATGCCAGGAATGAAAGTAGAGGAGAACCTGGCATATACTTTTTTTTTGTTTGTTTTCCTTCTTAATTCCCTCCTTTACTCAGCTCTTCCCACTCCCCCTGTTGCTAATCATGTAGGTTGATATGATAAATTAACGCCCTTTTTCTTCGTTGCAAGTTCTCATTTCAGTGTCAACAATGAAAGCAGAAGAAAACCTAACTTTATTTTTTTTGCCTTCCTTTTTTATTCCTTATTTACTCAGCTTTGTCAGACCTTTGGCTAATTTATTTTTTTTTTGGTCTTTAAGGAAACTGGCATTCGAGTGAGCCTTTATTTATTTATTCATTTTTTTTTTTTTTATCTTTTGTTGCCTCTGACCAGCTTCCTCTCTTGCATTGCTAATAATCCTTCTTCTTCGTCTTCTTCTTCTTCTTCTTCTTCTTCTTCTTCTTCTTCTTCAGCCTTTCTCTTGTTGTTGTTGTTGTTGTTGTTGTTATTGTGTTCTTCTTCAGCTTTTCTCTTCTTCTTTTTCTTGTTTTTCTTCTTGTTCTTCTTGTTTTCGTTCTTCTTCTTCTCCTTCTTCAGCCTATCTCTTGCTGTTGTTGTTGTTGTTGTTGTTCAGTCTTTCTCTTCTTCTTGTTCTTGTTCTTGTTGTTGTTGTTGTTCTTCTTCTTGTTCGTGTTCATGTTCTTGTTCTTGTTCTTCTTGTTCTTCTTGTTCTTCATGTTCTTCTACTTTTTCTTTTCTTGTTCTTCCTTTTCCTCTTCTTTTTCATCATCATCTTTCTTTTTCTCCTTTTTCTCCTTGTTTATGTTCTTGTTCTTCCTGTTCCTCTCCTTCAGCCTTTCTCTTTCTCTTTATCATCATCATCATCATCTTCTTCTTCTTCTTCTTCTTCTTCTTCTTCTTCTTCTTCTTCAGGTTCTTATTTTCTCACCCTTCAAAACACAAAAATCTGGCACCACGGCGATAATTTCACTAGTAATGGGCTCTCTCTCTCTCTCTCTCTCTCTCTCTCTCTCTCTCTCTCTCTCTCTCTCTCTCTCTCTCTCTCTCTCTCTCTCTCTCTCTCTCTCTCTCTCTCTCTCTGAACAAATCACAGTTATATACCCGAGCATTTCACTCAACTAAATGGAGCACTTTGTCATCTTCCGCGCTAGTGTTTAGTGACAAGGAAGCAGGTGGTGGTGGTGGTGGTGGTGGTGATGGTGGTGGTGGGAGAAGTTGCAGCAAGCCCCTCTCTCTCTCTCTCTCTCTCTCTCTCTCTCTCTCTCTCTCTGTCAGTATTTTCTTTTCTTTCTTTTTCTTTTTATTTGGGGGGGGAGGGAGAAGAGTCCTATTTTTGTTATTTAAAGATATCTTCCTTTTTTTCTTTTAATCACGCTGTCTCCCTCGTTATTTCTCGCTGTTATCTGATATGAGGGTAGTAAAATATGTCTCTCTCTCTCTCTCTCTCTCTCTCTCTGCAGGCAAATCACGGCGATAGGTGGCGCCACTTCGCTTGAAAAAGTTGATTCATTTGTCATTGTAATTGTCAGCAACGTGGATGTGAGAGAAGCTAAGGAGGAAGGAAGATGAGAAGAATATGTTGTTCCTAACCTAATCTTAACCTAACCTAACCTAACCCTAACCTTAACCTAACCTAACCTAACCTAACCTAACCTAACCTATCCTAACCTAACCTAGCCCTAACCTAACCTAACCTAACCTAATGGAGGAGAATATGTTAAGTTCCCCGTTTTCTTTTTTGGTATTTGGAAAGACAATTGGTAAGTGAAATAAAGTGTTAATTTATCATTTTAACCACTATTTTTAGCAACGGAGAAGTGGGAGAGGCTATGCAAGGAAGAAAGAAATATATATATGTACTGTGTTCTCCTCTGTTTTCATTCTTGGCATTTAAAAGGAGGATTTGTAACGTTAATTTATCGTATTAACCACTATTCTTAGCCACAGGGAAGTGGGCGAAGCTGAGTAAAGAAGGAATGAAGAAGGAAGGCAAAAAAAAAAAAAATATGTTACGTTCCCCTGTGCCTTCATTCTTGGCATTTGAAACGAGGATTTGTAACGAAAAGGGGCATCTCTCTCTCTCTCTCTCTCTCTCTCTCTACTTCAATTCCCTGCTCCTACCCTCTCCCTTCCCCCATCCTGCTATCGTCTCCCCCCTCCTGCCTTCACGCCTGCTATCCTTTGTCAGTAGTGATGTGCGGCGCTGTGAGGGCTGGTATGTTGGTATCTGCTTATCGCCTGCCGCCCTGTGCCTCCTCCCCGTGACTCTTCCTTGCTCCAGCGCGGCCCAATGGCATGTTATGAAGACCTTTCCGCCACCACTACCACCACTACTGCCACTTCTGCCTCGCCTCCTTCCTCCTTCCTCGCTTTCCTCGTCTCTGTTTCTCTGTTTGTTCTCGTTTCTCTCTTTGTCCCTGTCTTGTGGTGGTTTGTGTTCCTTTTCTTGTTCTTGTCTTCTTTGTTTTCGTCATTCTTGCGTTTTGTCATCTCCGCAGTTAGTTTTTTTTCTTTCTCTCATTCTATCTCCTTTCTTCATGTCATTTGTTTTCGTCTTGTTCTTCGTCTTTTCGTGGTTTTCTTCTTCTTTCTTGTCTTCTTTTCGTCATTCTTGCATTTCATCATCTCTCCGCAGTTATTGTTTTTTCTCTTATTCCATCTCCTTTCTTCACCTTTTTTTTTTCTTGTTCCTCGTCTTGTCCTCCTTTCCATGTTCTTGTCTTCTTTGTTTTCGTCATTCTTTTATTTCATCATCTCCTTCGTTTTATTATTTTTTTTCATTTTATCTTTCTCTATCTTCGCTTGTCTTCGGTTTGTTTCTCGTCCTGTCTTCCTTTCCTTGTTCTTGTCTTGTCCTGTCATCTCTTTTCTTTACTTTTCCTTCAGTCTATCTCCTTTCTTTATCTCTCTCTCTCTCTCTCTCTCTCTCTCTCTCTCTCTCTCTCTCTCTCCAAGTTTATCTATTTTTCCATCCTATCACCTCTTTCGTCACCTTTTTTTCTTCATTCTATCTCCTTTCTTCCTTTCTTTATCTCTTTCTCTCTTCAAGTTTATCTATCCTTGCATTTTATCTTTTCTTCCGGCGCTTCCTTTTCCTTATCTCTTCCTCTTATCTCTATCCTCTTATTCTCTCTTCTCTTATCTCTATCCTCTCCTTTTCCTTATCTTTTATCTTCTTCATTTCGTTACTTTCTTTTCTATTTCTTTTTTTTTTCATCTACAATCTTCTCTTCATCATCTTCGCTTATTTTCTCCGTTTTCCTTATCTTCTTCCCCTCTTCCTCTTTCTCCTCCTCCTCCTCCTCCTCCTCTTCCTCTTCCTCTTCCTCTCTATCCTCTTCCTTTTCCTTATTTTATCTTCTCATCCACTATCTCTGTTCTCTTCATCCTTTCTTCCTTCTTATCACTATTTCTTCTTCTCTCTCTCTCTCTCTCTCTCTCTCTCTCTCTCTCTCTCTCTCTCTCTCTCTCTCTCTCTCTCTCTCTCTGTTCTAAGTCCATCCTTTATTTCATTTTCTTTTTATCCTATCATTATCTCTTATTCTCTCACTTTTTCCTCTTCTCTTCTATCTCCTTTCATTATCTCTCTTTCTCTCCTCTTCTTATTCCATCCATTTTCTTCTCCCATTTTTTCTTTTCTTATCATCCATTCCTTCTCCTCTTCCCCTTTCACTTTTCTCCTCTAATCTATCTCCTTCTCCTATCTCTCCGTCTCTTCTCTTCCATTTTATCTCCTTTTCTACCCTCCTCTATCATTTGTTTTTTCTTCTCTTCCTCTTCTCTCTCTTCTTCCTAGTTCATCTATTCTTGTATCTCATCGCCACTATTTCTTCCTTCCTCTCTTCTTTCCTTCCTTTCTACTTCCTCCTTGTCTCTTCTTCATCTTTTCCTCCTCTTCATCCATTCTTTCTCTTACACGTTCATCAATTTTTCCATCTTATCACCATCTTTGTCTTCATTTCGCTCCTCCTCCTCCTCTTCCTCCTCTTCTTCCTCCTCCTCCTTCTCCTCCTTCTCCTCCTCCTCCTCCTCCTCCTCCTCCTCCTCCTCGTCTTGAATCTCCATCTCTTTATTTCTACCTTCATCTTTATCCTTTCTTTCCATTCACTCCTCCTCCTCCTCCTCCTCCTCCTCCTCCTCCTCCTCCTCCTCCTCCTCCTCCTCCTCCTCCTCCTCCTTCATCTCACTCTACCCTGACAAACATATCAACAAACACAAGCATAAAAAGGGGGGGGGGGAGGGTGTTTCATGAATTCCTGTGTGTGTGTGTGTGTGTGTGTGTGTGTGTGTGTGTGTGTGTGTGTGTGTTTATTTATTTTTTTATGGAAGAGAACGAAGAGGAGGAGGAGGAGGAGGAGGAGGAAATGGAAAATAAGATGGAAAGAGGGAGGAAGTGAAGGATGGAAGGAGGAAAAGCAATTAGGAAAGACGGATTTAGAATATGGAAAAAAAGGAAAAGTAGGAAAGTAGGAAAGTAGGAAAGTAGGAGAGAGTTATAATCGTGTCTTCTTTTTCCTTCGCTGCTTCTGTAAACTTGAAGAATGATGCGAGTGGGAGTAGCAAGAGAGTAGGTTTTTCATTTACGTTCTTTTTACAGTTCTATTCATTTTTTTTTTTTGCAGTTTTAATTTTTTTTCTAGGATTTTTTTAGATTTATTTCATTTTTCTGGTTCTTTTTTGCAGTTTTATTTAATTTTTCTGTTTTCTTTTAGTTTTATTTCATTTTTTTGTTCTTTTTTAGTTTTATTTCATTTTCTGCTTTTTTGCAGTTTTATTTCATTGTTTTTTCTTTTTTAGTTTTATTTCATTTTTTTCTATTTTTTTTTAGTTTTATTTAATTTTTTGGTTCTTTTTTTAGTTTCATTTCATTTTTTTTTTTTTTCATTTTTTTTTTATTTTTTTGTTCTTTTTTAGTTTTATTTAATTTTTTTGGTTCTTTTTGCAGTTTTATTTAATTTTTTGGTTCTTTTTTGAGTTTTGTTTATTTTTTTCAGTTTTATTTAATTTTTAGTTTTTTTAAGTTTTATTATTTTTGTGGTTCTTTTTTGCAGTTTTATTTAATTTCATGGTTCCTTTTACAGTTTTATTTATTTATATTTAGTTTTATGTATTTTTTTGCTTCTTTTTACAGTTTTTATTTAGTTTTTATTTTAGTTTCATATAATTTTTCAGATTCTTTTTAGTTTTATATTATTTTTTTTTCCAGTTTTATTTATGTATTTATTTTTATTATTTTCGTTCGTTTTTCAGTTTTTATTTATTTATTTATTTATTTGTTGTGTTCTTTGTACAGTTATATTGATTGATTTCCTTACGTTCCTTTACTGTTTGGTGTTCATTCTGTACGTTCCTTCTCACCTTCATCAACTCTTTCACCTTCTTTTATACCGTTACTTAAATATTTACGTTCCTTTTACACTTATTTCAATTTTTCGTACGTTCTTTTCACAGTTTTATCAATTATTTACGTTCTATTTTACTGTTCTGTCAATTCGTGTCTTCAGTGTGTGTGTGTGTGTGTGTGTGTGTGTGTGTGTGTGTGTGTGTGTGTGTGTGTGTGGGGTGGTGTGGGGTGGGCTTGGGTGGGCTTGGGTGGGGTGGGGTAGTTTGGGGTGGTGTGGGGTGGGCTGGGGTGGGCTGGGGTGGGCTGGTGGCTGAGAGCTTAGTAAGGTTCAATGCTCTCCTGTGTTGTTGATGTTTTAATATACCTGGTGATGCTGCTCTCTCTCTCTCTCTCTCTCTCTCTCTCTCTCTCTCTCTCTCTCTCTCTCTCTCTGGTTAGTAAAGGGTTAGATTTCTTGTTTTTATTTGTTTTTCTAAGGTTTTGTGTTTGTTCGTACATCTTCATCATCATCATCATCATCATCATCATCATCATCATCATCATCATCATCATCATCATCATCATCATTAGAAGAGTCAATGAATATGCCAAAATTTACATGGAGTTTTATTCAGTGTGTGTGTGTGTGTGTGTGTGTGTGTGTGTGTGTGTGTGTGTGTGTGTGTGTGTGTGTGTGTGTGTGTGTGTGTGTCTCAAAGTAAAGTCTATTGAGGCGTCTCTCTCTCTCTCTCTCTCTCTCTCTCTCTCTCTCTCTCTCTCTCTCTCTCTCTCTCTCTCTCTCTCTCTCTCTCTCTCTCTCTCTCTCTCTCTCGTGTCATCCTGTCTGTTTACGTATCAGTCTTCAAACCTTGTCACTTTCTCACTTTCACTTTCTCACTTTCTCACTCACTCTCAAGTCTGTCTGTGTATGTGTCAGTCTGTTTGAATGAATGTCCATCTGGCGTTTGAGAGAGAGAGAGAGAGAGAGAGAGAGAGAGAGAGAGAGAGAGAGAGA
>NC_059272.1:1977291-1982291 GCF_017591435.1 Portunus trituberculatus | reverse complement strand
ATAGTTTTCTTTTCTCTCTCTCTCTCTCTCTCTCTCTCTCTCTCTCTCTCTCTCTCTCTCTCTCTCTCTCTCTCTCTCTCTCTCTCTCTCTCTCTCTCTCTCTCTCTCTCTCTCTCTCTCTCTCTCTCTCTCACACACACACACACACACACACACACACACACACACACACACACACACAGAAATAAAAAGAATAAAAAAATAGATTATAAATAGATAAAAAATAGAATTAGAAAATAGATGAATAAAATAAAATAAAATAAAATAAACGACTAAATCTTGGTAATGAGGGAAATTGTCCTAAAAATAAATGAATGAATAAATAAATAAATGAATAAGGAAAGATAGAAAAGAAAAAGGAAAAAAAATAACAAAAAAAAAACTCGTGGCTCTATTTTTAAAACGTCTTTGAATTATTAACAAAAATTTATCATCATGAAAAACAAACAAGAAAATTTATGCGTGTTTTTTCTCGACGTGTCTTGTAATGAGGCAGAGGAAGAGGAGGAGGAGGAGGAGGAGGAGGAGGAGGAGGAGGAGGAGGAGGAGGAGGAGGAGGAGGAGGAGGAGGAGGAGGAGGAGGAGGAGGAGGAGGAGAAGAAGAAGAAGAAGAAGAAGAAGAAGAAGAAGAAGAAGAAGAAGAAGAAGAAGAAGAAGAAGAAGGACGAGAAGGAAGAGGAGGAGGAGGAGGAGGAGGAAGAGGAGGAAGAGAAGGAAAAAGAGGAGAAGGAGAAAGAGGAAGAGAAGGACGAGAAGGACGAGGAGAAAGAGGTGGAAGAGGAGGAGGAGGAGGAGAAGGAGAAAGAGGAGAATGAGAAAGAGGAAGAGAAGGAATAGGAAGAGCAGTAGTAGCAATAGTAGTAGTAGTAGTAGTAGTAGTAGTAGTAGTAGTAGTAGTAGTAGTAGTAGTAGTAGTATGAGGCGAGTTTTTTTTCTCCTTATAACCACCAAAGAAACCTCAAAGTCGTTTTTTTTTTTTTTTTTGGAAACTTTTTGATGACGTCAGTTGAGGCAAAAAATGAAAAAAAAAATAATTATCACGTCTATTTTATGTTTGTCTTTCTATTTTTCCCTTTTTCTTTTATTTTCTCTTTCTTTTTTTGTCTTCCTATTCTTCCCTTTTTCTCTTTTTCTTTCTCTTTTTTTCTTGTCTTCGTATTCTTCCCTTTCTCTTTTTTTTTTTTTCTTTCTTTTTTCTTGTATTCGTATTCTTCCCTTTCTCTTTTCTCTCTTTCTTTCTTTTTTTCGTCTTCGTATCCTTCCCTTTTTCTTTTTCTCTCTTCTTTATTTTCTTCGTATTCTTCTCTTTCTCTTTTCTCTCTTTTCCTTTTTTTTCCTTATCTTCGTATTCTTCTCTTTTCTTTCTCCTTTTCTCTCTCTTTTCTTATTTTCTTCGTATTATTCCTTTTTTTCTTTTCTTTTCTCTTTCTTTTTTTCTCGTCTTCATATTCTTCCTTTTTTCTCCTTTTTTTTCTTTATTTTCTCTCGAGGCTCATCTTTTTCTACAGCAGCCACACATATTCCCATTCTCATCTTCCCTTTCTCTTTCTCTTCCCTCTTATCCCATCTCTCCCCTCTCCCTCTCTCCCTCTCTCCCTCTCTCGCCTCACCTGGCCAATCTCATTAACAGAACAGGTAGACATGATGGAGCAGTCTCTCACCTGTCTTACGTTAGTTAATTAG
Source organism: Portunus trituberculatus (assembly GCF_017591435.1). Classification (NCBI taxonomy): domain Eukaryota; kingdom Metazoa; phylum Arthropoda; class Malacostraca; order Decapoda; family Portunidae; genus Portunus; species Portunus trituberculatus. The sequence goes on along the minus strand of NC_059272.1, from coordinate 1,980,608 downwards.
ATGCCCACACACAGGTAAGACCCACGACCTGTGCTGGGGGAGGGAAGAGGGTGAGGAAAGCAACACAAATAAGAGGAGAAATGACTGTCCACTTTCACCATTTCCTTAAACTGATACGGATAATTTAATTCCTTCAGTACTGGGACGCATTTTTGCCTTGAGATTTGTGTACGATTAGATCATTTTATTGACTTTATGAATGGTCTATGGAGGTCAGAAGGTTAATGGCCACAGTCTTCACTATTTTAACTCCTTCAGTACTGGGACACATTTTTTGCCTTGAGATTTGTGTACGATTAGACCGTTTTATTGACTTTATGAAGGGTCTATGGAGGTCAGAAGGTTAATGGCCACAGTCTTCACTATTTTAACTCCTTCAGTACTGGGACGCATTTTTACCTTGTTTTGGCAGTGTGATTTTATTGACATTAGGAAGGGTCAAAGGATTAATAGCCAGCCTTCACTATCTTAACCCCTGCTGTACTGGGACTCATTTTTACCTTGAGATTTGTGTACGATTCAACCATTTTATTGACATTCGGAAGGGTTTATAGAGGTTAGAAGATTAATGGCCAGAGTCTTCACTATTTTAATCCCCCACATGAGTATCTGAAGCTGTATGAAATCACCAAATAGTAAGCAGAGTGAATATGGAAACGCGTCATGGCACTGAAGGGGTTAAGTATCTATTCTTCACCTCACTTTCAAAACCCAGTAATAAAAAAAAAGATGTGGTACGTAATTAATTTTCAACACTAACAAATATGACAAGTTTCGCGGGGCAGGTGCAACGTAAGACACTGTAAGGTGAAATGTAACTCGGTGTCAGCTCATTTTGGCTAAAAGTAGCGATGTCACACTCCACCAAGCCTTGCGGAGAGAAAGGTGACATCTGCAAATCTCTCCTCTGTCACACTCCCTGCTCGTCCTTGTCTCTTGTGGCTCTAAGTAAGATTATTAACAAAGATAGAGACTCTGTTCATAGTTTGCCGTATCTCTGCAGTCACGACGTGGATAAAGACTTAGTAATGAAATGAGTAGTTATTTAGTTTCTTCCCTCGTACGGTGTTTGGAAAAGGTGTGCGGTATTGGTAATTATCGTACCTCTGCACCCTCAACCAGGCCACAGATGGACCTCTTACGGTAAAAAAAAAAAAAAAAAAAATAATAATAGATAATAAAAAAACTAGTTATTGAAAGATTTGAATGACCTTTTTGAGTGTGTTTTAATGAAGGTCTGAATGGGGAGATTTGCTTACTACTTTATCTATTTATTGATTTATCTACGCTATTGATAATTATCGTACATCTACACCCACAACCCCACCACGAATGGAACTGACGATTAAAAAAATGAAAAAGAAAAAAAGCTAGCTATTTGAAAGATTTTAAAGACCTTTTTATAAATGATATGTGTTTTAATGAAGGTCTGAAGAAAGGAGATTTATTTATTCATTTATCTATTTATCAGGCAGGAAGAGCTCTGAACAAAGGCAAACGAACTCACCCAAAAATAAAGACACTTTTTAACTTGTCGGAAAATAAAAACAAATACAAAAATAACCACGAATGTCTTGAAACCTCCCCCTTGAAACCTTCCCTTTGAAACCTTCCCCTTTGAAACCTTCCCCTTGAAACCTCCCCCTTGAAACCTCCCACTTGAAACCTTCCCTTTGAAACCTCCCCCTTGAAACCTCCCCCTTGAAACCTTCCCTTTGAAACCTCCCCCTTGAAACCTCCCACTTGAAACCTCCCACTTGAAACCTCCCCTTGAAACCTCCCCCTTGAAACCTCCTCCTTGAAACCTCCCCCTTTGAAACCTTCCCCTTGAAACCTCTCCTTCTGAAACCTTCCCCTTGAAACCTTCCCCTTTGAAACCTTCCCCTTGAAACCTGCCCCTTGAAACCTCCCCCTTGAAACCTTCCCCTTGAAACCTCCCACTTGAAACCTCCCCTTTGAAACCTCCCACTTGAAACATCCCCCTTGAAACCTTCCCCTTTGAAACCTCCCCCTTGAAACCTTCCCCTTGAAACCTCCCACTTGAAACCTTCCCCTTGAAACCTCCCCCTTGAAACCTCCCACTTGAAACCTCCCCCTTTGAAACCTTCCCCTTGAAACCTCACCCTTGAAACCTTCCCCTTTGAAACCTCCCCCTTGAAACCTTCCCCTTGAAACCTCCCCCTTGAAACCTCCCACTTGAAACCTCCCCCTTTGAAACCTTCCCCTTGAAACCTCCTTTGAAACCTTCCTTGAAACCTCCCCTTGAAACCTCCTTGAAACCTCCTTTGAAACCTTCCCTTGAAACCTCCCCTTGAAACCTCCCCTTGAAACCTTCCCTTGAAACCTCTCCCTCTGAAACCTTCCCTTGAAACCTTCCTTGAAACCTTCCCTTGAAACCTGCCCTTGAAACCTCCCCTTGAAACCTTCCCTTGAAACCTCCCCTTTGAAACCTCCCACTTGAAACATCCCCCTTGAAACCTTCCCTTGAAACCTCCCCTTGAAACCTTCCCTTGAAACCTCACCCTTGAAACCTTCCCCTTGAAACCTCCCCCTTGAAACCTCCCACTTGAAACCTCCCCCTTTGAAACCTTCCCCTTGAAACCTCCCCTTGAAACCTTCCCTTGAAACCTCCCCTTGAAACCTCCCCTTGAAACCTCCCCTTTGAAACCTTCCCTTGAAACCTCCCCTTGAAACCTTCCCTTGAAACCTCCCCTTGAAACCTTCCCTTGAAACCTTCCCTTTGAAACCTTCCCTTGAAACCTGCCCTTGAAACCTCCCCTTGAAACCTCCCCTTGAAACCTTCCCTTGAAACCTCCCACTTGAAACCTCCCTTGAAACCTCCCACTTGAAACATCCCCTTGAAACCTTCCCTTGAAACCTCCCCTTGAAACCTTCCCTTTGAAACCTCCCCTTGAAACCTTCCCTCTCTCTCTCTCTCTCTCTCTCTCTCTCTCTCTCTCTCTCTCTCTCTCTCTCTCTCTCTCTCTCTCTCTCTCTCTCTCATCAGTGTCTTTCCTACGGTTTCTCTCATTACTTCTTTTACGGACCTATTCTACGAGAGAGAGAGAGAGAGAGAGAGAGAGAGAGAGAGAGAGATTGTCGTCATCCTCCTTGGCTTCTTCCTAACATTCTCGTAAAAATAGAGTGCGTGGGGCGGCGATGAGGTGTGGGAGAGAGAGAGAGAGAGAGAGAGAGAGAGAGAGAGAGAGAGAGAGAGAGAGAGAGGAGGTTACACATATACCAATTAACACTGCAGTACCGAAATTCCTCCTCCTCCTCCTCCTCCTCCTCCTCCTCCTCCTCCTCCTCCTCCTCCT
>NC_059272.1:1969791-1972291 GCF_017591435.1 Portunus trituberculatus | reverse complement strand
CATTCTTCCAATCTTTTAATCTTTCACTCTCAGTCTTTCAATCTTTCAATCTTAGTCTTTCAATCTCTCAATTTTCCAATCTTTCAATCTTCCAATCTTTCAATCTTCCAATCTTTCAGTCTTCCAATCTTTCAGTTTCCCAATCTTTCATTTTCAGTCTAAAAGTAAAAAAAAAAATCAAGTCAAATCAAATCGTGCACTTTTCTCAACAAATCTCAACACAGGTAGTCATTTCCACCATTAATAACAGTGAGACTCTCAGATCAAGAGCACCCCCCTTTACTCTCTCTCTCTCTCTCTCTCTCTCTCTCTCTCTCTCTCTCTCTCTCTCTCTCTCTCTCTCTCTCTCTCGTGCGTGATTTCGTCCTCTCTTTCTACTTTCCTCTTTTCACTTCACGATAAGAGGGAGTAGAGGAGGTAATCTTCCACCAGTACACACACACACACACACACACACACACACACACACACACACACACACACACACACACACACACACACACACACACACACACACACACACACACACACAAGTTATGGATTATAGTACAAAGCAGTGGATGGAAGTACTGTGTGTGTGTGTGTGTGTGTGTGTTGCAAAACACACACACACACACACACACACACACACACACACACACACACACACACACACATTTAAAAGGTACTGTGTGTGTGTGTCCATATTTGTGTGTGTGTGTGTGTGTGTGTGTGTGTGTGTGTGTGTGTGTGTGTGTGTGTGCGTGCGTGCGTGAATGCGTGACAGTGTGTGTGTGTGTGTGTGTGTGTGTGTGTGTGTGTGTGTGTGTGTGTGAGTGCGTGAGTGTGTGTGCGTGAGTGCGTGCGTGAGTGAATGGTGGGCACCTGATCAACACTCCAGGAGACACCCGCGTGGTCGGCACACCAGGACCAGACTGACTCCAGGCGGCACTGTGCCACGCGCCCCCTCCACCTCGCCGCCACGCCCCCTCACCCCACACGTCTCTCTCTCTCTCTCTCTCTCTCTCTCTCTCTCTCTCTCTCTCTCTCTCTCTCTCAGTAGTAATTTCTTTTCTTTCTTTTTTTTGGTGGGGGGAGGGGAAGAGTCCTGCCTTTCTCATTTAAAGATATCTTCCTCTTTCTTTATCACGCTGTGTCGCCCTCCTTATTTCTCGCTGTTGTCTGATGTCAAGGTAGTGAAATATGTCCCTACACCAGCACGGAGACGGAAGAGCGCGTTGTGTTAGAGGCAGGGCAAGAAGAAGAAGAAGAAGAAGAAGAAGAAGAAGAAGAAGAAGAAGAAGGTTAGGAAAAGAAGAATAAGAATAATAATAAGAAAAAAGAAGAAGAAAGTTAGGAAAAGAAAAAGGTTAGGAAAGGAAGAAGAAGAAAAAGAAGAAAAGAAAAGAAGAAAGGAAAGAAAGAAGAAGAACGTTAGGAAAGAAAGAAGAAGAAGAAGAAAAAAAAAAAAGAAGAAAGTTAGGAAAGAAAGAAGAAGAAGAAGATGATGATGATGATGATGATGATGAAGAGGAGGAGGAGGAGGAGGAGGAGGAGGAGGAGGAGGAGGAGGAGGAGGAGAAGGAGAAGGAAAAAAGAGGAATATTAGGAAAGGAACAAGAAAAAGTACTGAGCCAAAGAGGATATTAATGCACAAATAATAAAGCAATACGTGGTGACAACAACAACAACAACAACAACAACAACAACAACAACAACAACAACAAGGACAAAGAAAGAAAAAAAAAACGAAAAGAAAAGAAGAAATAAAACAAGGGAAAAAAAATTGAAAATGATGATGATGATGATGATGATGATATTGATGATGATGATGATGATGATATTGATGATGATGATGATGATGTTGATATTAATGCACATAAGGACACGAAAAACAATGACAAGATGCATTAGGGAGGACCTTCAAACAGCAAAACACATTTATTACATTCTTGCATGACAATTTACCAACTTGAAAGAGAAGGAGCAGGAGGAAGAAGAAGAAGAAGAAGAAGAAGAAGAAGAAGAAGAAGAAGAAGAAGAAGAAGAAGAGAAGGAGAAGGAGAAGAAGAAGAAGAGAAGGAGGAGGAGGAAGAGGTGGAAGAGGAAAGAGACAGAAAAAAATACGAAAAGGATAAAAACAAGAAGATAAAGTGAACGAGAAGGAGGAGGACTCAAAATGCCAAAGTCTCCCCAAACAAGGCTATAGAGGGGGAACTGAAAAGAAAACGGCCCCCTTTGTAACAGCAGAGAGGGACAGATAGAGTGTCTGTCTGGCTGGGCTGTGCTGGGTTTGGCTGGCTGGGAGGGTCACAGAGCGTCAGAGTCAGTGAGGCGCCGCGAGAGACAACACAGAGACTTACACTGACACACCTTTTGCGCCGCTCCTCCACTGCCACACTCAAAAGGCTGTAGTTGAAGTTACACGGGTTATCAAGAGTGTTTTTACCTTTCTAGTGAGAGCTAACTGCATGCCTCCCCTCATCCTGTGGCCTCGATGTATAAAGCTTTTTTTTTTCTT
>NC_059272.1:1962291-1967291 GCF_017591435.1 Portunus trituberculatus | reverse complement strand
GTGTGGAGAGCAGGTGAGCAAAGGGTACATGGCTGGACGAGGTTCGAAGGAAAGAGGACAAAGATCAAGATTGTGCCAGGACTTTAGTTTACTACGAGGGTGACAAAGAACAGCGTTAGAGTCACTGAACGCCAAACCAGGAGATGAAAAAAACTCAAGAGGTGAAAAAGTACTACAGCAGTGCAAACCATACGTGCTTTTGGGGTCCGAGGGGTCTCCAAGCGCACGGGTTCGAATCCTGTCCACGGTCCGAGTGTAGGTTGGGCTTCCTCACTTGGGGCAACGGTTTCCTAGAGGGTGGGCTTTGAGATAGGAGGTGTCACGAAAAAGTAACCCTTTTAGCCCAGAAATTCCCGTGAAAAGCCCACATGGTATAAATAAATAAAAAAAACAGGGAAAAAGATGAAAAAAAATGGAAAAGGAGATGTGGGAGATGGAAAGGAAGGGGAAAAAAACAGGAAACACAGAGAGAGAGAGAGAGAGATTTGAAGGAAAAGGAAATGATAAGAAAGGAAGTAAGGAGAGGGAGGTTTGAAGGAAAGTGGAAAAAAGAGAAAAAAATGGAAAACAGAGGAAGAATTGAAGGAAGGAGAGAAGGATGAAAAGGCAGGAAGCAGAGGAAGACCTGAAGGAAGGGTGAAAGGAGGAGAGGAGGAAGGGGATAAGGTGTAAAAAGTCGGAAACAGAGGAAGAATTGAAGGAAAAGGAGAAGATGGAAAGAGTCTAAACAGAGGGAGATCTGAAGGAAGGGGGAGAAGATGAAAAAAAATAATAAAGAGATGGAGATTTGAAGGAAAGGGAAAAAATGAAAAAGATACAAAACACAGTAAGGATTGAAGGAGAAAAGATGAAGAGAGATTTGAAGAAAGTGGAAAAATGAAAAAAAAAGATAGAAAAAAAACAGGAGAGAGAATTGAGGAAGGAGAAAAGATAAGGAAATCGAAGGAAAAGGAGATGGAAAAAAAGAAATAAGGGATGAAATCTGAAGGCAAAGGAAAAAAAAGAAAAGAAAGGAAACAGAAAGAATTGAGGAAGGATAAGAGATATTGGAGATGAAAAAAGTAGGAAACAAAGGGGAAAGGAAGGGAAAAAGATGAAAAAAAGTAGAAAAGAGGGAAAAATGAAGGAAGGGGAAAGAGATAAGGAAGATTGTAAGCAGAGGATGATTTGAAGGAAAGAAAAATGATGCAACAGTAGTTAATAAAAGCAGGTCTGAAGATGAAGAGTGGGGAAAGATGGAAAAAAAAGGAGAAAAGAGAGGGAGAACTGAGGAAGGCGAGAAAATAAAATGAAAGGGAGAATAGAAGGAAAGAAGAAAAAAAAGTGAAAAATTGATAAATGAAGGAAGATTTTAAGGTAAAGGAAAATATGAAAAGATGGAAACAGAGAAAGAATTGAGGAAGGAAAAAGAGATATGAGAGATAAAAAAAAAGCAGGAAACAGAGGGAAAATTGAAGGAAAGAGAATTGAGAAAGGGGAAAAGATGAAAGGGAAAATTGAAGGAAAGGAAAAAAAAAAGGTGAAGGAAGATGTGAAGACAGGGAAAAAAAAAATGAAAATGTAACAAACAGAGAAGGAGATCTGAGGGAGGAGAAGGGAGGAGAAAAGATGAGAAAGATGGAGAGCAGAGAAGGAGGTTGAAATGAAAAGGGAAAAGGGAAATGAAGTAAATGAATGAATGAATAAAAAAAAAAAAAGATAAATAAATGTAACTGAAAATGAATACCAAGATAGGAAAAACAAGAGAAAAAACAAAACAAAACTGAATTGGTAAATGAAGGAATAAAAACAAGAAGAGATTAAAAAAAAGATAAGCAAACAAACTGAAGAAAAACACAAATAAAGTGGAGAATAATAAATAAATCTCTAAATAGAATGGTAGAATAGATAAAATAGAAAAATAAACAAAGAAAATTAAATAAACACATAAGATAATAAAAATACTAATAACGAACGAAATAAGTAAATAAATGTTGAATAATAATGAAAAACAAATCTGCTCAGGTGAAACTAACAACAAAACAAACTAATTTACATACACCTGGACTTAATTACGTCAATACCTCACCTGAAACAGCTATAACGTGTGTGTGTGTGTGTGTGTGTGTGTGTGTGTGTGTGTGTGTGTGTGTGTGTGTGTGTGTGTGTGTGTCATAATGGTCAAATGGATCCACGTGTCATAAGTTTTAAAAGTATTTGCATAATATGTTTTAAATGTGAAAGATTTGCATTCCAATCTCATAGTCTTTCTTTCCCTCTCTCTTTATCTCTCTTTCACGGTCTCTCTAACTCTCTCTCTCTCTCTCTCTCTCTCTCTCTCTCTCTCTCTCTCTCTCTCTCTCTCTCTCTCTCTCTCTCTCTCTCTCTCTCTCTCTCTCTCTCTCTCTCAAGTCGCTCCTCTCTCGTTCTATCTCTCCTTTGCATCTAAATAGTACTAATAATTTTTGTATAAACTCTCTCTCTCTCTCTCTCTCTCTCTCTCTCTCTCTCTCTCTCTCTCTCTCTCTCTCTCTCTCTCTCTCTCTCTCTCTCTCTCTCTCTCTGGTTTCGATTCTCTCCTTGCCTTTCTCACATTTTCCCTTTTTTTTCTACTTCCCGTGTTTTTTCTACTTTCTCATCTTCCACCTGTTATATATACTCTCTCTCTCTCTCTCTCTCTCTCTCTCTCTCTCTCTCTCTCTCTCTCTCTCTCTCTCTCTCTCTCTCTCTCTCTCTCTCTCTCTCTCTCTCTCTCTCTCTCTCTCTCTCTCTCTCTCTTCTCTCTCTCTCTCTCTCTCTCTCTCTCTCTCTCTCTCTCTCTCTCTCTCTCTCTCTCTCTCTCTCTCTCTCTCTCTCTCTCCTCTCCCCACGTGACAGGTAAGTGACAGCTCCATGCAGCCTCTTGTCACCTGCTTAAAAGGTAATTACCCGCCCAGGTGTGTCTCTCTAAAGGAGGAGGAGGAGGAGGAGGAGGAGGAGGAGGAGGAGGGGAGTGTCTCTTTGTACTGTATCTGTCTGTCTATATTCATTTTTTTTCTCTTTCTTTCTTATTTTCTTATTTTTGTTTTCATTTTCTTTTTATTCTTTTCTTTTGTTTTATTTATTTTTTTTCAGTTTTTGTTGGTTTATTTTTCTTGTTTTTTTTTTCTCTCTCGCTTGTTTTTCTTTCTTTCTTTCTTTTCTCTTCTTCTTGTCTTCTTTTTTTTTTTGCCTGTTTTTGTTTCGTCATATTTGTTTTTGCATTTTCTTTTTATTTATTCTTTTTTTCATTCTTCTGTCTTTCTCTTTCTATCCTCTTCACTTTTTCTTGCCTTATTCATTCATTTTTTTCTTCTTTTCCTGTTTCTTTCTTCTTTTTTTTCTTCTTCTTTTTTTTTTTTTTTCTTCTTCTTCTTCTTCTTCTTCTTCTTCTTCTTCTTCTTCTTCTTCTTCTTCTTCTTCTTCTTCTTCTTCCTCCTCCTCCTCCCCTCTCCTCCTCCTTTCTGTTTTCTTTTTCTTTTCTTCACTGTGTATTCTTCAATGTATCAACTTGTCTCCTTCAACACTTGAAAAGAAGGATGAAAAGACACTGCAAGACAAGTGTGATACAATGTGCCTATTGGATATTACAGACACACATAGGCCTATATACATACATACATACATACATGCATACATACGTACATACATAGACCTACATACATACATACATACGTACATACATACATGCACTAAATAGTCAATGTAATAAGTGAAGTAAACATACATAGTGATTATTGTTTGATGTAAGTTAACCTTGGCACACACACACACACACACACACACACACACACACACACACACACACACACACACACACACACACACACACACACACACACACACACACAGGAACTCTTTAAACTTAGTGAGAACAACACATGTCATTCAGTCGCTGAGTTTTGGCACCATTGTCTTCAGTACAAGGTCACACACACACACACACACACACACACACACACACACACACACACACACACACACACACACACACACACACACACACACACACACACACACACACACACAAATGGGCGAAGCAAATCTTAATGTGTGGGTGTGTTCACCTAGCAGTAAATAGGTACGGGATGTAACTCGAGGGGTTGTGGCCTCGCTTTCCCGGTGTGTGGAGTGTGTTGTGGTCTCAGTCCTACCCGAAGATCGGTCTATGAGCTCTGAGCTCGCTCCGTAATGGTGAAGACTGGCTGGGTGACCAGTGGACGACCGAGGTGAATTATACACACACACACACACACACACACACACACACACACACACACACACACACACACACACACACACACACACACACACACACACACACACACGAAGGTCATACTTATACGTAAGGAAAAGTCATATATACAAGTTAGTGGTGGTGGTGGTGGTGGTGGTGGTTGTGGGTAAAAGAGAACATATGGTATCTCTCTCTCTCTCTCTCTCTCTCTCTCTCTCTCTCTCTCTCTCTCTCTCTCTCTCTCTCTCTCTCTCTCTCTCTCTCTCTCTCTCTCTCTCTCTCTCTCTCTCTCTCATCTCCTTCAAACTGTTTCCTGCCTTTACGTTTGAGAGAGATTTGAGAGAGAGAGAGAGAGAGAGAGAGAGAGAGAGAGAGAGAGAGAGAGAGAGAGAGAGAGAGAGGTGTTGACGCATCAGGAGAGAATGGCATTGTTTTTGGCACCTCGTCTTAGAGAGAGACACCTGGCACTCTCTCTCTCTCTCTCTCTCTCTCTCTCTTGGATGGCACTATTATAGGCACTGGCTTTGCGTCATGTGTGTGTGTGTGTGTGTGTGTGTGTGTGTGTGTGTGTGTGTGTGTGTGTGTGTGTGTGTGTGTGTGAAGGTTATGAGGTTGAAAATTGTGTTTGTGGTTTTCCTTTTTTTTTTCTTTTCTTTTTGGTTTTTTGCATTTTGTTGTTGTTGTTGTTGTTATTTGTCGTCTTTTCTTCTTCCTCTACTACTACTACAACTACTACTACTAGAACTACTACTACTACTACTACTAC
>NC_059272.1:1947291-1954791 GCF_017591435.1 Portunus trituberculatus | reverse complement strand
TACTACTACTACTACTACTACCACCACCACCACCACCACCACCACCACCACCACCACCACCACCACCACCACCACCACCACCACCACTCCGCCTTCCCTTACCATACCACTTTCAACAACACCTTCAAACACACCCACCCACAAACCAACACCCTCCAACACCCACCCACCACCACGCACCAATACCCACCCTGAGCGACTCCGTGGACACTGAGAGGCAGAGAAGTGCTCGCTCGAGGGCCGTGAAGCGCTGCGGGGTGATGTCCTGAGCACTGCGTAGCTCCTTCTCGGGGAACCAAGCTGGCGCCTCCTCCGACAGCATTTGGAAGCCCAGAAGACTGTAAGGGAGGGAAGGGAAGGGTAGTTAGAGAGAGAGAGAGAGAGAGAGAGAGAGAGAGAGAGAGAGTGAGAGAGAGAGAGAGAGAGAGAGAGAGAGAGAGAGAGAGAGAGAGAGAGAGAGAGAGAGAGAGAGAGAGAGAGAGAGAGAACCAAATAAATAAAGAACAAGAAAAAATAACAAGAAGAGAAGAAGAAAAACGATGAAAACAAACAAGGAATTGATAAACAGAAGAGCAGAAACAATGAACATTCCAACCACGTCTTGACTTTTCTTAATTAAAACACTGGAGACGGATGACTGGGAGAAAGAGAGAGAGAGAGAGAGAGAGAGAGAGAGAGAGAGAGATTAGTAAAGGACTGTATTTCTTTATATTCTTGAAAGGATTTTACGTTTTTCTTAACCCCTTCAGTACTGAGACACTTTTACCTTCAGATTTGTGTACGATTAGACCATTTTATTGACATTAGGAAGAGTCTATGGAGGCCAGATGATTAATGGCCACAGTCTTCACTATTTTAATCCCCCTGATGAGTTTCTGAAGCTGTATAAAACCACTGAATAGTAAGCAGAATTTTTATCTTGATTTTTGTGTACGATTAGACCATTTTATTGACATTAGGAAGGGTTTATGGAGGTCAGAAGATAAATGGCCACAGTCTTCACTATTCAAATCCCCCACATGAGTTTCTGAAGCTGTATAAAATCACCAAATAGTCACCAGAATGAATATGGTAACGCGTCATGGTACTGAGGGGTGAAGGAAGGACTTAAGATCTGATCCCTTTCACTTAGTAAGATAGGACTTACTCTATGGCTTGCTTGATAGGACAGCCTGCTCACTCCACACTCATCAGTAACACGTGTAAATTTTCGTGTGAAGGAGAGGAGAAAATGAAAAGATATAAAACAAAGAGATGCATAAAAGGGGAAAAGAAAATCAAGGAAAGTAAGAAGAAGAGAAGATGGAAGAGGAGGAGGAGGAAGAGGAGAAGGAGAAATAGGTGGAATTGAAGTAAAGATGAATAAAGAAAATGAAGAGAAAGATATAGAGAGAGGATGAATAAAGGGGAGAAAAAGGGAAAAAGAAAAAAAAACAAGAAAATTAAGAAAAAGAGAAGATGGAAGAGGAGGAGGAGGAAGAGGAGAAGGAGAAATAGGTGGAATTGAAGTAAAGATGAGTAAAGAAGATGAAGAGAAAGATATAGAGAGATGATGAATAAAGGGGAGAAAGAAAAGGAAAGAAAGAAAAGAAAGGAAAGTAATGAAAAGAGGAGATAGAAGAGGAGGAGGAGGAGAAATAGGTGGAATTGTAGTAAAAATTAGGAAAGAAGATGAAAAGAAATATATAAAGAAAGAACGAATAAAGAAGAGAAAGGAAAAGAAAAGGAAAAGAGGAGATGGAGGAGGAGGAGGAGGAGGAAGAGGAGGAACTGTAGTAAAAATAAGAAAAGATGAAAAGAAAAATGTCATAGAGAGAGAGAGAGAGAGAGAGAGAGAGAGAGAGAGAGAGAGAGAGAGAGAGAGAGAGAGAGAGAGAGAGAAGAATAAAGAAAAGAAAAAAAAGGAAAGAAAGAAAGGGAAGTAAGGAAAAGAGGAGATAGAGGAAGAGAAGGAGGAGGAGAAATAGGTAGAAAATTGTAATAAAAATGAGAAAAGAAGATCAAAAGAAAGATGTCAAAAGAGAGAACGAATAAAGAGTAGAAAGAAAAACAAGGAAAGTAAGAAAAGAGGAGACAGAGGAGGAGGAGGAGGAGGAGGAGAAGGAGGAGAAACAGATGAAAATTTGTAGAGAAAAAGAGAAAAAGAAGAAAGGAAGATATAAAACCAAGAAAAACAAGGAAAGTAAGGAAAAGAAGAGAAGGAAGAAGAAAAAGAAGAAGAGGAGGAGGAGGAGGAGGAGGAGGAAGAAAAAGGAAGAAGAGGAAGAGAAGTGTAGGAATGCCTTAAAACTGAAGAAAATGTGTGGAGAGACTCGGAAGGAAATAAAAGAAGAGAAAAATAAGATGCAAGAATGAAAGAAGGAAAGAAGAAAGAAAGAAAGAAAGAGAACAAGATGAAGGAATGAAAGATGGAGAGAAATGCATGAGGAATGATGGAGATGGAGGAATACACGAGAGGAGGAGGAGGAGGAGGAGGAGGAAGAAGAAGCATACGATTAGATCAAAGTGACACCATGAGAGAGAGAGAGAGAGAGAGAGAGAGAGAGAGAGAGAGAGAGAGAGAGAGAGATTGGATTAGCTCAGTCATCAGCCGTGGAAATCAGGGAATCAATAAAACCTCTCTCTCTCTCTCTCTCTCTCTCTCTCTCTCTCTCTCTCTCTCTCTCTCTCATAACTTTCTGGCAACTTACATTTATGAGAGTGTAAAAGGAGAATCGAAGGAGAAAAATAGAGAAGGAAGGAAGGAAGGAAGGAGAAAAGAATGAAAGAAGGAGGAAAAGAAAAAAATAAAGGAAGGAAGGAAGAAAAGAGAAGGAAATAAGGAAGGAAGGAAGGAAGGAAGAGGGATGAATGAGAGGATGAAGGAAAGCTAAAGAAAAGGAGAGGCATGAATAAATATAGGAATAAGGAAGGAAGGAAAGAAAAGGAAGAGAAAGTAAAATGAATGAAGGAAAAGAAAGGAAGGAAGGAAGGAAGGAAGGAAAAGGAGAAAAGAAAGAAAGAAAGGAGGAAAAAGAAGGAAAGCATAGAGAAAAGATAAAAAGAATAATGGAAAAAAGAATGAAAAATAAAAGAAAGAAAAGATAAAAAGAAGAAATGAAGGAAAAAGAAGGAAAGTAGATGAAAGGAAGAGAAAATGATGAAAATAAGGAAAGACAAAAAAAAAAGAAAAAAGGAGAGAAAGAGAGAGAGAGAGAGAGAGAGAGAGAGAGAGAGAGAGAGAGAGAGAATAGGAAAATATAATAGTAGAAAAGAAAGAAAGGAAGGAATGAAGGAAGGAGGAAAAGAAAAGAGGAAAATACGAAATATGAAAAGAAAAAGAAAATAAATAAAAAGAAAAATGAGAGAAAAGGAGAGAGAAAAAGGAGAATAGAACAGAGGAAGTGAACAAGAAAGAAAGAAAGAAAGAAAGAAAGAAAGAAAGAAAGAAGGAAAGGAATGAAGGAAGAGAAAGAGGGAAAATACGAACAGTGGAAGGTGGAAGAGGTGATGGAGAGGAAGATGCGAAAGGGAAGGAAGGAAAAGAAAGAAAGAAAGAAGGAAGGAAGAAGGGAAAGAGAGAAGGAAGGAAGAAAGGAAGGAAGGAGGAGGGATGAATGAGTGAGTGAAGGAAAGATAAAGAAAGGCAGAGGCGTGAAAGAAGGAATGAAAGAAGAAGAAGATGAAGAAGAAAAGAAGAAGAAGAAGAAGAAGAAGAAGAAGAAGAAGAAATGGACGAGGAAGGAGTAGAAAAAAAATAGCAAGAAAGGAAAAAATAATGAAAGAAGAATAAGAAGAAAAAACAAGAAAGAGAAGAGGAGAAGAAGAGGAACAGGAAGAAGAAAAAACAAAGAAGAAAAGAAAGAAAAGAGAGGAAGAAAAAAACAAGAAGAAAAAGAAGAAGAAAAAGAGAAAAAAACAAGAACAAGAACAAGAAGAGGAAGAAGGAAACAAAAAATAAATAACGAGAACAAGAAAAGAAAATAGGAAAAGAAATAGAAGAAGACCGAGAACAGAAAGAAAGAAAGAAAAAAGAAGAAGAAAACGAAGAAGAAGAAGAAGAAGAAGAAGAAGAAGAAGAAAACTTACACTAAAAAAGTTAGGAAAATGAGAAACGAAGCAGAAATAAAAAAAATATGATAAAAAGGAATAGACAGAAGAGGAGGAGGAGGAGGAGGAGGAGGAGGTGAATGGCGGGAGGACAGGAAATGAGAACGTGAAGAAGAAATAGATGGGACACGAGGAGAAAGGAACGCTGAGGAAGATGGGAGTGGAAGGAGGAGGAGGAGGAGGAGGAGGAGGAGGAGGAGGAGGAGGAAGAAGAAGAAGAAGAAGAAGAAGAAGAAGAAGAAGAAGAGGAAATAGAAGAAAAAAAAAAAGAAGAAGAAGAAGAAGAAGAAGAAGCAGAAGGAGAGGAGGAAGAAGTCGAAAAAGAAGAAGAAGAAGAAGAAAAAAAAAAAAGACGAAGAAGAGGAAGAGGAGGAGGAGGAGGAGGAAAGAGAGAAAATTGGTAAGTAGGAAGGAAGGAAAGAAAGAAAGAAGAAAAATGACAAAGAAAAGAAGAAAATGAACTGAAGAAGGAAAAAAAGATGAAAAAAATTTAATAAACTACAAAAAAAGAAAGGAGGAAAAGAAAATAAAAAAAGAGACTGAGGAAAAGAAAGAAGGAAGAGAGGAAAGAAAGAAAAGAAAGGAAAAATGAAAAGAGAGGAAAACTAACTTAACCTTAACGTGAAAATGAGAAAAAAATAAGAAAAAAAGAAAAAAATAAGAAAGAAAATAGTCACGAAGAGGAATGAAGAAAAATAGAAGAAAAAAGCTAAACATGAAAGAGAGAGAGAGAGAGAGAGAGAGAGAGAGAGAGAGAGAGAGAGAGAGAGAGAGAGAGAGAGAGAGGCAGGAAATAAAGTCAATGAAGAAGACAAATGAAGAAAAATAGAAAAAAAAGCTGAAGAAGAAAGAGAAGAAGGAAAGAGTAGGAAAAGAGAAGGATAGAAGGAGATAGAAGAAAAGAAGATAACAGAGATGGGATAAGATAAAAAGATAAGAGGCAATAAATGAAAGAAAATACAAAAAAAAAAGCTGAAGAAGAAAGAGAAGAAGGAAAACAGAAGGATAGGAGGAAACAGAAGAAAAAACAATAACAGAGATAGGATAAGATAAAAAGATAAGAGGCACAAATATAAGAAAGGAATAATATAATGACTATAATAGAATGAGAAGAAGGAGGAAAAAAAAATTATGGAAAGAGAGATAAGATAGAAGAATGTTAGAAGAATGAGAAAATCACTCTTCTCTCTCACCACGAGTATTTTGCAAGGCCACAGAGATGACTAGCGGAGTTTTCAAGAGTCTTTCTCCAGTTAATAATGTAGAAATCTTGTCACTCTGCCTCTAGAACCGTAAAACCATCTTATAAAACTCGTGTGAATTTAAGTAAAACCTTTTGAAATAGTGGAGATGAAGTACAGAATTGACAATACGAACCTATAACTGACTGTTTTGTCTGTATAGGCTTAAAAACTTCAATTAGGCCTTTTAAACATTTTTTCGGATCATGTCAAGATAAGTGAACCCTTCCAGCTCTCCTCGTTTCCCAGCTCCCCCTTCGCAGCTCATCACTCAGCTGACTTGACGTGTGAAGGCAAATATAACCAAAACTAACTTAATCTTAACTATAACCTAACCTAGCATAACCTAACTTTAATCTGTGTTAGGTAAGGCAAACGTTAGGTTAGGTTAGTCTTGGTTATCATTCTTCATTCACACATTGCCAGGAAACGAGGAGAGCTGCAGGGTTGGCTAATCTTGACATACTACCATTGTTCTTGTTCTTGGCCTTGTCGGCGCCTTTCCTACACCAAAAAGAAAACGAGGAACATATTGAAGGATAAAGAAGATAGGACTGCAGGATAGGATTGTAGTGCTGAAGGATGCGAGGTGTAGGATAGACACAGACGAGGACACTTATTGCATCTTTTGTAACAGGAACCTGGAGGACATAGAGCATTGTTTGTTGTGGTGCCCAGGATATGACGAAATATGAAAAAAGACAACAATTTTACTGAGATCATATTTAAAAGATGATAGGATTACTTTTCGACACTCTAAGGACACAAGAGGAGAAATAGTGAATGAAATGTGGAAGGAGAGAGAAAGTCAGCGGAGGATCTTGATGGACAGAGCAATATCTTGTTATCTTAATCTTTGCTTGTTATCTTAGCATCAATATTAGTCCCTCAGAACCCTCTTAAAATCTGGATAAGACTGGGAACAAATCGAAACTGTCTATTCTACACTAACATACGAAACTACTGACTTTTCAACAGAGAATATTACAATTACTTTTTGACATTGTAAGGACACAAGAGAAGAAGGAAACAGTGGATGGAATGTGGAAGAAGAGAGAAAGACGCTGGAAAGAACACTATTGACAGAACATTATTATCTTATTATCTTATTCGTGGCTTATCATCTTTTAACCCCTTCAGTACTGGAACACATTTCTTACCATGAGTTTTGTGAGTGATTATACAATTTATTTACATTAGGAGGGTCTATGGAGGTCAGAAGATTAATGGCCTGAGTCTTCACTATTTTAATCCCCCACATAAGAATCTGAAGCTGTATAAAATCACCAAAGAGTAAGCAGAATAAATATGAAAACGCGTCATGGTACTGAACGGGTTAGAATCTGAGCAAGAATTGGAAAAGAAATCAAAAGTCGTCTATCTTATTCCAGCATCCTAAGAAACTACTGACATTTCAACAGAGAATATTACAGTCACTCTTCGACAACCTAAGAACACAGGAGGAAAGAAACACTGGATGAAATGAAGAAGAGAAAAAGTCAGCGGAAAGAACATGATGAACAGAGGAGAATAAAAGAGAAACAACATGAGGGAAGCCCGGAGACAAAAGGCCAAGCTTACCAACCTCCACCTGACCTGACCACAAGACCCACATTCAGAAACTCTTTGCTCTCTCACCACGACTATTTCTGAGGACTCTAGTTGAAGATACTCATGTTTTTAAGGGTATTTTTATGGCTCTAGTGATGGATTAACAAGATTTCTAGTTGATCATAAGGAGAAACTGTCTTGAAAATCCTTCTAGTCGTGTATGGAGACTTGAAAAATGGGCGTGGTGAGAGAGCAAGGTGTTTTTCTGACTTACTTAGCGAAGGGCACGATGGCCATCCACATGAGGGGCAGGAAGACAAGGAGCCCGGCCATCACCCACGCCCACCACGGCCACTGTTTGTTGATGCTCACCCCGCTCTCTGTGTCCCAAGCCTGCAACAGTGGCGTGGGCTTAGTGGTGTCTGTCCGTGTCTCTGTTCTCTCTCTCTCTCTCTCTCTCTCTCTCTCTCTCTCTCTCTCTCTCTCTCATTAATTCATTCAGCCAGTTGGTAATTTAGTCAGACATTCGCTCACTCACTCACTCACTCACTCACTCTTCAAGGACTCATTAGGCAGAAGTAAGTGACTCGTGAACATAAATGACTCACAAACACATTTC
>NC_059272.1:1939791-1942291 GCF_017591435.1 Portunus trituberculatus | reverse complement strand
AGTGACGTCTCAACACACGGAAGGGAAAACACCATCTCAGAAACCACGAGGAAGGAAGAGGGAAGAGGAGGGAAGAGGAGGAGGAAGAGGAGGAAGAGACGATGATGTACAGATGGGGAGACAAGTGCAGGGAGGAGGAAAAGTTTTGGAAGGAGGAGAGAGAAAATGGAGGAAAGGAAGGAGAGGAGAGTTTAGGAGAGTAGAGAGAGAGAGAGAGAGAGAGAGAGAGAGAGAGAGGGGGGAGGGGTTCACACACAGGTAGCCTTCCCCATTCATCACTCACCTGTCCTCACCTTAAATCACGTGTCCCCTTTCCGCCCTCACCTGTCCCCACTCACTCCCCTCATCCACTCCCATCACTCACCTCACTTGCATCCACTCCCCTCACCTCTTCCCTCATTCCTCACCTATTCCTCTCTCTCCCCTCACCTCTTCCCCTCATTCCTCACCTATTCCTCTCTCTCCCCTCACACAATTTCCATCCCTCCCCTCAGTTATATCCACTCCCCTCACTCCCCTCACCTATTTTCCTCATTTCCCTCACCCCCTTAGCTATTCTCACACCCCTCACCTGTTCCCTCTCTCCCCTTACCATTCCTCCACTCCCCTCATTCCCCTCACCTATTCCCCTCACTCCCCTCACTTACTCCCCTCATTCCCTCACTATTCCCACACTCCCCTTAATTATCCGTCACCTGCCCCCCTCTTCCCCTCACTTATCCTCCCTTCCCTATTTACCCCCTTCCCATCTATCCCTGCTCCACATCTCCCCTCCCCACCTACCCCTCACCTCACATCTCCCCCTCCCCTCACTCCTCCCCTCACCCCAGTCACCTACCCCAGTACCTCACCTTTCCTTTTCTAGTATCATTGTTTTGACCTTGGTAGTTTTCCCTCTTACATAAAAAAAAGGAGAAAAAAAACTGTCCCCTCGCGTCCTCACCTGAGATGGCCTCCTTCCTGAGGTTGGGGAACACCTTGAGGTCGATGAGGGAGGAGATGACGCCCTCCAGTGTGCCGAACTGCGAGTCAGCCCCGAGAGTGAACAGCATGAGGAAGAACAACACTGCCCAGAGAGGCGGGAAGGGAAACTGGTTGATGGCCTCCGTGAAGATGATGAAGGCCAGACCCGTGCCTGCCGCGGACTAGGGTGAGAGAGAGAAGAGAGAGAGAGCAGGGGTTATGATGGTGGTGGAGGTGAGGGAGGAGGATGGGGAGGAGGTGAGAGAGGGAGATGGGAGGAGGAGGAGGAGAAACTTGAATTGAATGACTGACTGACTGACTGAATGAATGAATGAATGAATGAATGATTAACTAACTGACTGACTGACTGACTAACTAACTGACTGACTGACTGACTGACTGACTGACTGACTAAATCCCTAAATCGCTGACTGATGTAAATAAAAAGCATAAATCTTCTTTCACTACCAACTAAATGACTGACTGATTAACTGACTGACTGGAGGAGGAGGAGGAGGAGGAGGAGGAGGAGGAAGGACAAATAAAGATGAAGCATGATACTAGTGAAGGAGGCGGAAGAGGAAGAGGAGGAGGAAGAACATGAAGGAGGGAAGATGAGTTTTGGTACTTTTGTTAAATGAGAAGGAGGGGCTTACGGTGCTATAAGAAGGAGGAGGAGAAGAAGGAGGAAGCAGATGGCAGAGGAAATTGACTATGTTAATGGTGAAGGAGGAGGAGAAGGAGGAACACGAAGGAAAAAAGAAGGTTTTGGTATTCTAAATGAGAAGGAGGATATCAAGGTGCTAGTGAAGGAGGAGGAGGAGGAGGAGGAAGAAGAAGAAGAAGAAGAAGAAGAAGAAGGAATGAATGGTTATGGTACCGGTGAAATAAGAAGAAGAAGAAGAAGAAGAAGAGGAAGGAAAAAGGAGGAGGACAGAGGAAAATTGATTATGATACTACTGAAGGAGGTGAAGAAGGAACACAAAAGAAGAAAGAAAAGTTTGCATCAAGGCACTGGTGAAGGAGGAGGAAGAATAGGAAGGAAAGAAGGAAGGTTAAGATGGTGCTACTCAAGAAGGAAGAGAAAGGAAGGAAGGATTTGTTTCTGGTGAAGGAAGAAATGGAGGAGGAACATGGGAAGGAAGAAAAAAGAAAAAAAAAAGAAGAAAAATGGCTCCTGATTCTGTTAGTGAAGGTGGAGGAGGAAGAAGACAAAAGGAAGGAGAGTCATTTTACTGCTGATAAAGGAGAAGGAGGAGGAGGAGGAGGAGGAGGAGGAGGAGGAGGAGGAGGAGGAGGAGGAGGAACACAAAAGCTATCTTAAGAGGTACAATATTATCATCTACCGCCTCTCTTTATCATCTTCCATCCTCTGTACTGTCTAAATACGCTTGACATCATCATTTACCGTCTCTTCAAGTCCACACAGAGTCACCTTTATCATCCACCGTCTTGATCATCCATTGTCTGAACCTGCCTTCAATTTACCGGACTCAGATAGACCGAACTTTTGGATATAACGGATCGGAGAGGAAAA
>NC_059272.1:1922291-1929791 GCF_017591435.1 Portunus trituberculatus | reverse complement strand
TTCATTGGAGGTGGGAGAGATAAGATTATAGAAACAGACTAAAGGAAAGTGCAACAAGCGATCAGAACCTTATATGAAATCTGCCTAATCTATGTCTTATCCATCCTATCTATTTCTATCTACCTTATCTTTCATCTATATTCTTAAACTTCCCTTCTTAAAGTTCCATGGTTGTACAGCACTGACAGCTTCACTCCACTCATCTCCCCACTCCATCTGAAAACCACTCCCTTCCTATTTATTTTTCCAGATCTCATTTATTTATTTATTTATTTTCAAGTTTAGATTCTTTAGTTTTATTTTCTGATTGGTTTGATAGATTTTTTTGTGTGGGGGTGACGATGGGGCTGTTTTTGTTATTGTTGTTGTTGTTGTTGTTGGTGGTGGTGGTGGTGGTGGTGGTGGTGTTGTTGTTATTGTTGTTGGTGTTGGTGGTTGTTACGGCCCGCCCGTAACATGCATTACTACCATCACCTCCTCCGCTTGTTACCTCGTTCGCCACCTCTCCGCCTCCCCTTCCACGTCATCGTCTCGTGAACCTACCACGCCACCGTCTCGTGAACCTTCCACGTCACCGTTTCATGAAGCCCGGCTACTGTCCCGAAGTTGGATTCACGCGGCCCCTTTCGACTCAACCGAAAGTGTTGAGCCAGCTCTTGGTTTTCTGGATTGGGAGTTGAGATCCAAGCCTCAACCAGTGAACACAACGCCTCTTGGTTCTGCCGTGGGATCAACCATCACCCAGCATTTCACCACTGCGACACCGCATAAGTATCACTTCCCTCGTCCGTGTTTTCCACATTGCCTCTATATAGGATTAGGATTATTGTTAGGTATTAAGTTGGGTTCTTTATTGTTGTATTTATTACTGTGTTATATGTATATGTGTATGTCATTTTCCTGTGTTTCATGTTATATATCTGTGTTTCATGTTTCTTGTTATATATGTGTCAATTTCATTATGGGTTATTAAAGTAGCTTTTAAAGTGACCCCTTTTGCATTTCCTCACCAGTTGAACCTGCAGTGTTTTTTTTATTGTTATTGTTCACCGGCTCTCCGATGCCAATCTTACCAGTTTAACCGGTGAACGTAACAATTGGCGACCGTGACAGGACCATTATAACCCATGTTCAGTGTTCCATTTTTCCAGTGACTTTTTTCTGTGATTGCTTGTGTTTCTGTGGTGTTGTGACTCTGATGTGTTTTTTTCTGTGACTTACTCTGCGTGTGGTTTAAATTTACCTTTGTGCGTTCAAGTGGCTCCTTTTGGGTTAAACGTGCTTCGTGACTTTCATTGGTATCGCATAGCAGTGGTAGAGCAGGAAACCAGGTAGAAAGGCGTGTTCACCGATAGCACTTATCTCTATTTTTGCACATAGGCAGGTGTGTAATAAGTGTTATCCAAGTGTTGGGATCATCATATGTTCATGCGAACCCTCAATGCCCTCACTTCGCGGATCATTTTTCTCGCTAGTTAGAATCGGCCATTTTAACTAGTCTCTCAGACTAATCCGCCTCCTTATCAATAACAAGTCTCAGTACAATTCGCTCCTCACTCTCAAGTCTCGTAACTAGAGTAATCCGGATCCCTCTTAATGCCGTAACTCTCTAGTTTACCCCTCATTAGTGATTGTACTCATAAGTGTTTACTTAAGTATAATCTAGGTAATTTCCAAGGTTGCCTTTATTATCACTCTGCCAAGTTCCTCACTTAAGTAATTCGCTTATCATTTTTTTGTTGTGGTTTAACATCTATTTAATATGGCTTCCGCTCAGTTTAACGTTGAAGATTTTGTGCCGACCCTTCTCTGGAACAACTTAAATATGCTAATATAAAGAAGGACCAATGGAAAGCCATCGCTAAACATTTTGATGTTCCCATCACGTCTCAGATGACTAAAGAGGTCATTAAGAATGTAGTTGTTGAACATCTAGTGCAAGAAGGTCAGTTGCTAGGAAATGCCATAGAAGAGTTAACTCCCATGTCAGCCTCTACGAGGACTATAATACACAGTCCCCAGGAAGAACAGGATAAGAGTAGGATAAGTCAATGGGAAATTGAGAAGCTTAAACTAGAATACCGGATGCAGGAAAAACAAATGCAACTACAGGCAGAAAAGGAAGAAAGAGAATTTCAGTTACAACTTAGAAGGCAGGAGAAAGAGTTAGAAATTCAGGAGTTAACCCTACGAAATGACGCTAAGTTTAGAGGGAAGAAATAGATATAAAGAAACAGTTAGCAAGCTTTAATCCTGCTACAGCTGCTCCGCTAGTTCCCCCTTTTGATGAATCTGATGTTGACGGGTCATTTCGCGCTTTTGAGAGCATTGCTAATAGGAATAAATGGCCCAAGGATCAGTGGGTGTCTCTCCTTGTCCCTAAGCTAGTAGGAAAAGCTTATAGGGTATACAACGGCCTTAGTGATGAGGTAGAATATGAAGAGATCAAAGGTAACATTCTAGACGCCTACTCTATCACTTCTGATGGATACAGACAGCAGTTTCGAAAGTATGTGAAACCAGAGTCTCACACCTATGTTGAATTCGCTAGTGAGAAACTAAGACAATTTAAGAAATGGTTAGCCGCCCTTAACATTACCACCTTTTCGGAGTTGCTCAATCTAATGGTCCTGGAAGAATGGAAGAACAAGTTACCATTTAATATTCTGAGGCATGTGGAAGAACGGGAGAGAGTGATCTTATGTCTGCCGCTAAAGTGGCTGATGCGTTTGCTTTGTTGATGGGATCCCTGGGTAGTAGAGGTCGTGGTTCACTGTCTAATGTTAGGTCCTCCTTTGGGGAAGGTTTTGGGGGCGCGGGTGGTAAGCCAACCGGATTCTCGCCAAATGCATATAATTCCCCCTGGTGTACATACTGTAAGAAGCCAGGTCACACGATCCAGAAATGTAGACACCCAAATTGCAAGGGTTCTCAACGTCAATTTTCTTTTGTGGCCCCTAGACCTAACACATTTGAGAACAAGAAACCAGTGGCCCTAGCTAACCCTGTCAACTCTCCTCTAGAACTTTATGACTCGTACATGTATCAAGGTAAAGTGTCCTGACTGATGGTAAAGACAAGGCAATAAATATCAAGGTTCTGCGTGATACAGGTGCTGCCCAATCCATCTTAAGGGAAGATGTCATCCCTAACATCAAACAGGCTTTCACTGGGAGAAGGTGATCCTTACAGGTCTCGAATCACAGCTCTCCTATCCCTTGGCTAATATTAGCTTACAGTGCCCGTTCATTTCAGGAGAGGTTGAGGTAGCCATTAAACCTGGTGAACTGCCAGTACCGGGGTACATCTTGTACTGGGTAATGATCTTGCGGGTAACTTGGCTGTTCCAAACTTAATTGTTCTTGATTCTCCCTTAACAGAAAGTCCCACTAAGACCCTGGACGAAACATCCCTCACTTCTTCCCAGTGTGTGCAGTCACCAGGTCTCAGTCCAAGTCCCCTGCCCTTTCATCACCTCCTCCACCAATGATTGCCTCTACTGACAACTTGTATAATGACATCATTTCAAAGGAGAATTTGATTAATGCTCAGGAACAGGATCTCACTTTGGCTAAGATCAGACATGTGGCCAGTGAGACAAAGGATATGTCTAAATTGCCTTGTTTTTATTATCAGGAAGGAGTCCTGATGCGTGCCTACAGACCTCCTGAACTGAAACAACTAGACACCTGGTCAGAAACACATCAAGTTGTCATCCCTTGTCTGTAAGACCAGCCATTATAGAACTAGCTCATGATGGATTGTCAGGTCATCTAGGCATCCAAAAACCTACAAGAAGGCTCTTCAACATTTTTTTGGCCAGGAATGAAAAAGGATGTGTCACACTATGTAAAACATGTCACATATGTCAAGTTGTGGGTAAGCCTAACGAACGCCTTGTGCCAGCTCCTCTGACGCCTATTCCAGTTCAGACGGAGCCCTTCGAAAAGATCATACTAGACTGCGTAGGGCCCTTACCCAAAACCAAACGAGGGAATCAGTATTTGTTAACCCTCATGGATCCCACTACCAGGTACCCTGAAGCATTCCCTCTTAAGAACATCACATCAAAGACCATTGTAAAACATCTAATACATTTTTTCACCTCGGTAGGAATTCCAAAACAAATTCAGTCTGACAAGGGTAGCAATTTCACTAGCCATTTTTTCCAACAGATAGTGAATGAGCTAAACATCGACCATGTTACCTCCTCGGCTTACCACCCCAATCCCAAGGCTGTCTGGAGCGGTTTCACCAAACATTAAAATCCATGATGAAGAAGTATTGCTTGGAGCATCAAGGAGACTGGGATGAAAGTATTTCTTTCCTTCTCTTCGCTTTAAGAGAATCTCCTCAAGATTCTTTAGGTTACTCCCCTTTTGAATTACTCTATGGTAGACAGATCAGGGGGCCTCTCAAAATATTAAAGGATCAATGGTTTACTCAAAATACTCCTTCAAGCCCCAGTGTGTCTGACTACATCAGTAACCTTAAGAATAAAATCAGTGAAGTCAGATCTTTTGCTAAATCAAACTTCCTCAAATCTCAAACTAAAATGCAACAGAATTCTCTTCCCAAATCTGTCATGAGAAGTTTCAAACCAGGAGACAAGGTTTTACTTTTCTCCCCACTCCAGGCAATGCTCTTCACAGTAAGTTCATGGGACCTTATGTTGTGGCTCAAAAACTAAGTCCATTAAATTATGTGGTCCACACTCCTGACCGTCGTAAGGATTCCCAACTTGTTCATATTAATCTAATGAAACCTTACCACTCCAGAGAACCAGAGGACGACTTGTCTCGCGCTGTACCTGTATGTCTGATAGGAAAGGAGTCTGGTCCTGTGCCCCCCGAGGAAGAGTCCGACATCGAATTCCTCTTCTCGTCACCTAAAGGACGCCCCTCAAACAGCCAAATCATGTCCAACCTGGATGAGGTGTTTCTTTCCTTAACACCTTCACAACAGTCTGATCTTAAAAGTTATTGCCAGACTCCTACCCATTGCCCTTGATAGAGGACCTTATAGATAGTATAGGAGTAGCCAAATTTGTAACCACTATAGACTTGCTTAAAGGTTACTACCAGATTCCCCTCTCGGACGAGGCCCAAATAATATCCGCCTTCATCACTCCCTTCGGACTATACCAATACCAAGTGATGCCCTTTGCGTGTCTAATGCTCCCGCCACCTTCCAGAGGGCTATAAATTACATAACTCAGGACTTGGAGGGCAACATCTACTTCACCGACCTGTTCCTGGGCGGCACCTTCCTCACCTACGGCACGGAGGTCATCAACTTCCCTGACATGGACCCCGAGAAGCGCATCGATCCCATGACACGCATCTTCCCCAGAGTCACCAAGTGCACCTTCAGGAAGTTCGGCCCTTCGGGAACCATCGAGACCCACGACACCATGTGTGTGCTGGCGGTTAACATCATCAACGAGAAGATCTACATTTTCATCTGGTTCTGGCTGGTCTCTCTCACCACCATCACCGCTGTCTGGCTCGTGTATCGCCTCCTCGTCATCGTCTCCTCCGATGTGCGCTTCAAGCTTCTGCAGGTTCTTCCTTTGCGAGGTGCTGTGTCTGGTGGTGGGGTGGACAACATCATCGCCGACGCCTTATCAAGATCTCCCGTCTCACCTCCTTCATGAGCCCATTACGGAGGTCTTAGGGGGGAGGAAATGTTACGGCCCGCCCGTAACATGCATTACTACCATCACCTCCTCCGCTTGTTACCTCGTTCGCCACCTCTCCGCCTCCCTTCCACGTCACCGTCTCGTGAACCTTCCACGCCACCGTCTCGTGAACCTTCCACGTCACCGTTTCATGAAGCCCGGCTACTGTCCCGAAGTTGGATTCACGCGGCCCTTTCGACTCAACCGAAAGTGTTGAGCCAGCTCTTGGTTTTCTGGATTGGGAGTTGAGATCCAAGCCTCAACCAGTGAACACAACGCCTCTTGGTTCTGCCGTGGGATCAACCATCACCCAGCATTTCACCACTGCGACACCGCATAAGTATCACTTCCCTCGTCCGTGTTTTCCACATTGCCTCTATATAGGATTAGGATTATTGTTAGGTATTAAGTTGGGTTCTTTATTGTTGTATTTATTACTGTGTTATATGTATATGTGTATGCCATTTTCCTGTGTTTCATGTTATATATGTGTTTCATGTTTCTTGTTATATATGTGTCAATTTCATTATGGGTTATTAAAGTAGCTTTTAAAGTGACCCCTTTACATTTCCTCACCAGTTGAACCTGCAGTGTTTTTTTTTATTGTTATTGTTCACCGGCTCTCCGATGCCAATCTTACCAGTTTAACCGGTGAACGTAACAGTGGTGTTGTTATTATTATTGTTGTTGTTATTCTTATTCTTATTATTGTTATTGTTGTTATTGTTGTTGTTGTTATTGTTGTTATTGTTATTGTTGTTATTCTTATTGTTGTTGTTGTTGTTGTTGTTGTTGTTAGTGTTTTGTTGCTCTTATTGTTAGTATTATTCTTGTTGTTATTGTTATTGTTGTTGTTATTGTTGTTGTTGTTGTTGTTGTTGTTGTTGTTGTTGTTGTTGCTTCCAGTGCAGTTTTTGAATATGTTGTTTATGTTAGGCATTATAAAAAGGAGACAGAAAGGAAGGCGTTGGTTGTGAGATAGAGTAGCAGGTGAACAGAATAGTCTCAGTAATGTGGCAGGAGGCTATTGATGGTGAGTGAGTGATGAGGAAGCTGTACAGACGAGGTGAAGACTGATTCATGAACCAGGATGTGTTTACTTGAAATTAATAAACAAAAATGTCTGTTTATCTCTTTCTCCGTGTGTGACTGCTTCTGCTCTTCTGTGTGTGTGTGTGTGTGTGTGTGTGTGTGTGTGTGTGTGTGTGTGTGTGTGTGTGTGTGTGTGTGTGTGTGAGGTAGAGAGGCAGGCAGGTGATGTGCGGGCCGCTGGGATCAATTCATTAGAGCCTCAGCCAATACAGTATGCAAATCCAACACCTTTTTTTCCTTTCTTTTCTTTTTTTTCCAATCTACTCCAGCTTTTCCGATACTGGCTCATTTTTTCATCTTGCTTTTTTTCGTTTTTTTATATTTTTTCTTTTTCTCCTTTTCTTCTTTCTTTTACTTTTTTCTTCTTGTTTTCCAATCTACTTCAGCTTTTCCGACACAAGCATTTTTTTTTTTATTTTTTCCTTCTTTTTTTTCTATCTTTCTCCTTTTCTCCTTTTTCCTCTTTCTCCATTTTCTTTTCTTTTTCAATTTACTCCAACTTTCCCAACACAGACTCCTTTTTTTTCTTCCTTCTCTCTTCCTCCTTTCTTTCTCCATTTTTTCTCTTTCTTTTCTCCTTTTTCCTACTCTTTTTCATTCCTCCAGCTTTCCCTAGAGAGTTCCTGTTTTCCCTTCTCTTTCTTAGTGTGTCTGGTATCGTGAGGTGACGGGGGACTAGTGAGGTTTGTGGGTCCCTGTCTCGTGATTTTCCTTGTGTTATATTAGGT
>NC_059272.1:1914791-1917291 GCF_017591435.1 Portunus trituberculatus | reverse complement strand
CTCTCTCTCTCTCTCTCTCTCTCTCTCTCTCTCTCTCTCTCTCTCTCTTTCTCTTTCTCTTCTTTCCTTCCTTCTCAACATCCTTCACGTTCTAATTTTCCCTTCGCCTTTTCTCCTTCCTTCCCTCCTTCCTCCTTCCCTCCCTCCGTCCCTCCCTTTATGCTAATTTCCTCTAAATATGTGTCTCTCTCCTTTTCCTTCCTTTTCCCTCCTTTTCCATCAAATTTCCTTCTTCTCTTCCGTTTTCTTTCCTTCCCTCCTTCTTATTTCCTTTTTTTTCATCTTTTCATCCTTCTTCACTATCCTAATCCCTTTCTTTTTTTCTCCTTTTCTTTCGTCCTTCTTCACTATCCTATTCCATCAGTAGCGCCTAACTTCACAAAGGGACTGTCACTTGTGTTCTTATTGTCATTCTCTTTCAATACCTCTTCCTGTTCTTAATTATTATCTTTATTTGTTCTTTTCTTCATTCCTCCATTCTGGTTTTTTTTTTTCTCTCTCTCTAGTGTCTGTTTTATTTCTTTATTTCTCATCTTTTTTTTTTTTTTTTTTTTTTTTTTTTTTTTGCTGCATTCCTCCTTCTCCTTTTTCTATACTGTTTGTCTTTTTCTTCTGTTCTCCATTCGTCTTTCTCCTTTCTCTTTGCTAGTGTCTATTCTTTATTTCCTTCCTTCCTTCATTCATTCCTTCATTCCTCCATCCTTCGTTCGCTTTGCTAATCTCTATTCTTTATTTTTTTTCTTTCTTCTCTTCCTCTTCTCCTCGCCACTGTCTGTTTCATTCATTTTTTTTTTATTCCTCCACCTTCCTTTCCCTTTATTATTCAATCATTCTTTCATTCATCTATTCCTTTTCCTTCTTTCATTCCTCCTCCTCCTCCTCCTCTTCCCTACCATCTATTCTTTCATTCCTTCACTCCTCCTCCTTCTTTCTCTTTACTTCAGTCTATTCTTCCCTCCCTCCACCCTCTCGTTCATTCCCTCTCCCTCAAGTGTTCCCTACCTCATCCAGTACCTTAGGCGGGGTGTCAGCGGCGGGCGAGGCTTCAAAGGCATGGTTGGTGGCCCCGTAGTCAGGCACCTCCTCGGTCGTTGGCACCAGACGCGCCTCCAACTCTAATTCCAGGCGATCCACCGACTTCTGCGCCGACAGTTCCCTGGAGCTTTGCCGCCGGATGAGTTGCGAGACGTTTGCCATCTTCCTCTGCTTCTGGAGTGACTCAAGGGGTGTCTAGACTTGTGGTTCCTTAGTTGTTTGGGTTCTTGGTGTGTTCTGAGTGTTGTGGTTCCTTCTCTGGGTCTTGTGGCGCTCGCGTGGTGTGTTCGGGTCTTGGTTTGGTTCAGAAGACTCTCATTCGCTGCCCACGCTCGTCACTACTTGGTTCTTGAGGGTCTTAAGTTCTTGGGTGTTGTGGGTTGCACGTCTCCAGGGCTGGTTGGGTTTCTATGCTCGCTTCCCACACACGCGCGCACCCTCGCCTCCCACGCTCTCTTGCTCTCTTTCTCTCACTAGCTCACTCACTCCTTTCTCACTCTTCTTCTCTTTTCTCTTTTTCTGTTTCTTCCTTTTTTTTTTCTCTCTCTCTTTCCTGGATTTTCTGTCTGTCTGTTAGTCTCTTGTTTTTGCTTTTTTTCTATTTTTTCCTCTCAAGATTTCTTTTTAGTATCTGTTCCGTTGTATCTCTCTTTTTTCTCTCTCTTTCTCACTCTCAACGCTCACTCACTCTAAAACTTTCTCCCTTAATCTTTCCTCGTCGTTCAAATGGAAGACATTAACACACTGGAACTCTCATCACATCTTTACTTCTCATCACCACACCTCCTCCTCCTCCTCCTTCTCCTCCTCCTCCTCCTCCTTCCGTGCACTACCACCAGCACCACCGCCGCCCACGCACCACCACCACGGCAGCAGGATAGAGGTGTGGGTTGGTCTACACTGCCTTTGTCATGTTCTCGGGGCTAATTCAGTATTCCTGGTGGTGGTTTGGTGATGCTGGGCTGGCCAAGGTGGGGTGCTCCTGTGGCCGAGGTCTGGCGCACATCTGAAAGGAAGAAAGGTTACGTTAGGTCAGGTTAAGGTAATGGTTAGCTTACATTAACCGCTTTAGTACTGGGACGCATTTTTTACCTTGAGATTTGTGTACGTTTAGACTATTTTATTGACATTAGGAAGGGTCTATGGAGGTGAGAAGATTAATGGCCACAGTCTTTACTATTTTAATCCCCCTGATGAGTTTCTGAAGCTGTATTAAATCTCCAGAATGAATATGGAAACGCGTCATGCTACTGATGGGGTTAAAGGTATTTCTATAGTTCTAGTGAGGGATTAACACGATTGCAGGTATGTCAGCTCAGGTGAATTAACCCCTTCAATACTGGGACACATACTGGAGATTTGTGTAAGATTAGACTATTTTATTGACATCAGGAAGGGTCAGAAGATTAATGGCCACAGTCTTCAGTATTCTAATCCCCCTCATGAGTTTCTGAAGCTGTATAAA
>NC_059272.1:1904791-1907291 GCF_017591435.1 Portunus trituberculatus | reverse complement strand
TCTTTTTTTATTCAACATTTATTTTTCCAACCTTTGTTTAAAAAGTTTCTATTATATTGCTACGAGGAGGAGGAGGAGGAGGAGGAGGAGGAGGAGGAGGAGGAGGAGGAGCAAAGGATACGATGCATTGTGCTGGAGTGTATCCAAGAACGTAGAAGGAGAGAGAGAGAGAGAGAGAGAGAGAGAGAGAGAGAGAGAGAGAGAGAGAGAGAGAGAGAGAGAGAGAGAGAGAGAGGAAGGAATGCGTGAGTGTTATGAAAGAGGAAAGGAAGGAAGAAAGAAAGAAAGAAAGTGAAGGAAAAGAAAAAATATGAAGAAAGGATGACAAAAATTGATGAGGAGAAAAAAATAAAGAGATAAATAAATGGAAGAAAGAAAATAGAGAAAATAAAAGAAGGAATAGGAAAAAAAAATAAAAAGTATGAAAAACAACAACAACAACAACAACAACAACAAACGCTGCAAAGAATGATGAAAAGGAAGAATGAGAGGAGAAGAAAAGAAGAAAAAAAGGAAGTCAACAGGAAGGAAAGGAGGAAAAGGAAAGAGGAAAAAGAAGGAAAATAAATTGAAGCCGACTTGAACCACAAGTGTTAGAGTGAGGAAAGATACAAACAATGACAACAACAACAACTCTCTCTCTCTCTCTCTCTCTCTCTCTCTCTCTCTCTCTCTCTCTCTCTCTCTCTCTCTCTCTCTCTCTCTCTCTCTCTCTCTCTCTCTCTCTCTCTCTCTCTCTCTCAAATTTTCTTCATGAATTCACAGCAAAGAAGTGGTAAATTGTGAATAACTCTCTCTCTCTCTCTCTCTCTCTCTCTCTCTCTCTCTCTCTCTCTCTCTCTCTCTCTCTCTCTCTCTCTCTCTCTCTCTCTCTCTCTCTCTCTCTCTCTCTCTCTCGTACTAAACTAACCCCAGCGAAGAAGATTAATGGAGTGAAACATTAGATAGATAGATAGATAGAGAGAGAGAGAGAGAGAGAGAGAGAGAGAGAGAGAGAGAGAGAGAGAGAGAGAGAGAGAACTTCATCTTCCTCACTCTAACAGTTGTTTAAGGGTTAAGCCGGCTTCAATTTATTTTCTCCTTTTTCCTCTTTCCTTTTCCTCCTTTTCCTGGTGTTGTCTGCCTTTTTTTTTTCTCCTCCTCTCATTCTTCCTTTTCATCATTTTTTTGCAGCGTTTGTTGTTGTTGTTGTTGTTGTTGTTATTGTTGTTGTTGTTGTTCATACACTTTTTAATCGTATTTTTCTATTCCTTCAAAGTCTACTGTAACTTTCATTCTAGTCTTTGTGTAGCAGGAGAAAGCCAACCACAGCGCACTGACACCACTTGAAAAGGGCTCTAATTAAAGGTACACTGGTTTTTCAAGGTGTTTCAATGCCTGTAGTGACGGATTAAAGTGATTTCTGCGTTATGAATGGGGTATACTCTCCTTAGAACCCGGCCAGGCATCGCTGTGGCCTTGGAGAACAGTCATGGTGGAAGAATAAAACGTTTCTGAATGATCCAATTGTGTGTTTGTGTGTCTTTATTTATTTTTTGTATTTTGTGTGTGTGTTTTGTTTAGTTCCTTGTTTGTGAGTGTTTGTTTGGTGTGTGATTGTTGTTTTATCTTATTTTGTGTTTGTTTTGGAAGTGCCTGTTTGTCTGTCAGTGTGTGGGTGTGTGTGTGTGTGTGTGTGTGTGTCTGTCTGTCTGTCTGTCTGTTCGGTCGAGATTTTGTCAAGCAGTTATTGGAATGACAAAGAATGAGACAGCTGTGTTTAGAAAGGTGTTTGGAGTGAAGGGGAAAGAACTCGGTGGTTGGAAGAAGGAAGGAGAGAGGAATGAAGAGGAAAGAGAGTGGAATGAAGAGGAAGAAGCTTAAAGTGGAGAAGAAAAAAAGGAGAAGCTTTGAGTGGAGAAGAGAGAAGGAGATGAAAGAAGGATACGCTTGGAGTGGAAAAGAAAGAAGGATAAGCTTGGAGTGGAGAGAAAGAAGCTTAGGAAGTGGAGTGAAGAGAAAGAAGAAGCTTGGAGTTAAAAAGATACAAAGAAGAATGGAATGAAGAGGAAAGCTTGAGGTTGAAAGAGGAATGAAGGTGAAATGAAGAAACAAGCTTAAAAAAAAAGAACTTGTGGATTAAAAGAAGGAAGGTGAGTGGAATGAAGAGGAAGAAGATTGAAAATGAAAGAGGAATGAATTTGTGATGTTAAAACAGGAAGGAACGGGAAATGAACCAGAGAAAGAGGCTTAAACTAAAATAAAAAAGAAAAAGGGAAAGAACTTGAGGGACAAAAGAAAGAAGGAGAGTGGAATGAAGAAGAAGACTGAGACTGAAACCGGAATGAACTTGTGTTAAAAGAAAGGAAGGAGCGAGGAATGAAGAAGGAATATGGATCAGAGAAAGTAAGAAAAAAATGGAAAAGGAAAGAACCTGTGGAATAAAAAAAGGAAGAAGAGTGGAATGAAGAAGATGAAGAAGAAACTTGAGTTTGAAAGAAGAAAGGAAAGTGGAATGAAG
>NC_059272.1:1892291-1897291 GCF_017591435.1 Portunus trituberculatus | reverse complement strand
ATTTTTTTTCTCTTTTTTTGTTCGGTAAAGCTCATTTGATCTTCCTAGAGCTATATACTATAAGTGGTTTATTGAGTATAGATGCCAGATACACACACACATAAATATATTCACAATTACATCCTATCCTTTATCGCTATTTTCATGCTAACTTCTCTACTGATCTTCCTAACTGCATGCCTTCCCTCCTCCTACGACCTCGCTGCACAAGGCTTTCTTCTTCCTCTCACACCTATTCTGTCCAGCTCTCAAATACAAGAGCCAACTAGTACTCTCAATCATTCATCCCTTTCACTGGTAAACTCTGGAACTCCCTACCTGCTTCTGTATTCTCCTGCTTCTGTATTTCCCTCCTTCTGTATTTCCATCTTCCTACAGCTTGACTTCTTTTAAGAGGGAGGTGTCAAGACATTAGTCCCTGAATTTTGAATAACTCTTAATAACTCGTAAGGGAACTGGTAATTCACTGGACCTTTTATTTCCATATTTTGTTGTCCTTGGTCAGTCTCCCTCTTGAGTAAAAGGAAATACATACATACATACAAATACTCAGAGCTCTAATGCCACGTGAAGTTTTAAAAGTCACTAATACAAATTTAAGTGGGTGAAAAGTTATGAATGATTGTGAAAAAAGAAGAATGTGTACCAGTAAGTGTTGTGATATTTCGACAAAGCCACCAAAACATTTTAGCTTGTATTCTTAAACCTTCTATGCTTCACCTTCACTATTTCAAAAGGCTTTATCTAAATGTCCACGTGATTTTTGAGGTGATTTTGCTGTTCTAGAGGCAGAGTGACATGATTTCTACATTATTAACTGGAAAAACACTCTTGAAAACTCCACTACTCATCGCTGTGGCCTTGGAAAATAGTCGCGGTGAGAGAGCAAAGCGTTTCTCCCATGGTAAAGACAAGGGTTCTCTCACTACGGGAAGGCTACATACTACAAACTTTCCTCCCATTCCTCCCATTCCTCCCACCTAAACACTTTCTCCCATAGTAAAGACAAGGTTTCTCTCACTACGGGAAGGCTACATACTTCAAACTTTCCTCCCATTTCTCCCATTCCTCCCACCTGAACACATCTCCCTCTCCTCAAATACTCAAAGCTTAAATGCCACGTGAAATATTTAAAAGTCACTGGAATAGAAATAATATGTACCAGTAAGTGTTGTGATATTTCGACAAGGCCACCAAAACACTTCTCCTCCCATGGTAAAGACAAGGTTTCTCTTACTACGGGGAAGCTAGATACTACAAATCTTCCTCCCATTTCTCCCATTCCTTCCACCAACGTATGAATGAACACTGAGGACTGACGTTATGTATTGATGTAACCCTCTCAGTATCCATGACGCATTTCCATAGTCATTCTGCGTACTATTTTGTGATTTTAAACAGCTTCAGAAACTCATGTGGGAGATTAATATAGTGAAGACTGTGGCCATTAACCTTCTGATCTCCGTTGACCCTAGCTAATGTCAATAAAATGGCCTAATCGTACACAAATTTCAAGGTAAAAATTTGTCCCAGTACTGGAAGGGTTCAAATAGTGAAGACTGGCCATTAATCTCCTGACCTCCGTTGACCCTTCCCAATGTCAATAAAATGGCCTAATCGTACATAGATCTCAAGATAAAAATTTGTCCCAGTACTGAAGAGATTAATATAGTGAAGACTATGGCCATTAACCTTCTGACCTCCTTTCCTACCTAATGTCAATAAAATGGTCTAATCGTACACATATCTCAAGGTAAAAATGTGTCCCAGTACTGAAGGAATTAATTAGTTTTGTTGTTCCCGTTCTATTTTATGGCTGCTTCTCACATTTCCACCATTACTCTCTATAGAAAAAACATCTTATATTAATCTGTTCATTCCAATTATTTCTCTTTGTTGTTGTGTATTAATCGTTGCCTTGCGATAACCAGCAATTCACATCACTAAGGGCAGCGCTGTACAAGGTGTTTACAAGCGGGTGAAGGAAAGAGACGGAGCAGAAGAGTTTGCCATTGTGTAATCAGTATTTTTTTTTGTAGTAAGAGCCGTGGAAAAATAGGAAAACGAATGAAAAGAATATGGTATTTGACTGAGGGTGTGTGAAAGTATTGGAAAGGCCATTGTCTAGTCAGCATTTTTTTTTTTTTACTAACGACTTTGGAAAAATAGGAAAATGAAGGAAAAGGATGTGGTATTTGACTGAGGGTGTGTCAAATAGTAGTGGAGAGGTTAAGTGAAGGCAGACTTTGCCAGATTTGTTGACAGTGGGAAGGAAGAGTAAAGTATATCACACAGTAGATACAACTTGCTTAGAGAGAAAGAGAATCACAGAAGCACTCTTAAAAACCCGTGTCACTTCAACTAACGCCCTTGGAAAACAGTGAAGGTGCTTTGAGGAAGTGTTAAAGAGTATTTGTCCTATTCATAATGCAGAGAACTTGTTAACATGTCACTAGAATCACAGAAACACCCTTAAAAACCAGTGTCACTTCAGCTAGAGACCTTTGAAAATAGTGAAGGTGCTGTGTGGAAGTGTTCTAAAGAGTACTTGTCCTGTTGATAATGCAGAAAACTTGTTAACATGTCACTAGAATTACAGACACACTCTTAAAAACCCGTGTCACTTCAACTAGACCCCTTGAAAAATAGTGAAGGTGCTGTGAGGCGCAGAAGTGTTTCAGAATATGGGCTTAGGAGTCGAAACTGAAAGGATGATGACACGCAGCATTGAAACTAACTCACCGTGGCGGGAAGAAGGAAAGAAAGATGATGATATGAAGACGAACATGAAAAAGAAGAAAAGAGAAAAAGAAAATGGCGTTTGACAAAGATAAAATAGAGAGAGAGAGAGAGAGAGAGAGAGAGAGAGAGAGAGAGAGAGAGAGAGAGAGAGAGAGAGAGAGAGAGAGAGAGAGAGTGAGTGTGTGTGTGTGTGTGTGTGTGTGTGTGTGTGTGTGTGTGTGTGTGTGTGTGTGTGTGTGTGTGTGTGTGTGTGTGGCTTGGGCAATGCAGCACACACACATGCGAGATGTCTGAGTCCCTCGCTTCACGTCCTTCCTTGCCTCGCCCTCAAATTATGTGTATCCTGTTTCCTCCTCTCAGCCCACCCACCTGTGTGTGTGTGTGTGTGTGTGTGTGTGTGTGTGTGTGTGTGTGTGGGAATGTTTGTTAGGTGACGTTCGCTTGGCCAACACTCATTCCTCTCTCACTGTATCTCCCCCTCCTTCCTGCCTCGCTTGATGAAGGTAGTGGTGGTGGTGGTGTTGGTGGTGGTGGTGGTGGTATGGTGTGGTGTCAGTGTTATCCTGGAAAGTGGTCATCTGTTTCCTTCTTTCTTTTTTTCGAGGTGTTTGAATTAATGGGTTACTTTGCTGTTCAGGTGTATATTTGTTTTCGTTTTTCTTTTTTTTTTTTTTTTTACTTTTTCTCTTTTTTTCTTCATGTTTTCCTATTCAAACGTAATTATTTGTTGTCTTCATCTTGCTTTTTTTTTTTTTTAATCTAACCTACTCTAACCTAATTCTTATCTGACCTAACCTAACCTAACCTAACCTTACCTAACCTATTCTAACGTAACCTAACCTGACCTTACCTAACGTAACCTAACCTAACCTAACCTAACCTAACCTAACCTAACCTAACCTGAGCTGTGTTTTTTCTATTGTATTTTTTTTTCAATTCAAAGCAATATTACTGAACCTGACCTTACCTAACCTTATTTCACCTTACCTGATCAGGCCTTACCTTTCCTAACCTAACCTAACCTGACCTAACCTAACCTAACCTAACCTGACCTCACCTTACCTTACCTTATCTTATCTTTTCCTACCTCCTCCTCCTCCTCCTCCTCCTCCTCCTCCTCCTCCTCCTCCTCCTCCTCCTCCTCCTCCTCTAATACACATAAATTTACTTAACCCTTTCATATTCTCCAAGTTTTTTTGTTTTCATGTCTCTTTGCTCCACTTCCCTCCCTCCTTTCCCCCACCTCTCCTTCCTCCTTCCTCCTGCCCTCCTCCTCCTTTCTCCCTCCTTCCTCTCTACTTCTCTTGACCATCTCTCTCTCTCTCTCCTCTCTCTCTCTCTCTCTCTCTCTCTCTCTCTCTCTCTCTCTCTCTCTCTCTCTCTCTCTCTCTCTCTCTCTCTCTCTCTCTCTCTCTCTCTCTCTCTCTCCTTCCTTCCTTCTACGAGTAATGAAGGAGTGGAAAGATGAAAAGAAGAAAAATTGAAGGTGATTATCGACGTGAGAAGAAGTATTAATGATTCTCTCTCTCTCTCTCTCTCTCTCTCTCTCTCTCTCTCTCTCTCTCTCTCTCTCTCTCTCTCTCTCTCTCTCTCTCTGACGTGTGTGAATGTTTGTGGTTCTAAATGAGTGACTTGTTTTTTTTCCTAGTTTTTTTTTTTTTTTTCAGTTTTATGAAATTGTTAATGTTTGTTTGGTTAGGTGGAGAATTAATTGTTTTTTTTTCTTTCTTTCCCTTATTTTATTTTGCTTTTCTTTCAGTTTCTTTTTTTTTTCTTTAATTAATCTGTAGTGTTGTTTTGAAGTTTTGAATCTCGTCTCTCTCTTGTAAGTGTCTTAATCTTGATCTTGGATGCGTCAGGTTACTCTTCTTAATCTTGATCTTGGATGCGTCAGGTTACTCTTAGGTGTCTTAATCTTGATCTTGGATGCGTCAGTTACTATTAGGTGTCTTAATCTTGATCTTTCTGCTTCAGGTTACTCGTAGGTGTCTTAATCATGATCTTGGATGCGTCAGGTTACTCGTAGGTGTCTTAATCTTGATCTTGCTGCTTCAGATTATTCAGACCAAGGAGGTTGAACAACAGAAGGCGGCGTGACGTCATGAAAGTGAGGTCATTGCGCTACAAGGTCCGCTGCTGCCCCTACCGTACCCCCCTTACACTCAAAACATTGCCGACCGCCCATTGAAAATACTCGTACATGGGAACGCCCGAGATACGCTCCTTATTTTCCGTCTTATGTCCATGTTTGGAGGCCG
>NC_059272.1:1874791-1884791 GCF_017591435.1 Portunus trituberculatus | reverse complement strand
GGGATGACGAAGGCGCGGAAGTAGTGAAGCAAGTCTTGAGCCGTCACGCCGCGCCACCACGCCCACCACGCCCATCTGCAACACCGCAACACCACACAGGTCACTACAACACCATATTATTACACTACACCACCACGACTCTCACAAAAAGATTTATTATATTGTTTTATTACATCTGTCATATCAACACCACACCACCGCAACAGTGCAACATCACACAGGTCACTACAACACTTCATTATACTACTATACTTCACTTGTCACGTCAACACCACAACACCATAGCAGTCATTTCAACACCATATTTTACTGTTACACTATTCCTGTCACGTCAACACCACTTTGCCGCAACACCACAATACCACACTGGCCATTTCAACACCATATTGCACTGCTCTCCACTACACCTGTCACGTCAACACCACTTAGCCGCAACACCACAACACCACACAGGCCATTTCAACACCATATTATACTACTACACTATACCTATCCCATCAGCACCACAACACCACGCCTGTCACTCCAACACCACCACAGAATTAAATCAAGCACTTCAACACCACACGTACACCCAAAACACCACAACTCTTACTCCACCATACATCTACACCTTGACTGCCACATCTTTAACACAACACCACCAGATACCACAACACCACTTCATACAAATATCACCCAATTCCACACCTCCACAACACCACTCTTGTATATACAACACCATAACTGCAACAATACTACACCTTCTGTAACACCACCAACAACAACACCACCACCGCAACAACAACAACAACAACAACAACAACAACAGCAAACACGGCGCCTCCCTCAATCAGGCTAGGAAACTAATTGAATCTAACTCCAGGTCTTGGCATCAGAACCCTTAGCGAAACGGGCGTGGGCGATTAGATTCCAAGGTCACCTCTGAGGGCGTCTTTAAGCTGCGAGAAGCGTGACCCCTCCCCCCCTACCACCACCACACTCACCTTAAACGCCTCACCTTCACGCCGTGCTGAGTAAGAATTAGTGAAGTAGATAAGTGGAGAAATGGAAGTGGTGGTGAATGAAATGCGTTGATAAATTAGAGTGATGGTGAATAAGTACGTAGATAAAGATGGTAAATACGTACGTTAATTGATAAACTGATGGTAAATACGTACGTTAGTTAGGTGGTATTTATTTATGTAGGAGAAACGGTAAAATAAGAACGTATATAAGTAAAGTAATGGTAAATATGTACGTAGATAAATATAAGTGGTGATGAATTAGTACATGCGTTGATAAGTTTAGGTGGTACAAGTGAGCAGCAAGAAGTACAGTTTTTTTATAAGTAAGAATTGTACGTCTGTTAAGAATTTATAAGGTTCCTGTTGTTGTTGTTGTTTTCACTCATTTATTTATTTTTTATCTTTTTTTTCGTTCAGTGCAAAAGAAAGTTCGATATTGTGTGAAGAAAAAGAGAGAAGTGAAGAAATATAAAGTGGATTAGATTGAAAAGAAAACTGAAAAATGAATAAATGTGTAGAGGTTAAAAAAAAAGAATGTGTTTAACGTTATGAAAAGGAAGGGAAATGTTACGAGGTGAATTAAATGTTGGAAAAAGGAAGGCCAAAGATAAAAAGTGGAATAATTAGTGCAGTTAATGATAAATAAAGTTGAATTTAAGCATAAACAAAAATTCCCAACAGTTTCACACACACACACACACACACACACACACACACACACACACACACACACACACACACACACACACACACACACACACACACACACACCCAGCATCCACCCACTCACCCATCCACCCACCCACCCACACTTCCATCCACCTACCCACACCACTTCCCTCACAGACTCACCTAGCAAAATCACACCCACCACTCACCCACCCATACACTCACCCCATTTTCCCCCCTGCTCACCCACACACACACACACACACACACACACACACACACACACAAAGACTCACCTACACACCACTTGGCGGCGCTCTCCTTCCCTCTGTCCCTCCATAACACCCCCAACAGGCTGCACCTTCACGACATTCGCTGAGAGAAAACCTTTACGTGGCGAGACAATGAAACCAGGAGGCGGCACAGGAGGAGGAGGAGGAGGAGGAGGAGGTGGAGTACTAGGCTTGGGTTTGGGGGACTCCTGCGGCAGGCACTCAGTCAGGAGATGCACGACGATGATGGCAAAGATGACGAAGATGCAGAAAAAGAACCACATGTCGACCATCTTGATGTAGGCGGTGTCTGGGAGCTTGGCGGACACTTGGCTGAATAGTGTGTACAGGACCAGCAGCGTTGTGAGGGTCATGATAGCTCGCACCTGCCCGCGGGAGAGACAGGTGTGTGAGGGACTAGAGAAAGAGAATTTGAGTGTGTGGTAAAGGTGGTTAGAGAGTTGTGGATGAGAGTTAGGAAAGAAAATAGTGATGGAGAAGGTAAACAGTGAGAATTGGAAAGGGAATAGCGAGAATACGATGAGAATGTGAGAGGAAATGAAGATGAGGAAGAGGAGAAGAAGGATAAGGAGGTTGAGCACAAGAGAGACAGAGAGAGAAGAGGATTGCAAATAGTAGCTTAAATCCTTATCCTTGCTTGAGTGTTTGGCCTCACGATGCTAAACTAGGAAGGAAAAGAAGAAGAAGAGAAAAAAAGACGAAAAAAGGAAGAAGAAGAAATAGAAGAAGAAAAGAAGAAGAAAGACGAAAACGAAGAATATCACAAAAATGGACAAGAAAAAAATTAGGAGGCAGAAGGAAAGAATAATACGCAGAAGAAAAAGAAGAACAAGAGCGAGAAGAAAGGAAGAAAAAAGAAAACCGAGACGAAAACGAAAAAATAAACAAAAATAAAGACAAATGAAAAAAAAAAAAAAAAGATATTATCCTTTGCCAGAGTGGTTCACTAAACTACGAAGAACGAGAAGAAGAACAAGAACAAGAACAAGAAGAACAACAAGAACAAGAACAGCAACAACGAGAAAAAAGAAGAAGAAAGACGAAAACGAAAAAAAATCATAAAAACAAGAACAAGAAAAAAAATATCAGGCAGAGAAAGAAAATAATACGCAGAAAAGAACAAGAAAAAAAAGAAAAAAGACGAAAACGAAAAAAAAAAACAGACAAGGAAAACTGAAATTAATAAAAAAAAAAAAAAGAGATTAGGAGGCAGAGGAAGAGAATAACTGCCACCACCACCACCACCACCACCACCACCACCACCACCACCACCACCACCCACCTGAAGGAGCTGCAGCCTGACGAAGAGGGTGGTGTAGCCAATGCACATGATGAGGAAGGTTGGCAGGAAGATGGTCAGCACCAGGAGGGAGTAACGCCTCTTCAACTCAAACGTCGCCTGCAACACACACACACACACACACACACACACACACACACACACACACACACACACACACACACACACACACAGACTGTCTCAAGTGTGTGTGTGTGTGTGTGTGTGTGTGTGTGTGTGTGTGTGTGTGTGTGTGTGTGTGTGTGAGGTGGAGTGAAATCTAGAGGCGATAAAGTGGAAGGGAAGCTGTCGTGGAATTCCTTAAGTGGATTGAGAGAGTGGAGTGGTGGTGGTGGTGGTGGTGGTGGTGGTGGAATACAAAGGAATACAAAGGAAGGAATGGACAGCAACAGCCCTACTTGACCTAACGAGGCTGTCTGTATGTCTGTGTGTCTGTGTCTGTGTGTCTATGTGTCTGTGTGTCTGTGTGGCTGTGTGTCTGTGTGTCTGTGTGGCTGTGTATCTGTGTGTCTGCGTGTCTGCGTGTCT
This sequence comes from Portunus trituberculatus, assembly GCF_017591435.1. Lineage (NCBI taxonomy): Eukaryota > Metazoa > Arthropoda > Malacostraca > Decapoda > Portunidae > Portunus > Portunus trituberculatus. Next base: position 1,880,994 of record NC_059272.1, on the reverse strand, counting down.
GTGTGTCTGTGTGTCTGTGTGCCTCTGCTACCACTACAGATTCAGCGAGTGAGAGGCTGAAGGACACCAGGGTTCAGGGAAGGGAAACAAGAGGGCACAGGGAGAGAGAAAGTCAAAGATGTGATAGGAAAGGTTGAAAGAGAAGTGACACTATCTAGTACAGCAACTAAAAGGATATCTTATGTAGGCGCAAAGTACGTCACTTGAGGGGTTGATGCGAGGTCAATGTCCAACCTTTGTTTAAAAGTTTCTGTTGTATTGCTACGGACAACATGTGCTGGGAGAGAGTTCCACACATTTATAGCTCTATTGAAGAAATAGCGCGGAGGAGGAAGAGGGGGAGGAGGAGGAGGAGGAGGAGGAGGAGGAGGAGGAGGAGGAGGAGGAGGAGGAGGAGGAGGAGGAGGAGGAGGAAGAAGAGAAGGAGGAGTAGCAGGAGTTGAAAGATAAATAATTGTGAGAAAGGAATGATGGAGGCTTGAGGAGAGAAGAGAAGTGAAGAGAGAGAGAGAGAGAGAGAGAGAGAGAGAGAGAGAGAGAGAGAGAGAGAGACCTAAAATATTCATTCATCTGACAGTATTATTACTTATTTTTTATTATTATCATTATTATTACTATCACTTATCATTATTGCTTTTATTATCATTATTCTTGTCATCTCATCATTATTATCATCATTGTTGTTGTTGTTGTTGTTGTTGTTGTTGTTGTTTTGTTGTTGTTGTTATTACTCTTCTTTATATACATTGGTAATCCTTAAAGAAACCAACAAAGAGAGAAGAAAAATTAGAAATGTCTTGATTGGAACTGTGTGTGTGTGTGTGTGTGTGTGTGTGTGTGTGTGTGTGTGTGTGTGTGTGTGTGTGTGTGTGTGTGTGTGTGTGTAATTCACCTCGGTCGTCTGCTGGTCACCCAGCCAGTCTTCCCATTACGGAGCGAGCTCAGAGCTCATAGACCGATCTTCGGATAGGACTGAGACCACAACACACTCCACACACCGGGACAGCGAGGCCACAACCCCTCGAGTTACATCCCCTACCTATTTACTGCTAGGTCAACACACCCCACACATTAAGAGCCGCACCCATTTGCCTCGCCGCTTACCAGGACTCGAACCCGGGCCTCTTGATTGTGAGTCGAGCGTGATAACCACTACACTACGCGTGTGTGTGTGTGTGTGTGTGTGTGTGTGTGTGTGTGTGTGTGTGTGTGTGTGTGTGTGTGTGATTCGCTGTTTGATCTACTGCAGTCTCTGACGAGACAGCCAGACGTTACCCTACGGAACGAGCTCAGAGCTCATTATTTCCGATCTTGGGATAGGCCTGAGACCAGGCACACACCACACACCGGGACAACAAGGTCACAACTCCTCGATTTACATCCCGTACCTACTCACTGCTAGGTGAACACCACCTACACGTCAAAGGAGACACACCCAAATATCTCCACCCGGCCGGGGAATCGAACCCCGGTCCTCTGGCTTGTGAAGCCAGCGCTCTAACCACTGAGCTACCGTGTGTGTGTGTGTGTGTGTGTGTGTGTGTGTGTGTGTGTGTGTGTGTGTGTGTGAGAGAGAGAGAGAGAGAGAGAGAGAGAGAGAGAGAGAAAGGAGGAGGGGGTGAGCATACCGTGAGTCGGTCGTTGGCAGCTGGTCTGGTCTCCATGGTGACGGTGAGGGCGCCCACTGTGTACTTGGCGAGAGTGCTCAGTCCACGGTATTCCACGGAGGCGTTCTGAAACACACACACAAACAACATCCACTTCACTACAGGGTCTTTAACTCCTTCAGTACTGGGACACTTTTTTACCATGAGTTTGGGTGTGATTAGATTATTTTATTGACATTAGGAAGGGTCTATGGAGGTCAGAAGATTAAAAGAGACAGTCTTCACTATTTTAATCCCCCACATGAGTTTCTGAAGCTGTATAAAGTCACCAAATAGTTAGCAGAATGAGTATGGAAACGCGTCCTGGTACTGAAGGGGTTACAGTGACGATGGGATGAACCGAGGCTAATGGTGGGTAAGGAGAATCAGACACTTCACTCACTCTCTTCTTCGTAATTTCTGACGAGTTAGGTGGGTGGGAGGGGGCCATTACACACACACACACACACACACACACACACACACACACACACACACACACACACACACACACACACACACACACACACACACACACACACACACGGCGAGGCAAATGGGCAAGCCTCTTAATGTGTGGCCTCTGTTCACCTAGTAGTGAATAGGTACGGAATGTAATTCGAGGGGTTGTGGCCTCGCTGTCCCGGTGTGTGTTGTGTGTTGATGTGGTCTCAGTCCTACCCGAAGATCGGTCTATGAGCTCTGAGCTCGCTCCGTAATGGGGAAGATTGGCTGGGTGACCAGCAGGCGACCGAGGTGAATTACACACACACACACACACACACACACACACACACACACACACACACACACACACACACACACACACACACACGGGTGCGAGATCAACTCGATTCTGACATTTTGAAAGGGGGATGTGGAAAAACGAGGCAGGAAGTGTCCAGTTCAGCAGGAAGGGAACTCAAACATCTGACTGCCTTGCTCACCACAAACATACTGAAATGCTTTACAAGTGAAGCTAAGACGAGGTAACGTGTGAAACTTGCTTCGGGAGAGATGTGTGTTTAAGGTGAGTGAGGTGAGGAAGGCGGTGAAGGAGGTGTCATTGTAGCTCCTGTGTCTGCATACCTCGAATTTGACGACGGAGGAGGTGGCGGTGGCCAGCCTGAGCAGCACTGAGCACTGCTGGGTGTCGAACGGGTACATGAAGAGGCCGTAGTTGCAAGAGAAGCTGGCAGAGTACAGGGTCCGCTGCACCAACTTTCCTGCCGTGGCTGGGAACACAGTGTCTGGGGAAGGACGTGTGCTTCGTCTCAATTCCTTGTTTTGCGCCTCCTCCTTGATCTATGCCCCGCCACGCTACGCTACTTCGTGTCATGCTCCTGCAAGGTACACCGCCTCACCTCACACACACCCTAACTTAACGCTGTCTGACGCACCAACACTTCACACCAGTGTTCCCAGTCCTGTATCCCTCCTCCCTAGAACACTCTCTGGCTGCCTGACTTCCCTGGTGCACTCTGGCACTCCCTGTAGCACTCTGGCACTCCCCGGCTGCCTGCACATTCCCTCACCCATCATGACGTCGTTGAAGAGCGGCTGGTCAGCCTCGCCCGTCTGCTGCACAAACACAGTCTGCTTCAGCTGCTGCTGCTCGCCGCCATTCACGTTGAGGAACTCCGTCTCTGGCCGCCACACGCGCCTCACCTCCTCCGCCGACAGTTTGTTCTCTGCGTTGTGCTTCAGGTTCTTGAACTTGAGGTTGCGGTCCGTCCAGGACAGTTCCACCTCCAGCTCCATCAGCAGCGCCAGGTTGAGGTCGTCCACGTGCGAGAACCTGATGATGTTGACAGTGGGCGTGACGACCAGCGGGTCCTGCGGCGTGACGCCCGGCGGGGGGCGGTGAGTGTGATAGCCGACGCTCAGCTCCAGCAGGTGACAGCGGTCCTCGTCGCTGCCGTCAGCACAGTCCTCCAGCAGGTTGCAGCGCACGCCGCGCGGCACACACGAGCCGTCAGCACACATGAAGTCAGCGGTGGCGCAGGAGGACAGGCTGAGCTCCATGGTGTCCCCCGCCAGGTTGTGGCAGAAGGGAGTCTCGGCCTGCCATTCGTGGCGCCCCAGCGGGTACTCCACGATGAGGGAGCGGCGGTGCACCATGGTGGCCAGCGTGGTGTTGGTGAGCACGTGGCGCAGCACCCACTCGCCGCCCTCAGACATGAACACTGCGTGGCCGTAGTATCCGCGGAAGAAGGGCGCCCCGTTGACGTAGCCGTCCAGCAGGAAGCGCGTGTGGTGTTCCTTGGAGAAGCAGAGGCCGCGGATCTGCAGGAATTTGTCCACGTCCTGAGGCAGGGGAAGCAGTACTCGTCCTTGCAGTCCACGTCGCCCCAGCCGCTCTGGGACTTGCGCATCACCATGCAGTCTGACTTGATGCCGTCGTTGGGCTCGCCAGAGTACCAGGCTGTGTAGCGCAGGGCGGCGCCACTGGAAAACCTCCGCCAGTCTCCGTCAGTGGCGCTGTCCGTCGCCCCGAGGCGCAGGTAGCGGTAACTCTTGCCGCTACACTTGTCCAGGAATTGCTTGGACTCGTTGAACAGCCGCGCGTTGAGCTCGTCACTCTCCGGCACGAACATCTCAGAGTTGGCGGTGTAGCAGAAGTGAAGGGAGCGCCGCAGCGACCACTTCTCCGGCACAATCACGAAGCCCAGCTCCTCACGGCACAGCGCGGCCACCTGTATCGTCTCCTCCGCGGCGTTCACCACCTCCACGTCGTGCACGTCCGTGGAGAAGATGTCGCCGCGTGGGTTGGTGGTGCAGGAAGCCATGGCGGCGATCACGTCCTCCTGCAGCAGGACGCCCCACACGTTCATCTGCGGGAAGGACGTAGGTGTAGCAGGCTGCAGCTGCCTCCAACGCGTCACGCTGGACCAAAGCGGATTAACACAGCAGACAGACCACACAGACCAATGGAGGGAGGAACCTGTGCTATGTGGGCGCTGGTGGACTGCATGGCGTCAAGACCGCCGGCGAGGGCGTCCTGCTCCTGCCCGATGTAGATGGTGCCGTTGAGCTGAAGCGGCACGTCGGGACCCACCATGACGCCAGACCCGGCCAGCGCCCCGTCCACGTAAAGCCTGAAGGAGAACACCAACACGCCACCACCAGTAATGACACTGACGCCACCTAATACCAACAGTGTATCCCTCTGCCACGGACTCGCCTCGCACTGGCCCGCCCCGCCCCCGGCCCCGCCCCACCCCGCCCCTTCTCGCCCCGCCCCGCCTCACCTGTACTGCGGGAAGCGGATGAGGTGGCAGTGGTGGTGCCAGGCGCCCAGGGTGTCCGGCACCGGCAGCGTCATGTCCTCTGACGCCTCCACGTCATTGTAGTACATGTTCATGCTGCCCTCACGCTGGTCTGCATCACACACACACACACACACACACACACACACACACACACACACACACACACACACACACACACACACACAGAAAGAGAGAGAGAGAGAGAGTGTACATCAGTTTACCTGGTATTATTATAATTATTTTTATTATTATTATTATTATTATTATTATTATTATTATTATTATTATTATTATTATTATTATTATTATTATTATTATTATTATTATTATTATTAATAATACTATTATCATTATTATTATTGTTGTTGTTTTCTTGCTGTTGTTATTGTTAATACTGAAATACTATCATTACACTCCCTTACCTACACACACACACACACACACACACACACACACACACACACACACACACACACACACACACACACACACACACACACACACAACACTCACAACACACACCCTAGCCATACCCACCAATACACCCACACAACACCACACACCACTCACACAGCACCACACCACACACACCACCCACACACCAACCATACAGCACCACACACCACCCATACACCACTCACGCAGCACTCAGCACCTACACAGCACAGCACAGCACAACACTCACAGCACCACACACCGCCCACACAGCCCACACAGCACTCACACAGCACTCGCACAGCACTCACACAGCACCACACATCACTCACACACCACCCAAACAGCACCACACAGCACCGTACAGCACTCACACAGCACTCACACACCACTCAGCATTCACACAGCACTCACACACCACCCAAAACAACACCACACAGCACTCACACACCACCCGAACAGCACCACAAACCACTCACATATCACCACAAACCACTCACACATCACCACACACCACTCACACAGCACAGCACAACACTCACACAGCATTCACACACCACCTAAAACAGCACACACACACCACTCACACGCAACCCACTCACCACTCACACACCAGTCACTCAGCACTCAGCACTCAAACACCACCCACACAGCACTCACACAGCACTCACACAGCAGCACGGCGTTGTCCATGCTGTCCGAGGTGGCGTATGAGAAGAAGTACACGCCGTCCCGATACTGGTGGAGGCGGTAGCGATAGCAGATGGTGAGGGCGGCGGGCGGCGGACTTGAGCCAGGCAGTGTGTAGCGCAGGAACACCTCACTACTCGGTGCCGCCCACACGTCCGTC
>NC_059272.1:1862291-1864791 GCF_017591435.1 Portunus trituberculatus | reverse complement strand
TAAATGATGCAGTGACATTTAGACTTGGAGATAAGAAATAGGGAGGAATGATGGATGATAGAGAGCGATATGGGCAATAAGTGGTGGTTAGTAATGGTGATAATGGGTGGTGATAGCTGGATGATAGTGGACGATAAAGGCAATGTAGTAATGGTGGCAATGGTAATAATGGTGGTAATGGGTGGTGATGACTTGGAGGTGGTTTATGAGTGATGAGTGGGTCTGTAATGGTACCAGAGCAATGGATGGTGATGTGTGGTGACGCATGGTGATGGTTATTATGAGTGGTGAGGTGGGGAGTGGGTCAAAGTGAAGATTAATGGTGAGTGAATGGGAAGCAAACAAACATTACACCTGCTCTTTTTTTTTTTTTTTTTTTTTAGTGTTTGTGTTGTGAGTATTGACTGTGTATGCTGGTGGTGGTGGTGGTGGTGGTGGTGGTGCTGGTGCTTTATTGTCGTTATTACCACCACCACTACTACTACTACTACTACTACTACTACTACTACTACTACTACTACTACTACTACTACTACTACTACTACTACTACTACTACTACTACTACTACTACTACTACTACTACTACTACTACTACTACTACCACCACCACCACCACCACCACCACCACCACCACCACCACCACCACCACCACCACCACCACCACCACCACCACCACCACCACCACCACCACCACCACCACCACCACCACCACCACCACCACCACCACCACCATCACCAAACCCACTTAAAAGAATGACACAGCGACCATTAAGTACATGAAGGAAGATAATGGAAGTCACACACACACACACACACACACACACACACACACACACACACACACACACACACACACACACACACACACACACACACACACACACGTGGCCCCCAAAGTGAGTCCTTAAAGTTTAATCTCACAGTGCGGCCTCTTAGAGTGAGATTGTAAGGAAAACATACGTGACTGGTCTCGTGACATTAGGAAGTGAGGGGTTTATGAAGATATATTGTTCTCTCTCTCTCTCTCTCTCTCTCTCTCTCTCTCTCTCTCTCTCTCTCTCTCTCTCTCTCTCTCTCTCTCTCTCTCTCTCTCTCTCTCTCTCTCTCTCTCTCTCTCTCTCTCTCTCTCTCTGATTTATCCTAACGTAGATGAGTGCATGACTGGATTAATATCAATAAGTGAATGAATAAGTGAATAAGGTGCACTCATATGCGTTAATCCTGCAGCCTTATCACCAACGCTGACAAGACAAGGAGAGGAATCGAAAATGTTATTCTTTTACTTCTTTCTAAGCTGAAATATGAGTCTCTCTCTCTCTCTCTCTCTCTCTCTCTCTCTCTCTCTCTCTCTCTCTCTCTCTCTCTCTCTCTCTCTCTCTCTCTCTCTCTCTCTCTCTCTCTCTCTCTCTCTCTCTCTCTCTCTCTCTCTCTCTCTCTCTCCTTCAAAGTAAGCGAGGATAGGGTGGTGGTGGTCGTGGTGGTGGTGGTGGTAGTGGTAGTGGTGGTAGGTAGGTTGTGTGTGTGTGTGTGTGTGTGTGTGTGTGTGTGTGTGTGTGTGTGTGTGTGTGTGTGTGTGTGTGATATAATGGTTGGATTATTGTACTGTAATATTTATTGTTGTTATTGTTGTTGTGAGTGGTGGTGGTGGTGGTGAATAACAATAACCTAACCTAACTTAACCTTAATAATAATAATAATAATAATAATAATGATGATGATGATGATGATGATGATGATGATGATAGTATAAATGATAATAATCTTTAAAGGAGAGCATTCCATACCTACTACAACGGGGGAAGCTGCAGGAGGCTGTGTTGTTAGGCCAACACGTGGCAGTCCCTGTGTGAACAAAGCTACTTAATTCCATCTATCATCCACATCCATGAACTTGTCTAATGTTCTTTCAAAGCTCCCTCTTGGCTCACCACTAACAACATGACCACTGAGTCCCTTCCATTCATCAACCACTCCATTACACAACCACTTCCTTACCATTACTTTCCTAAACATGAATTTCTCAAGCTTCAACCCATTATTTCTGGTTCTATCCCAGCTAATGATCTTAAGAACCTTGCTCATGTCCCCTCTTACAACCCCTATACCACTTAAAGACTGGGACACATTTTTACGTTCAGATTTGTGTACGATTAATGACCACAATCTCCCCATTTATATCCTAAACCTGGATTTCTCAAGCTTTCTCCTGGCTACTCATCTTAAGAACTTTGCTCATGTCCCCTGTTACAACCCCTATACCACTTAAAGACTGGGACACATTTTTACCTTTGAGATTTGTGTACGATTAATGGCCACAGTCTTCCCATTTCTTTCCTAAACCTGAATTTGTCAAGCTTGAACCCATTACTTCTGGTCTTATCCTGGCTACTGATCCTAAGAACCTTGCTCATGTCCCCTTTGTTGTACCTGAGTGATACATTGCAATGAAAATAGACGAAAAATATGGATGTTAAGAAAATGGAGCTGAATAAAAACCAT
>NC_059272.1:1849791-1854791 GCF_017591435.1 Portunus trituberculatus | reverse complement strand
TGTGTGTGTGTGTGTGTGTGTGTGTGTGTGTGTGTGTGTGTGTGTGTGTGTGTGTGTGTGTGTGTGTGTCTGTCTGTCTGTCTATCCATCTGTTATTTTTAAGGCATATTCGATGATTTGCGTTGAGACGTCTAAGGTGACAGAGAGGAAAGGAGTGTTCATTTTTCTTGTCTTTCTCTCTCCAGCATCGATTGTGTTTGTTGGTGAGTGAGGGGCGGGTGTTCCTCGTGTGGCTAATGCACTCTCCTTTCATGTCTCTCCTTTCTTTCTTCCTTTTTTTTGGTGACAGAGAGAGAGAGAGAGAGAGAGAGAGAGAGAGAGAGAGAGAGAGAGAGAGAGAGGTGGCCAAGATACAGTTTTCTCCCTTCACTGTTTCTTTTTTTTTTTTTTTTTTTTTTGTAAGAGGAAAATTGACCAATGGCAACAAAAAAAATGTTAAACAAAAAGGTCCACTTAGATGCCAGTTCCCGAGAGAGAGAGAGAGAGAGAGAGAGAGAGAGAGAGAGAGAGAGAGAGAGAGAGAGAGGTTAAGAAAGAAATTAGAAAAAAATGAAATAAAACAAAATTGAAAAAAAAATATATCAAAAAAGCACTGAGAGAGAGAGAGACAGACAGACAGACAGACAGACAGACAGAAAGAGAAGAGAGAGTATGTCTGTGTATGTCTCTGTGTATTTATGTGCGTTAACCCCCCATCCCCTTAAAAAAATAATAAAATAATAAGCACTAATAAATATCATGAAAGCACCCTCTTCACATGAACGAGTGTAGGTAACAGCACGATTGGGGTACAGAGGCAGGCATAAGGGAGTTCCAGAGTGTACCGTGCCCCGTGCCCTCCCTCCTCTTCTCCTTATTAGCTGCCTTTCGTGGAGAGTGGAGAGTGTGTGTGGCGCTGATGAGACACACGCTTTCACTTAATGGTAGAAGCGCTTTAGTCTTGCATTTCCTTGTGTTGCCATCTTTCTGTTGTCTTCTCGTATATTTGACAATTTTTTTTTTTTTTAAGCGAACGAGATAAAGATGAACGTTTGAGTGTGTGTGTGTGTGTGTGTGTGTGAGAGAGAGAGAGAGAGAGAGAGAGAGAGAGAAAGAGAATGACTTGCTACGTATTTATTTATTTATTTTCTTATTCCTCTCTTCATTTATTACATTTGTCCTTCCCGTTCACGTTTATTCATTTATTTGTTTCATTTCCTGCTTGAGTGTGTGTGTGTGTGTGTGTGTGTGTGTGTGTGTGTGTGTGTGTGTGTGTGTGTTTGGTTTACTTCATCACTGAATATTTGAAGTCAATTGATCTACTTGTCCACTATTACCACTCACTGACTCGCGCGCCCTCACCTCTCAGAACTGTGATGGATGATGCAGAAGTGTGGGGTGCTCTCTCTCTCTCTCTCTCTCTCTCTCTCTCTCTCTCTCTCTCTCTCTCTCTCTCTCTCTCTCTCTCTTAATCTTCACCGGTACAGTTTAGTCCACATTTAGAAACGTACCGTATTTTTATCTCTGAAGCTTCACAGGTACCTAGGCCTACTCTATGTATGGTCCACACTAGCTTTTTAGGCCTACCTTTTTGTTAAGATTCACAGGTACGGTTTGGTCGTTCCCTTGAAATAAAACTGCTTATTATTATTTTTTTTTTTTTAGTTTTTTTTTTTTTTTTTTAGGTTTTGTAAGTATAATTTGTTTGAAGCAGTTAACCCCTTCAGTACCATGACGTGTTTCTATATTCATTCTAGTTACTATTGGGTGATTATTTGTTTTTACAGCTTCGGAGATTTATGTGGGGGATTAAAATAGTGAAGACTGTGGCCATTAATCTTCTGACCTCCATAGACGCGTCCTGATGTCGACAAAATGGTCTAATCGTACACAAATCTCAGGGTAAAAATGTGTCCCAGTATTGAAGGGGTTAAATTTACTATATTTCTGTACACATTGCATATTAGTTCTCTTTTTTTTCTTTTTTTTTCTTTATATTTCCTTTTTTTCGTCTTTTTCCTCCATTTTCTTTTCTCTTTAATCATTTTCCACCAAACTTTAATAAATATCTTTCCCTGTATTTCTCTCTCTCTCTCTCTCTCTCTCTCTCTCTCTCTCTCTCTCTCTCTCTCTCTCTCTCTCTCTCTCTCTCATTTTTCTTCGTTTATTCAACTTTCCATCAACTTTTCTCTCTTGTACTTTCATTTTCTTTCTTTTTCCTTTCTTTTTTCTTTCTCTTTTGTTTTCTTGTTTTTTGTCTTTCTTTTTCTCTCTCTCTCTCTTTTTTCTTCGTTTATTCAATTTTCTATCCACCTTTCTCTCTTTTTACTTTCTTTTTCTATTCTTTTCCCTTTATTTATTTCTCTTCTTTGGTTTGTCTTTCTTTATTTTCCTTTCTCTTGTTTTTCTCTTCTTTTATTCAACTTTCCCCCATTCACTTTCATTCCCCCTTGTTCTTTTTCCTTTCCTTTTCTTTCTGTTCTTTTGTGTTTGTCTTTCTTTGTTGTGTTTGTGTTTTTTTTAAGCGTTCATTAAGCTTGCTAAAGGTAAATTCACGAACAAAAAATTGAGAGAGAGAGAAAAAACTTTACGAGGAAAAATGCTAAAATATGGAGAGAGAGAAGAAAATGTTGAAAAATATAGAGAGAGAAAACTTTAAGAGAAAAATACTAAAAAGAGAGAGAGAGAGAGAGAGAGAGAGAGAGAGAGAGAGAGAGAGAGAGAGAGAGAGAGAGAGAACTTTACGAGGAAAAATGGCAAACTCTCATACATTGCAATAGATAGATAAAGAAGGAAGGAATAGATTAATAATGAAGTAACGGAAAAATGAAGAAATGTTATGATAATGTTTGAACAGTATAACTTAACTTAACCTAATCTAATGTAACAAAGAAAATGAAAAAAATAAACAGAATAGATTGATAAAGAAATGATAATGATGGCAGAAAAGGAAGAATGTTATGATAATACTAAAACAGTCCTAACCTAACCTAACCTAACCTAACCTAACCTAACCTAACCTTGACCTTACCTTACCTAACCTAACCTAACCTAACCTAACCTAACCTAACCTAACCTAATTTTACCTTACCTAACCTAACCTTACCTCACCTAACCTAACCTAACCTAATCTTACCTTACCTTACCTAACCTAACCTAACCTAACCTTACCTCACCTCACCTAACCTAACCTAATCTTACCTAATATTATCTAACCTAACCTAACCTAATCTTACCTAATATTATCTAACCTAACCTAACCTCACCTAACCTAACCTAATTTTACCTCACCTAACCTCACCTAACCTAACCTCACCTCACTTCACGTCACCTAACTTAACCTAATCTAACCTAACCTAACTGAACCTAAGCTAAACGCAACAATCCTCTATCAAACCCAGGAAAAGATGAGGTGCCAGCGGGTTATGACTATAGAGAGCCACTTAAAAACGTCCCTGGATGCATGAATAAGTCAGTGCTCATCGGGTGTCTAACAAAAAACGGGCGTCGAGGGTTATTTTTTCATTCTTCAGGCCTTTGTTTCTCTCTCTCTCTCTCTCTCTCTCTCTCTCTCTCTCTCTCTCTCTCTCTCTCTCTCTCTCTCTCTCTCTCTCTCTCACCGTCGCTACTTTCCAAAGGTTCCAATTGAAGATACTCGTTTTTTTTTTAAGCCCTTCAGTACCATAACACTTTTTTTCCATATTCATTCTGCTTACTATTTGGTGATTTTAACCCGTTCAGTACTGAGAGGCATTTTTACCATGATTTTTGGATGTGATTAGACAATTTTATTTACAGTAGGAAGGGTCTATGGAGGTCAGAAGCTTAATGGCGAGTCTTTACTATCTTAATCTCCCCAATAAGTTTCTGAAGCTGTATAAGATCACTGAATAGTAACCAGAATGAATATGGAAACGCGGCATGGTACTGAAGGGGTTAAACAGATTCAGAAACTTAGATTAGAATAGTGAAGACTCTGGCCAATAATCTTCTGACCTCCGTAGACCCTTCCTAATGTCAATATAATCATCTTATCATACCCAAAATTCACGGTAAAAAATGCGTCATAGTACTGAAGGGGTTAAGAGTTTTATTTTCCTATGGTTCTAGTTATTAAAAGGAGAAACTCATGAAAACTCGTCTAATTGTCTCTGTGGTCTTGAAAATTTGTCGTAATGAGAGAAGGACGTTTTTAAGGATGTTTTTATGGTTCTGGTGATAGATTGGCAAGGTTTCTAGTTTATTAAAAGGAGAAACTGTCATGAAAACTAGTTGTCTCGTCTCTGTGGCCTTGGAGAACTGTCGCAGTGAGAGAGGAATGCGTTTCTGAACACTGGCATTTTCTACATACGTGTTGTCGCAGTACTTGGCTAATCATGGGATGGAGTGATGAATGAGAGCCGTGTCACATTCTTTCCGTTCTCTCCCTGTATGTGTCTATTACTATATATATAAATCACGGTCCAGGGTCAATTACTCCGACCAGTGCTTAGGAATTTTACTTGTCTCTCACCACGACTATTTTCCAAGCCCACAGAGATGATTGGCGGGGTTTTCAAGAGTGTTTCTCCAGTTCATAATGTAAAATCTTGTCACTCTGCCTCTAGAACCGTAAAAACTTGCTTAGAAACCCTTTATTCTCTCACCATGACTATTTTCCAAGGCCACAGAGATGATTGGCAGTTTTCAAGAGTGTTTCTCCAGTTAATAATGTAGAAATCTTGTCACTCTGCTTCTAGAACCATAAAAACATCTTAAAAAACTCGTGTAAATTTAAATAACGCATTTTGAAATAGTGGAGCCTTTGCCCTCTCACCACGACTATTTTGCAAGGCCACAGAGATGATTCGCGGGGTTTTCAAGAGTGTTTCTCCAGTTAATAAAGTAGAAATCTTGTCACTCTGCCTCTAGAATCGTAAAAACAACCTTAAAAATCGCTCTTCTCTCTCACCACTATTTTCCAAGGCCACAGAGATGATTCGCGGGGTTTTCAAGAGCGTGTCTCCAGTTAATAAAGTAGA
>NC_059272.1:1804791-1844791 GCF_017591435.1 Portunus trituberculatus | reverse complement strand
ACTATTCTGGCGATGTATTAACCCCTTCAGTACCATGACGCGTTTTCGTATTCATTCTGGTTACTATTTGGTGATTTTTTTACAGCTTCAGAAACTTATGTGGGGCGGGGTGTTAGAATAGTGAAGTCTGTGGCCATTAAGCTTCCGACCTCCATAGACTCTTCTTAATGCAAATAAAATCGTCAAGTCACACTAAAATCAAGGTAAAAATGCGTCCCATTACTCAAGAGGTTAACAAGATTTCTACATTACTAATTAAGGAAACACACTTGAGAACTTTGCTAATTGTCTCTGTTGCCTTTGAGAACAGTCGTGGTGAGAGCAAGGCGTTTTATAATACATTCTTCATCATCATGTTTACTATTTGGTGATTTTATACATCTTCAGAAACTCATGTGGGGGATTAAAATGGTGAAGACTGTGGCCATTAATCTTTTGATCCCCATAGACCCTTCCTAATGTAAATAAAATGGTCTAATCGTACATAAATCCCAAGGTAAAAATGTGTCCCAGTACTGAAGGGGGTTAATGGTGAAGGAGACACTTGGGAACTCAGCTACTTATCTCTGTGGCCTTTGAGAACAGTCATGGTGAGAGTAAAGCGTTTTATAATACACCCTTCATGAGTACTATATAGCTGCTGTGGTCATGTGGTGCTCTTAAAGTCTTGGTAACAGTACATTAACAAGATTTCTGCTTTATTGAAAGAGGAAACAATTTGAAAACTCCGCTGTTTTTCTCTGTGGCCTTCGAGAACAGCAGTGTTGAGAGCATAGCGTTTTATTATACATCTTTTATATGTACTATGGTCATGTGATGCTTTCAAGGTCTTGGTAACAGTTGCAAGATTAGCCAACGCTCAAGACTCATTCCGCGAACACTTGCCGGGGTAATGATTATGATGTGTGTGGCGTGTTGGTGTGTGGCCATTGATGTGCATGGTAGCATAACATTGTATTATCTATCTGCATGGTATCTAATGGTCCGTATTGTTTTTGGCTTTATTAATTAGCGACTTTGTTTACTGCGTGTATCATATTCTCTCTATTTCAGGAAAGTAATGGTTGTTGTGATATTTGGCCTCTCTCTCTCTCTCTCTCTCTCTCTCTCTCTCTCTCTCTCTCTCTCTCTGAAAACCAAATAAAAAGAAAAATCAAGGCAACAAAGTGAATGCATTAGCACACATTAACCTTGACTTTTCGAACCACTGTCATGGCATAGGGCGAACACATTTATAGGTAAGACTGAGGTAACCCAGCCTATATATATATACTGAAAAAAACAACCAAATAACAAATAACTAGGTGTCAGATTTCACGAGAAGAAAAAAGAAGAAGAAAAAAAAAAAAACGATCCAAGAAGCGATAGAGAGCGAAACATACTGGTAATAGAAGAAAAAAGAGGGATAAAAGGGCGCAAGTGTGTAGTAGTCCCGGAGGCAAGACGGACCAAGGTGGTGTAAACAATGTCTGAGGATGGAGGCCGAGAATATCAAGTTATCTGGCCTTTTACGGGACAAATACGCCCTAATACTCCTGGTGGCTGTGTTCATCTTTAGCACCATCGTCTCGGTCCTCGTCAGGTGAGCTGGGGCGGGTGTGGAGGGCCTGGGACACGGGAAATGAGGGAGTGTGCTGGTGTGGTAGTGGTGGTGGTGGTGTACTGGAGGAGGCGGTGACGGAGAGCAGGGCAAGGCAAGGCAGGGGGTGTTGCAGGTTGACGGTGTGACGGGTGTGTGGGGTTGATTGAGTGTGGTGGGTGTGTCATTGTGGGTGGTGTGTGATACGTGGTGGTTTGTGTCATGTATAGCAGTGTGGGTGACATCATGCTGGGAGTGATACGTTTGGGTGTAGCGGGTGTGTCTGGGGTGTTGTGGGTGTGGGTTTTGTGTATGATGATGGGTGTTGTGGTGGGTGAGGTTGGGTGGTATAATTGCAGTTTTAACCAATACACCACATTCTCACGGTCTAGGTCACACTTCTACGAGTATTTCGAATCCCATTTTATCCTATCGGAAATTAATTATACTTCAGGACACAATTTAGGTTAGGTTAGGTTAGGTTTGGTTTCCCCATCCCAAAACCCCCACTTTCCCAGGAGGTCCCCAAGCTTGTTAGACCTAGGGAAGAAGAAATGTAAGATAGGGTATATTGGTTGAAACTGCAAATTTACCCTGGGGTGCTGCGGATGTGGGTGTGGTGTGGTGAGGGGAGTTTGGGTTGGGTTGGTGAGGGTGAGGATAGGTTTTGGTGAGGATCAGGACTGGTTGGAAGTGGTTTGGGTTTGCAGTTGTGGTGTTAGGTTGAGTGGTGAGTTTGTGCGTCATTGGTGATTGGTGGAGATTGTAACAGGTGTGATTGGTGATGATAAGACAGTTTGCCGTAATGCTGTTGTAGTTCCTTCAATCACGTTCTTTGATTTTTATCGCTGAAATTGGATCAGAAGACAAATCAGAACCTTTAACACAGTGAGAGTCAGCCAAACTCAGGTGTTGTCTGAGTGGTGATGTGCCAAGCTTGTGTCTTTGCTGGAGTGTCTTGTCACCTTTACTCAACCAGCTTACCTTGCCATGAGATAAGTCCCTCGCTGGCCCCGTGAAGCTTTAAAACACAAAGTGAACCTGACCAACAGTAGTGTGATTCAATGGAGTCACAGTTGGTTGGTGTTTATGAAATTTTGCATTGCAGTTTGCTGGTCGGGGCACTGCTCATCACCTCACTCTGCACAGGACTGCTGCTGCCGTATGTCATATTTGGGTAAGTCTGAAGCTGTCAGGATCTCTACAGAATATTGGAAAGATGAGACAGTTTTCAATGTTGTTTAGCTTGTACACTGTGAGCCCAAATGCCCTCAGAGAGTTGTAATGAAACACTGCCATAAAGAAATTAATGTAGAATTGTTACTGAGAGAAATGTTATCGTTACAGTATTGTTAATTAATGAGCCTTTTTGTTATTGTTGTTGTTTTATGTTCCCCTTGGACAGCTCTCCCGTCTTACATAAAGAAAAATAATTATACAATAGTGAATAGATTTGCATGTGTTATACAAGAAACACAGATTCATGGCCCACAGTAGCTCCACAAATGACATTATGAGTCCTGAGAGATTGTTGTGTTGTGCAGTGATGGCAAGCAGATTCCCAACCTCCTGGCGCTGTTCACGGGGTCAGACAGCCACATCGTCCAGGGGGAAATGCCTCGCTCCTGCTCGGTGTGTGGTGGGGAGCGGTGTCAGCGGCAGCACCCCAGCACCGCCGTTCCACTGTCCATCCACGCCCACGTCACCTGCACTGTGCCGCAGAGTGTGGATGAGGCCCTGGAGGAGGTGAGGCAGCCATGTGCTGCTTGGGAGTTGACAGGTTGTGGTTCTGGCAAAATTTCTGTGAAGCAACAGGACATTTATTTATTCTTGTATTTTCCCAATCCAATCACTGTATTTTTTTAGTGTTAGAGTTACAGTAGATAGGATTTGTGTGTTCTATGGTGAGAGATGCTGTTAGAGGACTTCAACATGATGCTTGTGTTCATATACCAGTTTGTTTTGTTCTTGTTCCTGTTTTTCATACTCATGTACCTGTATTTCATGGTTACATACTTTTTTTTTCATTTCTACATGCCAGTTCATGTTATCCCAATGGGAGGTTTTGGTGTTGATGATATAGCAGTGTTTGTGGTGTGTCCCTGCAGCTGCTGACGATGGTGCTGGACCATTATGTGTTTACCTGGTACCGGGAGATCTCCATCCATGACCAGCTGGTGGATGAGATCCGCTACATCATCAGATATGCCGTGGCAGCGCTGGCCACCAAGCTATCCAAGGTCTGGTGAACCCTTGATGCTGCTTCCTAACCTTCTATGTTTCTCAAGAGTATTTGTGTAGTGTTTCGTTAATGGATCCTCCAACACTTAGATATTTCCCAGACCAGATAACTTTCCCCAAGGCACAATCCACTAACATACAAGTCAGCAGGGATGTTTTGATGACAAAGCTGTCAGTCTGTACCATTTCAAAGCATGACTGGAGTACATGATCCAATCAGAGCATGACCTAAATGATATACATCACCACACTGACTCAGCCTTAGGTGGGGGTGGAGTGCATGATGCCATGTGTTAGATCAGTGAGTGTGTACCCGAGGAAGTTAGTAAAAAAGTTGGAATGCATGGTGGTGTGTCACACAAGAAGGGTGTGTCTGGGGAGAGTAACAAGGCTGTGGCACATACACACAGGTGGACCTCACAGTTGTGATCATAGACCGCCTGCTGCCGGCGCTCATCAACCACCTGGACGCTTACGTGGAGGGCAGCCGGCGGGTGCGGGGCAATGTGTCCCTGGAGGCGGCAGTGGTGCAGTACCTGAAGGCGGGCGGCGGCCTCCACCGGGCAGTGCGGTCCAGGGAGGACGAGGCGGCATACCTGAGGGGTGTGCTGGGCACCATCATGCCCTTCCTGCTGCCTGAAAAGTACCAGTCCAGCAGGTGAGTGGTGGTGGTGGTGGTGGTGGTGGTTGACTGTAGTGGTGCTTGTGTGTTCTTTTTCCTGTAAGAGAGGCACTCATCAACAGCTACAAGTACTTATACAAAAGGGTCCACTAAGGTGCTAGTCCTCAAAAGAATAGAACCATAAGGATTATCCAGAAGTAAAGCCTTATGCTTTTTCCATTCAGGGCATATGTTTTTCTCTTTTACAAATAATCCCCCCCTCTCTCTCTCTCTCTCTCTCTCTCTCTCTCTCTCTCTCTCTCTCTCTCTCTCTCTCTCTCTCTCTCTCTCTCTCTCTCTCTCTCTCTCTCTCTCTCTCTCTCTCTCAATTATCCTGACTTTGCTTTCCACCTCCTTCCTCCTTCCCTGTCACCAACAGTGTATTCCTTAACGACCAAAAGTGTTTTCCTTCACCAACTATTTCCATTCACTCCCTGCCCATCTCCATCTACTTCCCCTTTCCCTCTCAGCATTACAGTAGTTTTACCATTCATGTTTTGGTCTATAATTTATCCGTGTACAAATCATTTATCTTTCTGTTTACCATCCTTTCTTTCCTTCTGTCTATCCTTTCCTTATCAGCAGTGCATTTCTTTACCAGTCATATCCTATTCTGCCAGCCGTCCTTTCACCCCCTGGCCATCGTTTACCTCATTTTTCCCCACCACCTGTTTACTTCCACACCACCACATGTCTCCACCAGCCGACCCTTTCCCAGTGTGTCCTTCCAGCTGTCCACTCACTCACTGGCCATCATTGTCTAACACTTCTTTCCCTTTCTTCAGTGTATTTTTTTTTTTATCTACGTATCTTTTCTCTTGGCCATCCTTCCTATAGTGTCTACTCTAAAGTGGCTCCTGGGTCTCGATTTGAATGGTGTCCCAGGGAGTGCGTTGTTGTCAGATCTTGAGGAAAACCGTGAGCTGTCCTTGTAATAAGTGCGTTGATCAACAGAAAACAAGTATTATTCACATCAAATTTATTACGTAATCAATAAGCTACAATGTGTTTGAAATCCAGGAGCCATTTTAGAGTAGACAGACTATAGTGTGTCCTCTCACCTCACGTCTCCTCCCTTGGTCAGGCTGGGCCGCACCTTCCTGGAGGAGCTGCTGGGGCGGGTGTTGCTCATCCAGGCCATGGACTTATTGGCCAACCCAGACACAGTTAACCTGCTGTTCCTACTCCTGCTGAGCCGCGACCCCTCACCCTGGCCCCCACACAGGCCAGAGCCAGAGGTGCTGCTGCTCAAGAACTTCGCCTCAATCAACAGTCACCCACGCAACTCGGTGTGTGTGTGTGTGTGTGTGTGTGTGTGTGTGTGTGTGTGTGTGTATGTTTTATTAGCACATTTAAGATCTCATGCAGCCTTCTTTTCCTTTGTTTAGATTAGATAAATGTGAAGAAATTGTGTGTGTGTGTGTGTGTGTGTGTGTGTGTGTGTGTGTGTGTAATGTTTTTCTTAGTCATACACTCAAGTCGTACATTTCTGTTCCACTGTCGAGATGGATGTGAGGAAATTAAGAATATAACTTGTCATTTTTTGCAGTGGACGTCATTCAGTTGAGTTCCTTCTGACAGCATTCTTATTTCCTCTCCGTCTTCTCCTCCCAGGTACTGAGGAGCAACCTTTCCTCTGTGCTGAAGGACCAGAGTCTACTTTACCTGTTCCACACCTTCCTGAAGGAGGAGGGAGCCATCAACGTCCTGCAGTTCTGTCTTGCTGTTGGTCAGTCATGCTTGCCACATGTTCAGCCTCTCCTCTGTGGCTGTGGTTTTTATTTTATTTTATTTTGATTGATTTATCTATTTTTTATTTTATTTATTTATTTATTTATTTATTTATTTATTTATTTTTTTTTTTCTTTATTATTTTTGTTATGGCCTATGGTGCCTGTAAGTTTGCTTGAAGAGTGTGGAAAGTGCTGTTCAGTTTCCATCCACTAGCAGTGCAGGCAATTTTATTTACAGTGGTACCCATACTGGGGCCCATATCACCACCCAAGTGCATCTTTGGTGAAGGCAATTACACCTCCACCTGAACCTGGGTATCATAGTGACATGTAGGTAACTTTAAACCACTCCACAAATGACAAAGTTTCAAGGCAGCATGTAGTGAGATTCGAACCTACACATGGACATCTGCCTGATCCCACCACCACCACCTTATCCACTATGCCACTGCTTCCTCCTTACCTTAGGGCCACATAACATTTAGTGTCTCCTTGTACTCTCTGCTTGCTCCATACATGCCTTGCTGGGATGTGGGGCTGTCATGTCTGTTGTCTCTCTGCACTACCCACACTCCATTACCTTCCAAAACTTGTATCGGGTTGTATCAGGCAATATATTCTGACAGATTGTATCAAGTAGGGCTTATCAGTGGCTTGTGTATAAGTTGAAGCAGAGTTTGTTCGTATTTCCTTTCATCTCATGTTTGGATAAAAGACATTTTTAAAGATAATCTGTTAAGGAAGATACAAGATTCATGACCATTACAGAAATTTTTCACAGTAATTTGAGGAGGTTTTTATAATTTTTCTTTCATCTTCATGTCTATATCTCTAACCTCAATTCACTCTCTTTCCATGATTCTATTTACAGCAGGACATCTTTAAATTTTCATTCTCCTGTCTGCCTTTTTTTTTAGCTTTAGTCCACTTCCTTTCCATGATTCTGTTTACAGCTTAGCATCTTTGTTTTCATCCTCCTTGCTAGCCTCAGTCCACTATTTGCATGACTGTTTAGTATTTGCAACTTGATATCTTCTCATTTTCATCCTCCTGTCTGTATTTGTAACCTCAGTCCATTCTCTTTCCATGATTCTATTTACAGCAAGTCATTTTTTTTTTTTTTTTCATCATCCTTCTACTATTTGCTTAACGATCTACAGCATACCTTTAGTTTGCATCCTCCTTCCTAATCTTAGTCTACTTTCTCTCCACGATTTTATTTACATGGTGTATTTTTCTTTTTGATCCTCCGTGCTAACCTCAGTCCAATTTTCCCTTGATATTTACAGCTTCACGTCTTCATTTTCATCCTCCTTCCTAACCTCAGTCCACACTTTCCATGGTCGTCTCACAGAGGACTTCAACCGACACATCCTGGACCCAGACCTCACCACAGAGCAGCTTGAGCACCTTCACCATGATGCCCTGGAGCTCTACCACACCTACATGGTCGCCTCAGCCCTGGACCACATCAAGTTCCCCACTCATATTGTTGCCCACATCAGAGAAAGTAAGAACCACTCCCAGCACTTTCTTGTCTCTGTTCATGTTTGTGTTGGTCCTCATGTTTACTGATTTACTGCTTGCTTTCCTGTGTATTGTCCCTTGTTTCTCCTCTATTCACGTCCATATTTTCTCTCTAGTTCCTTGTTTTTAGAGAAAGTAAAAATGATATCCAGCAGTTTCTTGTCTATTTGTTCATGTTTGTGTTGGTATTTACTAGGTTTACTGCTTGTTTCCCTCTTTACATCCATTCTCTCTCTCTCTCTCTCTCTCTCTCTCTCTCTCTCTCTCTCTCTCTCTCTCTCTCTCTCTCTCTCTCTCTCTCTCTCTCTCGCTCTCGTTCCTTGTTTTCATTTCCTTTATGTTTTCTGTTAGCTTTGGAAGGAAATGAGTCAACCAAGTAGTGTTTTCTGTTCTGGTTGTGGTGATGTGTGAATAAATGTGCCTTGTCTTTGCTGTTTTCCTGTGTTTTAAGGGAGATAGTCTTGGTGTGTGTGTGTGTGTGTGTGTTTAACTTTCATGTCTCCATTGTATATTTGTATAAGGAGTTTTTATTTCTACATGACATTTTTTTGTTGCCGCACACAAGGAGTTGATCAGATGTCTGTAATTCACTCACATACAGTTGGACCATTTAGTGTTATTCATGTCAGCTTAAGAAGTCAACAGGTTTAGTGGTCAGGAAAGACATCTATTTATCTATCTATCTATCTATCTATCTATATGTGTGTGTGTGTGTGTGTGTTTCAGGAAAGACATCCATCTATCTATCTATATATTTGTGTGTGTGTGTTTGTGAGGAAAGGCATCTATCTATCTAAAATGTGTGTGTGTGTGTGTTCCAGTCGTGCACGCTGATGTGAAGGACATAGTGAAGCTGCGCACCACCCGCCCACTCTTCCAGGCCTACGAGCACGCCTACAACCTGCTGGAGAGGGAGTACCTGCCGCTCTTCATGCACAGCTACACGGTCAGCACTAACCCCCCCCCCCACTCCACCCACTGCTATCTCTGTCTTCCCCTCCTTTGCCTCTCTGCCTTCTTTTCTGCTATCCTAAACTCTTCACCATTGTTTTTCTTTCTCCAGTCCATTCTTCTTCCTATTTTTCTTATTTATTTATTTTTTTTTTCTTCTTTCTCTGTCTTCCACACCACCACTTTTTGCCTTCCTACCTTTTTTCCTGCTCTTCTAAACTCTTCTCCACCTTTGTTTTTGTTCTCCAGTCCATCCTTCTTCCTATTTATATTTATTGATTTATTTATTTCACTTATTTTTATTTATTTATTATTTATTTATTTATTTATTTATTTATTTATTTATTTTTTTTTTTTTTTTTTTTTCGTTGTCATCCACACCACCAGTTTTGCTTTCCTCCTAATTTTATATCTCAAATTCTGTTGTCTTGTTTTGTGTGTCTAAATAATTCTCTCTCTCTCTCTCTCTCTCTCTCTCTCTCTCTCTCTCTCTCTCTCTCTCTCTCTCTCTCTCTCTCTCTCTCTCTCTCTCTCTCTCTCTCTCTCTCTCTCTCTCTCTCTCTCTCTCTCTCTCTCTCTCTCTCTCTCTCTCTCTCTTCATAAACCATCCTCCAATGTTTTCTTTCTCCAAACATTTCCTTTCCTTAATTTTCCTCTCCCACTCATCCCTTCCTAACTACTGCCTCATTATCATCTTTGTGCTTGCCACCTTCTTAACAGACAAATGGGAAGGAACTGGTTGTCTAATGGAGTGGTTGAGGAATGGAACAGACTCAGTGGTCATGTTGTTAGTGCTGAGTCAAGAGGGAGCTTTAGAAGAAGATTAGATGAAATTATGGACGGGGATGATAGATGGAATTAAGTAGCCTGGCGATTTCTTGCAGCTTCCCTTTTTCTTGTGTTCTTGTCATTTTATGCTATCTTCCCTAACGTCCTTCCCTTCCTAAACCTAACTAGTGAGGGAGAATATTCACTTGTATTACTTTATTTTTCCTGATATTGATGAGAGGAGCAATGTTTCCACTGTTCCTTGTAAGTCATGTACTGCAACACACATCTAATACTACAGGTCACTAATGGGAAAGAATGTTTGGCAGGTTTTTTTTTTATGTAGCTTTCTGTCTTCCTTTTTCTTGGCATTGATGGTCAGAGGAACACTTTAGTTATCCTCCTGTTCCTTCCACAGTATTTTGCTCACCTGTGTGGGACGAGGAGCTCCCAGGCATACCAGAAGAACGCCACCAGGTGAGTGTGTGTTTCCCCAGCAGGTGCTCCTTACTAATCAGCACTACTTGGACCATCACTCACCTGTTTGTTTGTCTCCTTTTCTCTCTCTGTGTTTACATGTCCTCCTTTCTCCAGGTCCACTATTTCAATGTTCTGTGATATTCAGTTTTATGTCAATTAACTTGAGTCCTCCCTCCTGACAGCTGACTTTTTACTGCTATTTATGTCTGGTGTTGTAATGAGTCATGGTTACAGTTCTTTCTCTTGGCAGCTGTCCTTTTGCAGCAGCTGTGTCTGGTGTTGTAGTGAATGGTTGAACAGTCTTCTTCCATTTCACCTCCTGTGTTTTGGTGTGAGGGTGCATTGGTGTGGCGTTAGTCCCCGTGATAGTGAGCCAGCAGCAGTAGTGAGTAGGAGCTGTCTGTGCCTCTGCTTCCCGGTGGCTAGTGTAGATGCACTGGCTCACTGTGTCAGATGGAGTGGCTCACATAGAAGAGAGTGTCAGGGGTGCAAGTTTTGGCCTTCAAATTATTTTTGTGATGGTCATTGCAGGTCCACTCCTGAATTCTTTTATGACATCCAAGTGTGTGTGTGTGTGTGTGTGTGTGTGTGTGTGTGTGTGTGTGTGTGTGTGTGTGTGTGTTGGTCCTTCCTTTGCCCCACACCTGGTGTTGTGACATCCCACATGTGACACACAAGGTTGAGTGTGGTCCTGGTTGAGTTGTTGTCTTGTGCAGGAAGGAGGCAGAGAGTGGTGGTAGATGGGGAATGTAATTTGAAAGCTGCTTCTTATTGTACTCATTAGTTACATACATGTCATGGCTTGAATACTCTACTTTAGCACCACTGTGTATGGATGATTTCAGTTTGTGGCAGCTAAGTAATCAGTATACTTAGTTTTATTCATTTAAAGTACCAAGTATCCTTTGACCAAAAGAGCTGCTTATTATTTTCCTGTAATGCTTGCCTTGTACGTATTTTTTCTTCTTTTCTGTGCATTTTGATAGAAGCAAAAACAAAATTGTCATAGATCTGAACTGTGCCACTACAAAATTAATACTACAGTGTTCTCTCCAATTGGCAGCTCTCCAGGACTAACAAGGTACATTACTCTCTTGTGGAAAAGAGTGTTGACTCACGCACACACAATTCAGTGGCACCTCAATGTGTTGGGTGGCTTGGCTGAGGTGTCCCGGGGCAGTGAGGGCATGGTGGGGTGGCACTGTTATGTCAGCACTGGTGGAGGCACTTGGCACTGGTATAGGCATGGTAGCTGTGGTGTGGGCATGGCAGTGGTGGTGGTGATGGTGGTGGTGTGAGTGTGTGGCTTGCTGGTGTGAGCATTTAGTATAGTAGTGAGCACTTTTCTCTTTTTGTAGTCGCACTGTAGTGAAGGAGGGCATGCATGGTGTGGTGTGGTGGTGTAGTGTGGTGTTGGTGTTGTGCAGTTACAGTAATACATCAGGATATCAGAAACTTGCCTCAGTGAAATTATAATCTTTGTTATCACATCTTCCAGGCGTCATTTGCATAGATGTAATGTAAATTCTGGCATATAAGGCATTTCTCTCTCTCTCTCTCTCTCTCTCTCTCTCTCTCTCTCTCTCTCTCTCTCTCTCTCTCTCTCTCTCTCTCTCTCTCTCTCTCTCTCTTATTTAAAATTTGTAGTAAGGTGTGTATTGAGTTTGGCTTGGCAGAGACTCAGTATTGTGTAGGGAACCAAGAGAGGCTAACCTGGACACTTCCGCTCAGTATATCACACATCAACTGCTGCCCTCCTCCTCCTCCTCCTCCTCCTCCTCCTCCTCCTCCTCCTCCTCCTCCTCCTCCTCCTTCCTCCTCCTCCTCCTCCTCCTCCTCCTCCTCTCCTCCTCTCCTCTCCTCTCCTCTCTCTCCTCCTCCTCCTCCTCCTCTCTCTCTCCTCTCCTCTCCTCTCCTCTCCTCCTCCTCCTCCTCCTCCTCCTCCTCCTCTTCCTCTTCCTCTTCCTCTTCCTCTTCCTCCTCCTCCTCCTTTTCCTCCTCCTCTTAATCCTCCTGTTACCCTCTGTGTTGCATATCATTCATGTCATGCTGGAGAGAGGATGATGCTAAGATATTGATATTAACACAAAACATGCGTCCGAGTTGCAGCCACCACAGGAAAAGTGGACGCTCCTTGTGGGGTTTACTGATGAGGTACGTTGTCCGGTGATGAGTTTTGCTGCCAAGCTTTGCAACATCATGAGTCCAGCCTCACTGATTGACTCCCATCAGCTGATCTCAGTGCGGTGTTGGCGATTGTGGATCTTGTGGAATTGAAAATGTTGACCAATTCCGATAATAAGTTTTTCCATCATAACTATTGATGATTGCTGGCAGTGTGGTGGTGTTGAGGGGCTGGTCTCTGCTGGACAAAGAGAGGGTGGTGCAACATGTAGTGTGTGTGTTAGTGCCTGGTGGTGTTCAGGATCTCAGAAGCAGACATGTGTTGGTTTGGCTTTATGAAGACCAATTAAGAAGAATTATCCAATGAAGTGTAACACATTTATTGCAACAGAAGCCAGAGTGTTGATCTGTAGACATTGGGGATTAGATGCAGTCCCAAGGAAAGATGTTGAAAGTAAAGGTTTTGACATTCAAGGTGCTTATACTAACCCTGGTGATTGGTAAGCTGGTGTATGGCAGGCAGGAGCTGTCCATGTTGGTGCAGATTGTGCCTTTCACCAGCAATGATTATGATGCTTCAAGAAATAAATAAACTGAAGCTCTCAAGTGTTGTCAGTGGTTTGGGAAGCTTGAGTCATAACAAAGGTGATGGACTCCAGAAAGAAGGTTGTATTATTTGTCAAGTCAGGAGAGGAACTTTTCATGTTAGACGTTGATTGAAGGCTTAGTTTTGAGTGAATAGTGAAGGTAGACTTACATGCTAGAATCCACAATGTTTCCTCAGCACTGTCTATGGCACATCTCTCTCATGAACTGAATGGACGAGGCAGGAGATGTGTTTGTCTTATAGCTCGTGTGGTTTGCCTCAGTGTGCTGGTGTACACAACTTCCACCCTCCACCATGCTATAGTGCTACCCACAACACTGCCCCTCCTTCCCTCCCTCCCTCCTCCTGGCTAGAGTGGTAGAGTGTAGCAGCAGCAGCAGCATTGCTCCTAACACCAGTAGTGTTCACTTTCAGATCACATTTGAAATGCTGCTGCATCTGTCAACTCCTGCCTCACTTCCATTTCTCCTCACTCAGCAACACAATTTGGAGTGTTGTGGTGCAAGTTTTTTGTTTGATTGGTTGATTATTTGTTGGCTTGCTACTTTGTTTGCTCATTTGGTTATTTGTTTGGACATGTTTGTGTTGAGTGACTGAGTGAAAAGCTTGCTAGTAAGATAGTGAGGTTGCAGCAAAATATCTTTTAATTTGCAGGAGTATTTTGGGCAAATTACATTTTTCCCTAGTGGTTTGTGTTGGTGGTGACACTTGAGGTGTGCAGCGGTGGTGGGGGTGTAGGCAGCATTGTGGTGGTGATGGTCTCTTCCTTCACTCTTTACATTTTTTACTAGGATTGAATGCCCATAACATTTTCTTCTGTAACATGTTTAAAATTTTCTTATTGTTCAGCTTGTTACAAACCCAAGTCTTGCATGAATGATGTGGTTTGTGGGTTACATTTCATTCTTTCTGATTTACAGTACAGAGTGCCAGTCTTTCTTGCAAATGTAAGTCACTCTACTGTAATGAAAGTTGATTCTAATTGTTGCTATTTGAATATTCTGCTTTTTCTTACATTGAGAGCACACTGTAAGCTGTAGATAATATTAGACATGTACTATTTTGTTTTCTCTCATCATATAATAATTATCGTTCACTTTGAGGTTCAATGTCATAGGGGTATACAGTACTGCTATATGTGAGTGAGAAGAGTTTACCTTTAATGAATGTTACATGTATATGATATGCACAGCGAGGAACACCAATTCCCAGCATAGTGTGAGTGTGTATAGCCAGGTGTAGGGACCAGCAGCACACCATAGCAGACTCAAGGCAACAAAAACAAAGCACAGGTTGCCAGGTGTCCTCCAGGAAGCTGCAAGGAATGGGGATGTGTGGTGGGAAGGTGCGAGTGATCCCTGGCAGTGTTTGGTGGCAGGAAAAAAGCTGCAGCTTACAAAGTATACAAGTGGAATATGTTTTTGTGCTGGGAAAAGTGTGACTGCAGTGTTTTGGTGTATTGTGATGAGATGGAGAGTCAGGAAAGAATGGTTAAATATTATGAGTATACTGTTGGATTTAGTATTGAGGCTAAGTAGAAGGGGGGACCAGTCAGGAAGGCATTTATTGGAGGCATCACCAGTATTTCAGGAAAGGAGTAAGATGTGTTATAGTAGGAGAGAGTGAGATTGTATTAACCCCTTCAGTACCTTGACACATTTCAATATTCATTCTGGTCACTATTTGGTGATTCTATACAGCTTCAGAAACTCATGTGGGGATTGAAATATTGAAGACTGTGGCCATTGATCTTCTGACTTCCATGGACTCTTGCTAATGTCAATAAACTGGTCT
The DNA here is from genome assembly GCF_017591435.1 of Portunus trituberculatus. NCBI lineage: Eukaryota > Metazoa > Arthropoda > Malacostraca > Decapoda > Portunidae > Portunus > Portunus trituberculatus. The sequence goes on along the minus strand of NC_059272.1, from coordinate 1,830,326 downwards.
AATCACACACAAAGCTCAAGGTAAAAATGTGTCCCAATACTGAAGGGGTTAACTGTTTTCATTAAGGTTTATAAAATGTGTCAGTGCATGTCAGTGAATTTGCAGACCAGGAAAGTGTGTAAGTACTCCATGGGAAAATATCAGAGTTGTGTTTATGAGATCAGTAGTTGAGGTAACCAAGCTAGTCGTGAAAACTTGTGTAGTTCCTCAGACGTACATATCTTGTAGCCTTGCACACCACAGCTCAAAGTGACAGGGAAACTTTGCCACACAGTATTGCAATGATGATAACACCTTCCAACTTGCATCCTCAGCCAGAATAACTCCACGTAATGAATAAGAAAAATAAAAATGAATAACTAATCTGTGTAGAATTTGAGTGTGTATATTTATTGTTGTTAGGAACGAAGAATGAAATCTGGTGCTTGTGTCTCCCTTTCACCAAAATGTGCTTCATCCCAACAGACACCGCAGAACAGATTCCAGCTCCTCTGCCACATTTTCACCTTTCAAGAGTCGCATTAACAAAACACAGGTGCCTGGCTGGTGTCCGAGGGAGGAATCTCTTGGGGTCTTCTTTGAGGGAGGCTGGTCACTGCAACTCATGTAGAAAAGGGATGGCACTCTGGGAGGGAATGCTGCCACTCTCCCTTCTCTCTCTCTCTTTCCCTCTCTAGCCTAAATGATGCTCAGTTGACCTTTTTTTTTTTTTTTTTGTACTTTAATCAATATCTAATGAGTTATAAAGTTTAATCTTGCTTATTTTGCTGAGGAAAAGAATGTGTAACAGCAGAATTTTGTTGTTGTCATATTTTTGTACATCACTGCTCAAGATTCATGAGTCGTCAGTTTATTTGTTGTCAAGTTGCATCAGTCTTGAGGGGAAAGTGCCGAGTGTTGCCTCCCAAGAGTGTGTGTGTCCCGTCAGCTTTGTTTGGGGTTTGTGGTGCTGATTTGTCTCCTCTCAGTCCTCCTTTCATCTCCTATCTCTCTCTCTCACACACACACACACACACACACATATTGACAAGATGTTTGGAGAAACATAATTTGATTAGAAATATTGGATTAGCCTTTCATTATATGGATAAAGATATGATGAAGAAATTAATTATTACAGTAATTAGACCAAGATTGGAATATGCTGGGGTGGTTTGGTCCCCTTATAAAAAGAAGCATATAAGGAAGTTGGAGAGATTGCAGAGAATGGCAACAAAAATGGTTCCGGAATTGGCAGAAATGACCTATGAGGAGAGATTAAAAGAAATGAATTTGCTTACCTTGGAACAAAGAAGAGAAAGAGGAGATTTGATACAGGTTTATAAACTGTTGAACGGTTTGGATGAAGTGGATAATGAGCAAATGATGTTGAGAGAGGAAAATTTAAATAGAACTACGAGATCGCATAGTAAAAAGATAGCCAGGGGAATATGCTTGAAGGATGTGAAGAAATATAGTTTCCCACAAAGATGTGTGGAGGTGTGGAATAGTTTGAGTGAGGAGGTGGTGTCAGCGAGGAGTGTGCATAGTTTTAAAGGAAAGTTGGATGTGTGTAGATATGGAGATGGGGCCACACGAGTATGATACCCAGGCCCTGTAAAATTACAACTAGGTGAACTAGGTGAATACACACACACACACACACACACCTTTGCATGACTCTGCTTTATTGTAATGTATGGTATATCTTTAAACTTCTCCTACATACATACATACATACTTACACACACACACCTTATTCTCATTTGAACTGCTTATCGTATTGCACCTAATCCTTAGAAGTTGTATTGTACTGGTAGATATAAAATGCTTAGTAGTGGTAGAAAGTTAAAGTGAAACACTCCTAGCACAGTTCAAGAGTTCTGGTATGTCTTACACTCTTCTAACTTTTCATTTGGGTTGTAGAAGGCAAAAAACAAATCAAATTTAATATTTCCGAAGTAGTGATTAATCCCAGTTATTGTTTTTTTTTTTTTTTTTTTCCAAGGCTTTTTTATTAGCATGTTGATTAATAATTCGCTCCCATAGATTGCCGCAAAGCTAACTCATTTACGATACTACCAAGCGACAAACTCTGCCCTGATTCCACTAAATAATACCTGACGATGAGTAACCAAATCAAAACTCACTGTTTAACCCCTTCAGTACCATGAGGTGTTTCCATATCCATTCTGGTGACTATTTGGTGGTTTTATACAGCTTCAGAAACTTATGTGGGGGATTAGAATAGTGAAGATTGTGGCCATTAATCTTTTGACCTTCATAGATCCTTCCTAATGTCGATAAAATGGTCTAATCTTACACAAATCTCAAGATAAAAGTGTGTCCCAGTGCTGAAGGGATTAAGATAGTGAAGACTGTGGCCATTAATCTTCTAACCTCCATAGACTCTTGCTGATGTCAATAAAATGGTTGAATCATACACAAATCTCAGTGTAATAATGTGTCCCAGCACTGAAGGGTTTAAATTGTAAAGACTGTGGCCATTAATCTTCTGACCTACATAGACCCTTGTTAGTGTCAATAAAATGGTCTAATCGTACACAAATCTGAAGGTAAAAATGTGTCCCAGTGTTGTAGGGGTTAACAAAAGCCTCACTGGTACTGATGAATACTCCAAATTACTTACCAACATAACTTACCAACGTTACTGCTGTAGTGACATATCTGACACTAGTGCGCTGCCTGGTGAGACTTGTGATCTGCGGTGCCTTCCCGGGTAACATTAACACAGTAACTCTGGGATGACTTTCTGTACCCTCATGGCCGCTCCTCTCATATAAGCCTTTTTGTCTCCTTCAGTCTTGAACTCCAGTAAACTTTATTGTCTGCATGAATTTGAAGGTTGAGCTGTTCTTTTGGTCTTGTGCTTATAGTATTTTTTTTATTATATATTTTTAACTTTGGTGTGTGTGTGTGTGTGTGTGTGTGTGTTTGTTTGTTGGTGGGTATGAGTGATTGAGTAAGTGGGTGAGGCAGGCCAAGCAGCAGGTCAGTGGTGAGTGAGGGTGAGTACTGCCAGCGGTGGAGTGTAGCAGGTGCTGGTGTCTGGTCTGTGTTCCCGTGTCATGCAGTATTGCACTTCTCCTCCTCCCGCCTCCCTCCTCCCTCTTCCCTCCTTGTTTGGTTGCTCTGTTGTTGTTAGCTCACTTCAAGCCCAGTAATGTACAGCTTCATTTACATTTCTTATATTTTTGTTTATACTTTGTTGCTCAAATTCTCGTCTTCTTTTCTTATGTTGGCATCAACACCAGATGTGTGTTGTGTCACTCGAGTTCCTGCTGCCTCTCTTCAGTCTTCAGGCTCAGACAAATCACTTTTTTAAAGTTCAATTTTTGGTTGAGATTTGAAAATGAATCAAACTCAAAACAAAGACTTGATTTTGCTGAAGTGTGTTAAGTAATGTAGAATTTTGCATTAGTTCACACTGTGGTGCAGATGTATTTAATCTTGAAAATATAAATTTTATAATGAAATCAACTTACAAATTAAATAAATCTGTATGTAAATACAGAATTTGCATGGACAGTTCAAGATATCCAAAAAATATATTCGGGAAATTTTTGGTACACATTTGATTTCTATTTGTGAATTTTGAAGAACACAATGCATTTGTAAATCCTGATTTATCTTTATCTAGTGTTTTGTATTTCCTTTTTAGTTGAAGTTGTTATGTTTTGTTTGTAGAGATGCCGAGAGATTTGTTTGTGTCATTCCAGCTGTGGTAGTTGTGCTCCTGTGTGGCCCAGTGGTCACCAGCACACTGCTTCACCTTCCACCATTACTTGCATTTCCTTTCAGTTTGACATCAGTGTGCTTAAGTCTTGTAGCTTATTGTTTCCTCCCACAGATATGACCTAGTGTTTTATTTCAGTGTAGGGCAGAGCCTTGGTGTGTTCCAAAACTGACATTAATATTACCATGAGTTTCTAATTCTCACTTCTTTATAATTGAACTCCAAGCTGCTGATCTGTAAGCTTTGCTCCTCACATGAGTTAGTAATGTGAACTCACCTCACTGCATCATTCATGGGACCATTTTCACTTCCATTGCAAGCTGTACTGTGAAATGCATCATATTGAACACAAGCTTCCAGTCGTCCCTTGAAGAAAACACTCAAAGAAGCACCAAGGCTCTCCCTCAGCAAGTTTCATTTGTGCGTATGTTGGTGTGTGAAGTAGTAAACCCGCCCCTCCCTTCCTTGCACCACCCCAGGGAGATGGACCCCCTGCACAAGAAGGCTGTAAGTAAGGTAGTGGTGAGGAAGGTGGGTAGTGGCCTCAGGCAAATTGGCAAACAGATGGTGCTCAAGCCGTCAGTGGTCACCGGGGGGGAGGACGACCACTCCCTCTACGACATTGACGAGGCTGATGACATCTCCTTGCTCATGGTTAGTGGCGCCCCGCTGCCCTGCCACCCCCCTCCCCGGCAGGTGGAGTGTGTATGTGTGTGTTTGTGTGTCTGTGTGTATGTGTGTCTGTGTGCGTTGGCCAGTCAGGGTTGGTCTTGGTGCTCGTGAAAGTGGCCTTGTCTTGTCTTGCTCCTCCTGTGTCTGCTTCTGTTTTTTGTCACTCCTTTAAAGCTTCTCTCTATATAATTGCCTTGGCTGACGCTACCTGTGATAAAAGTCCTTTTGTTTCTTATGATTGTTTATTCAAATTCCAGCTTTATGTTAGACTTGCCTTCATCACTCATTAATACAACTCAAATTAGAGTCAAATCATTTCCTTGCACCAGAAAGAAGGATAGAATGTACAGTTTACAGTCAGCTAGACAGAGTAAGACATCACAACAAATCACCTTTGATGGCTAGTTAGAGAGTAGAGCACCTGATGACACAGCACAGCCACAGCAGACCACACCCTCACATGTCTTCCTTGTGGCGATGGTGTCGGTGGCGGTGCAGAGTGACGACGGCAGTGGGGCCATGGGGCAGGGCATGAGTGGGCTGGAGGGGCTGACGTCCAGCTTCCGGGACCTGAGTGCCTGGCGAGTGTGCATACCAAGGGTGGAGCAGCGCGTGGATGCCGCCAACAAGCCATACTACGCCTTCATCGTCGACGTCACCAGGATCGACGTGTCTGGAGGTTGGTGCATCAGTGAATCTTGTGCCACTTTTGTAGAGCATCAGACAAAGTGGAATTGAAGAAGCCGGCCTCATTTACTGTGTCTGGTGCTCATCTGATCCCACTGTGTACTGTAGTAGATGCTTGACATGCTTTCATTTATATGATAATTTTTTTATTGTGGCCAGATTAAACATGTCTTGGGTCTATTTTTTTTTTTGTAGTGTACCGTACCCTCAAGACACACTTATATGCTACAAGCTTCATATTGACAATACCTATAGTGGCCAGGCTAAATGTTAATTGTGTCGTGGATTTCTGTTAGTTTATGGTATACTGTGACTTCACAAATTAGCTTCATTCAGGCTAAACATGTATTGTGCCCCTGTCAGGCTATAGTGCACTGTGGCCTTACGACTTTTAACCTTCACATTCTTAGCTCCTGATGTGACTAGACTAAATGTATCCTGTGGTTTTGTTATGTTATCATACTGTGCCTCAGAAAAAAATTTAGGAAAATATAGCCATAGGAATTTTAAGCTTGACATTCTTAGCTCCAGAGGTGACCTGATTAAATGTATCTTATGCTCTTGTTAAGATATTGTACTGTAGCCTCTGGAATATTTAACCCCTTCAGTACTGAGATGCATTTTTACCTTGATTTTGGGGTATGATTAGCCAGTTTTATTTGCATTAGGAAGGCTCTATGAAGGTCAAAAGATTAATGGCCAAAGTCTCCATTATTCTAATCCCCACATAAGTTTCTGAAACTGCAGAAAATCACCAAATAGTAAGCAGAATGAATATGAAAATGCATCATGGCACTGAAGGCGTTAAGTTACAAGAGTTAATGCAAAAGTTAACCAGTACTCTCAATCATTCATACCTTTCTCTGGCAAACTCTGTAACTCCCTGCCTGCTTCTGTATTACCATCTTCCTACGACTTGACTTCTTTTAAAAGGGAGGTTTCAAGACATTTGTTCCTGACTTTTGGCTAATTTTATTTTTGTCTATAAGGGAACTGGCAAGTGGGCCTTTTTTTTTTTTTTTATATTTTGTTGGTCTTGGCTGGCTTCCCCTCTTGCATTTAAAAAGTAAAAATAAAGAAAAAGAAAAAAAAAGAAAAGAAGAAGAAGAAAACAAAGGTCCTATGGTGACCCAGCTAAGTGTGTGGCTGTGGGTGTGTTGTGTTGCAGTGGAGCACCTTGATGAGCTTCACTGGGAGGTGGAGCGGCGGTACAACGAATTCTACATCCTGGAGAACAAGTTGACAGAGTTCCACGGGGAGTTCCAGGACAACCAGCTGCCTCCCAAGCGGGCGCTCTTCACCTCCAAGGACATCGGCTTCATGCAGACCCGACGCCTGGTGAGTGTGCTGGCTGGTGAGGGAACGCTGGTGGTGGTGGTAGTGGTGAGGGAATGCTGGTAGTGGTGGGTGGTGAGGGAATGCTGGTAGTGGTAGGGGTGGTGGTGAGTGGTAGTGAGGGAATGCTGGTGGTGTTGGTGATGCTAGTGGTGGGGGGTGAGGGAATGCTGGTGGTGGTGAGGGAATGCTGGTAGTGGTGATGGATGTGCAGGGTGGTGAGGGAATACTGGTGATGGTGATTGTACAGGATGGTGCATTGTTACTTTTGTCAGTGTGGTGGTGACTGTATAGAGTGGTGAAGTACTTGTGTCAGTGTTGTGGTGGTGGTGGTGGTGGTCTTGTGAAGTAAGCAAACTCACCAGGTGTTCTATATTGGGAGTAAGAAAGCTGACCTGAGGATCTGAATGTGAAGTTACTAGTGATGAGCGTAATGGTTGTGGTGGAGGTGACAATGCACATAACACGCCCTCAGACATCTTTTCCCTTCAGATACTTGGGGGTGAGAACAACAATACCTAAAATTTAACCTTACACACCATTTCCCTTCACATATTTGGGAAGAGCAGTTAAAAGCAAGATTAGCAGTAGTGTTTATGATAGCAGTATACCCAAAATACACCCAAAATACACCCAAAACACCATTTCCATCCAGATACGTATTTGGGAAGAGGAGTTAAAGATGGGATTAGCAGTAGTGGTGATGATAGCATTGTAGCAAAAATACAATCAAAACACCATTTCTCTCCAGATATTTGAAAAGAGTTAAAAGCAAGATTAGCAATAGTGGTGATGAAAGCAGTATACTAACGACACACCCCAAACACCATTTACCTTTAGATGTTTGAGAAGGGCAGTTAGAAATAAGATTGGTAGTATTGGTAATGATAACAGTGTACCAAAAATACACTCTAAACACCATTTCTCTCCAGATATTTGAGAAGAGGAGCTATAGATAAAATTAGCAGTAGTGGTGATGATAGTATACCAAAGACACACCCCAAACACCATTTACCTTCAGATGTTGACAAGAGCAGTTAAAAGTGAGATTAACAGTAGTGATGATATTAGCAGTGTACCAAAAAATACACTCAAAACACCATTTACCTTCAGATATTTGAGAAGAGCATTTAGAAGTAAGATTGGTAATAGTGGTGATGACAGTATACCCAAAATACACCCCAAACACTTTTCCCTTCAGATATTTGAGGAGTTCCTTCAGAAGCTGCTGCAGAAGCCAGCACTGAAGGGGTCCCAGCTGCTGTTTCTGTTCCTTAAGACAAAGGATGAATTCACCAACACCTACCTGCCTGACGTGTCCCTGGGCCGCCTCATCAGGGACGTGCCTCGCAAACTGATGAAGGAGCGTGGCCAGTACCTTGACGCCTTCATCAACATGTTCCTCTCCTCCACCGTCACTGCTGCCACCCCAACGCTGGTCAAATCAAAGTCAAAGTGAGGAGCAACACATAGATCTCCTTTCCTTTCCCCTTCCCTTTTCTCCTCACAGCCTCTCCTTCTCTTCCACAGCCTTTAACAAGCCTTCTCGTCTCTGTAACCTCTCTCATGCTTCCTTCTCTTCCTATAACCTCTTCTAACAATCTCTTCTTTCCTCTTCTCTCCCAACAGCCTCTTTCCTCTTCTCTCCCAACAACCTCTTTTTTCCTCTTCTCTCCTAACAACCTCTTTCCTCTCCTCTTTCTGCCTGCTTCTGTATTTCCATCTTTCTACGACTTGACTTCTTTTAAGAGGAAGGTTTCAAGACATTTGTCCCTGACTTTTTGGCTAACTTTACTATCCTTTTAGAGAACCGGCAATCACGTGGGGACTTTTTTGTGATAGTTTTTGTTGCCCTTGGCCAGCTTCCCCTCTTCCATTAAAAAAAAGTCTTCCTTAACTCAGTGTGATATACAAGAATGTCGTCCTGTCACTCACTCTGGCCAGGCTGAAGTCTAAGGAACAACTGACACAGATTAAGTAATGTTTAGAACTTGTCCCTTTCTTCATCAGGTATGGGTGTAGAAACAAGAGTAATACATTTATGGGTTCAGCTTGTGAGGTAAAAGTAGAAATGGCAGCTTCTGTGTAAGTTTTGCCTAATTTTTTTAAGGGTGTAGATTTGCAATTAGTGGTAAAAGATTGGAGGATTTGACACACACACATGCACATGCACACACACACACACACACACACACACACACACACACACACACACACGCAAGAAATATAGCGACATGGAATAGCCAGAGTGAAGATGTACTGTCAGCAAGGGGTGTGCATAACTTTAAAGAAATGTTGGACAAATGTAGATATGGAGACGGGGCCACACAAGCGTAATGCCCAGGCCCTGTAAATTCACAACTAGGTACACACACACACACACACACACACACACACACACACACACACACACACACACACACACACACACACACAGTAAGTAAGTAAGTAAAGAAGGAATAAGGAAAGCATTTTTGCTATTATTTTTAATGTGAAGTAATCATAAACAAGAGCCTAATAGAGTAGGGCATCAGAATGGAGCTAAAAATATAAAAGCAATTGCTGTACACATTTTAAGTCTCATAAGTATTTGTCACTCAATGAACAACAACACGAACACTTTGAATTAAAAAGCAACATTATGTGGAATCCAAACAGAAACAGAGAGGTCAGTTTCCTTCACCAGTCACCTTGAGTTTCCTGTCACCAGTCGCCTTCTATTACGTTTTCTTCTAGTTTTCCATCACCAGTCACCTCCTATCACCATTTCTCCTAGTTTCCTGTCACCAGTCTCCTTCTATCACCAGTCACCTCCAGTTTCCCATCACCAGTCACCTCCTGGCACCATTTCTCCCAGTTTCCTTCACTATTCACCTCCTACCACCATTTCTTCCAGTTTCTCTCACCAGTGCCTCACATACTAGTTATTTCCCAGCACCATTTCTTCACCAGTCCCTCATAGACCAATCACTAAGTACTAATTCTTACAGTCCCTCACCAGTCCCTCACCAGTCCCTCACAGATCAGTCACCAAGCCCCAATCCCTCCACTTCTTCACCAGTCCCTCAGAGACCAATCACTTATCAGCACCAGTTCCTCCAGTCCATCAGTCACCAAGCACTGTTTCTTCCAGTTCCCTCATTCTTCTGTTTATTTCCTTTCTTCTGTCTCTCTTCCTATTCTTCACCTATTACATTTTCTCTCTCTCTCATTGTTGTTCATTCCTTCTAGCTTTGGTAAGGCTCAAAGTTATTCTCTTCCTTTTCTTCCTTCTTCTTTTTCTCGCCACTTTCTCTTTCTTTCCTCTCCTTTGTCCTATCATCACTCCAACCTTCCCTATTTTTTTTTTCTTTATCTTCTTTCATCTTCCTTTATTTTGTTATGTTATGTTTTGTGCACCTTTCCTTTTTTCTTATGACATAGGGAAAGACTGGCCAAGGGCAACAAAAATTAGTAAAATAAAAAGACCCACTTAGTCACCAGTCCCCTTACAGTTTTTTTTCCTTTTTCTTCTTTTTCTTTTTATGGAAGAAGGGAAGCTGGCCAAGAGCAGCAAAAACTATAACCAAAAAGTTAGGTTAGGTTAGGTTAGGTTGGGTTAGGTTAATAGAGTTAGCCAAAAGTCTAGGACAGATGTGCCGAAAGACCTCACCAAAAGACAGGGATAAACGTTTTGAAACCTCCTTGCAGGGTGGAGTGGGATGAGCCATTTATGAGCAAGGAGCAGGAGGAGGAGAAGCCCAACCAGCTGTTCACCACACTGTTTGGGGACAATGCACAGAGCCTGGACATACCCTTACAGGAAGCTGCTCCACCTCCCCCCGCCTTGATGAATGTGGTGGGGGTCTTCGATACAGTCCTCTACTTGGGTGAGACTCAGAGCCTTACTAGTTTTATCTGTGGTGTTTGTTGTGGTGTGTGTTCCTCGTGTGGATGGTGACACATTGTGAGTTTGTGTGTTGTTTGCTTGTGTTTGACTCATTTTACTAGCTTGTGTTTGTTCTTTACTTGAGTGAGTGTTGTCGTTGATTCATTTAACTCTTTCCCTCCAGTATGCTACAACTTACAGCATATTTTTATTTATTTGGTGTTTTCTTATTTGTGTTCAGAAACTTTACCTACTTGCTATTCTTTCATCACTGTTTATCTGTTTTCATCTGAGTGGAGACCTGCAACAAAATCATGAACGATAGGAATAAAAATACCTGTTTTGGCAGCTTAGGTACCCTCCAAGATGATTAGAGACAAACCAAGGTGTATATACTTATTGATGTACAAAGTGTCACAAGAACTACATGTTTTCTGCCATTGTTGTTTTTTAAGTCAGCTGGTCTGTGTGATGCCTTGACTGTTCAACCGCTGTGTGTTTCAAGACATTTATTTCCATTTTATTGATTGATTGATTGATTGATTGATTTTATTTATTTATTTTATTTATTTATTTATTTTATTTATTTATTTTATTTATTTATTTATTTATTTATTTATTTATTTTTTTTTTTTTTTTTGCCTAACTCTCAGACCTATAAGGGGACTGGCAACTTAATGTTTTATGTTTCCTTTGGCCAACTTTTCCTCTAACATAAAAAAAAGTGGGATTGCTGACTTAGTGTATAGATAAACAGATAGACCTGATCTGGTTGGGTCTTTTCTGGGTGTATTTTGCTAATCCTTCCTCCTCCTCAGTGGTGCGAGTGTACGGCCTCTCCAGGAACGCATTGCGGTGGCTGATGTGTGTGCGGGTGATGGCCAAGAGCACCCTGGATGCCGCCGTCAGCTGGTTCCTGCGCCGCAAGCTGGCCCAGGCCCTCGCACCTCCACGCATCGTCACACTCATCCACCTGATCCGAGGCAAGTGTGTGTGTGCCTCATTGTCACCAGCAGAGTGTCAATATTGGTGAAATTTCCTCAGTCAAGGATTCCAAAGCTCACAAGTATATTAATTTTTCTAGTGAACGCTGGAACTACTTCTCTATACTTTCCTTCCCATGACCTAAACACTTTCGAGATAAGGAGGAAGTTGCAGGGCATTTATCAACCAATTTTGGATGATTCGTTTAATTTTTCTTTAAGGACTGCCAACTCACCAGGCTTTTTATTCTGCTTGGCCAGTATCCCTCTTTCATTTAAAAATAAATAGATAAGTAAATAGATAAAATAAAAAAATAAAAAATTGCTGTCTCCCGAGAAATGTAAGCCAGAATGTGGATCCAGTACTAAGGAAAGGCAGAGGCAGCAAAATGAATGAACAACTTCAATTCAAACTAATCTCTTCCTCAAATGTTAACCAGACCCTGTGAACTCATTCCATCACTAGATACTGTATAAACCAGAATGTGGATTACTCAGAGAAACCTAAGGGAACAAAACAAACAATTCAAACCCCACTTATTGTGCCCTCAGACGCCCTATTCATTGACCCCCCTGAGGAACGCGGGGAGAGGGAACACAGAAGTCGGGAGAGGGAGCTGCGACGGGAGGTGGTGGGGCTGCTGTCACCGTGGCTGCAGCGGACACTCTTCACTCAGGACCTGTACAACGAGGGGGCCAACACACTGGTCACCCTCTTCCAACATCCAGTCTTAAACAAGCAGGTGAGGTAGCCAGGACCAGGTGGTGTGGCTGTGCTGGGGCCGGCTCTACCCTGTGATGGTTATGGTGCTGTGATTGGAGCTGGTGGTGATGCTTCTGTGTGCTATGGTGTGGTTTAGTGTATGTGTGTGGTGTAAGGTTTGTGGTGTGGTTTGGTGTAGGTGTGAGTGGTGTGTGTGGTGTGTTGTGGTGTGGTTTGGTGTAGGTGTGAGTGGTGTGTTGTGGTGTGGTGTGGTGTGTGGTGTAGTGCCATTGTGTGCTGTGGTGTGTGTTGTGGTAATGGTGATGGTGATGGTAGTGATGGTGTGTGATCAGCCTGGGTGTGTTGCTGTATGGGTTGCTTAGCTGGTTTGAGGTAGATAGTTTATGTTTTGCTTTATTTCATTTTGTTTAAGTTTGTTTTTCTTCTTAGTATTGTATTCATTATTATTTGTTATCATAGTTTTGTTCTCTTCTTGTATAATAAAACATTACTACTTCAAACTGCACTCGACAAACAAACATGGATGAAAGACAGGTAAAAATAAACACTCCTTTTTGGCACCATACACAATTAAGGGGACTGGCAACTTAGTGAATCTTTTTTCTTGTTTTATGCATCCCTTGGCCAGCTTTCCCCTCTTACATAAAAAAAAAAAAAAAAATTAATAAAAACCTACCTCCAATACTGAGAGAGGCAGCTGAAGTACTAATGCAGCACGCCTCACATTGCAGCTGTCCTATGTGCTGCTGGACGGCGTGCTGGACGAGCTGTTCCCCGAGCTGGCCATCACTCCCGAGCTGTCCCCGTTCCTCTCCAATAGCTGAGTGGACCCCTCAACTCAGCACACACACACAACCGCACAGTCTTCGTAACCCTGGTAACACTGCGTCATTCTTCCCAGACTCTCCTTCCTCCTCCTCTCCCTCCACTGCACATGTGACTTGATTTCCCTCATGTATTCCTGGTGAATGTACAACCCCTGTGTAGTGTTGGGCTGTCTCTGCCTAGCATCAGCTGTTTCACATTCCTCACTATTTTTGCACTTTTTCACACTCCAGTCCATAGTAAGTGTAAGGTTTTGGGTGCAGTGAAGTGACGACCAGGACACTAAACCTATTACCACCGCGAGAAATTGGATCGACTTTTAATTAGTGACTGTTTTAACTAGAAATTTCTTAATGATAGCAGATAATCATAATTCTAATCACAAAGGTGCTCCAAAAGATTGCTGTGTAGCAGTTGTCGTAAAGTGAGGTGAGGTGAGGTGAGGTGAGGTGGGCACTGCAGCAGGTACAAGTAGAGGGTTGTGGTTGTAATGCTTGGCAGAGGTTCTGATATTAATAACACGGCTTGTCTCATGAATGGTGGTGATGGTGCTAATGGGTTAACTGTTGCATTTCATGTGATAGTATACATATATATATATATTCCTTTTTTTTTTATCATGAAAGGAGAGATTTTAGATTATGTAAATTTTCTCCTGTATACAATCTTTCACGAACTCACAACAAAAGATGCGAGTAGAACCAAACCAAGCCATCAGAGGAACACCAGAGGGGCCGGAACGAAGCCACTCAGGATGATGGATTGATTGACTGACTGGAACCACAACACAGCCATGTAGGTGTGCCCCTATAGGAAGAAAATGTGTGTTGGTTGCTAGGCATCCACACACCCTTCTGAGGACTGGTTGGTGGTGGGTGGAGTCCCTCAGGGTGTGGTGGTGGTGGTGATGATGGTGATGGTGTGGTGTTCAGTGCTCTTCATGTGGTGTTGGGTGTGGGTTGAGGACAGGTGTTTAATTTGGTTGCTCAATTTGATTTTCAGAATGTAATGGTGGTAGATGATAATCAGTCTTTGAGTAAGTGAACATCTATGGCCATCCGTGTGTTGTGACCCTCCTTAGTTAGTAGTCTGATTTTATTTGATATATACGCACACGCACACGCACACACACACACAGTGGTTAGAGCGCTGGCTTCACAAGCCAGAGGACCGGGATTCGATTCCCCGGCTGGGTGGAGATATTTGGGTGTGTCTCCTTTCATGTGTAGCCCCTGTTCACCTAACAGTGAGTAGGTACGGGATGTAAATCGAGGAGTTGTGACCTTGTTGTCCCGGTGTGTGGTGTGTGCCTGGTCCCAGGCCTATCCAAAGATCGGAAATAATGAGCTCTGAGCTCGTTCCGTAGGGTAACGTCTGGCTGTCTTGTCAGAGACTGCAGCAGCAGATCAAACAATGAAATAAACACACACACACACACACACACACACACACACACACACACACACACACACACACACACACACACACACACACACACACACACACACACACACACACACACACACACCTGCATACAAAAGACATGAAGGGGAAGAGCCTGTGAGCCATCTCAATGAATTCAAAGTCTATGCAAAACTCTCAAGAAGAGAAGAGCCCAGCACAGCCCCACAGTCTTGCCAGGACTCACCACAGTGCGCTGGTTCCTGCCGTGCAGCAGGGATCAAGGCTTTCCTTGGTGTCACACTGTGTTGATCCATTTTCAGGGGACAGGTGTGCATTGGGGTGTTGTCATGCATCACTTTATTAATCCAGCATCCCAGCTTTTCTGAGAATGTGTGTGTAGAGAATTTCTATCATGTTTAGCACTAGTGAACAGGGTAAACATTACTTGTATAGAGGCCGGTGACGACTATCCCGGCTGTAAGTGTGCCATCAGTGTGTAGTCCAGGAGATGTGTCATTGGGATCCATGGAAGGTTGTTTTGCCTTCTTGTGTGTATCTTAAGCCTTCTCCAGCCACTCTCAAACAGCAATTTTTTTTTTTTTTTTTTTTTTTTTTTTTCTGTATCTTGTTTAGACAAGGTGAAAATTGCACTATGTTCATTTTGTCTCCCTTTAATGCAGAGCTTGTCATGCTGATTTGAATTTTGCAACAGGTTTGGTGTTGTCTTTGATGGAGGTTCTTTCATGTTCCTTGAGAGATTAGTGATGATTCAGTGAAATTCTATTGAATCTCAATTTATAGATTAAATGCATTTTATATTATAGTTTTGGGTCAATTGAAGCTCAAATAAGATTGGAGCATTACTCAGGTAACTACCACTTCATCTCCTGTGAATTCTTGTTGATGTATTATGTAGTTTGTTTAGTTGCAGTTAGTCTGTTGGTAGAAACTAGACCTCCTCTCTTTCCTGCATAGATGATGAATTGTTGAGAGCAAACTGTTGCAGTGTTTATAAATTGCCACCCTGTCAACCACCATTCCCCTAATGCTAGTCATTCTGGTGAGACTCATCCTTACTGCACCCATGGCTCCTCTTCCTCCTCCTCCTCCCATGGATCCACTGTCAGGCTGAATGAACAACGCTGATTATGTTTACACTTGTTTGTCATACTCGTGTACCAAAGAGTTTATATTATTCCAGATTGTTTTGTCTGTGATATCTGTGAACTGAACTGTCAGTTGCAGACTTCCCAGAGACACTCAGTATTTTTTGTGATTTTGTCTTTCTATGATTCTAACACCCATTTAAGTTTTAACTGGCAACTATTGTAGTAATCTTACTCCAAGTCACTCTAGAAGTAATCGTAAGTCTCTTGGCCGGACACCTACACCAGCTTCTGTCTTCACTGTGTTAACACTTCCATGCATGGCAGACGCAGCATCAGGGCCAACTAGTATTGTGTCATTCGTGCATATCATACGTAAGGATGTGAGTGAGCACCACGGCGATGCTGCTGCTGTGCTGTGCTGGCCTGTGGCATGTATGCCTGGTCCTCACAGCCAGTGCTAGTGCAATACTGACACATGAGAAAGCAGTGCATTTCCAGACAATGTCTCTACAAAACATGCACTGAGATCTGAGAACTGTCAGTACTGTTTTGAAGCAATGTAGTGATGTGTGCTCACACACATCCACACCAGTGATGCTGAGATTGAGGCACAAAGCATTTCATGGGTTTGCTTACAAGGTGAACCCAAGTTCTGTTCATTAAAAGTGCAGATGCTTTTGAAGAATTCTACTTGATTTCAAGTAGTCTTCCTCTCCAATGGAAATAGAAATATGTACATATACTGTATAAATAAAAGATACAGAAATATCCCGACTGAACACGGAGGAGCAAGAATCTTGACTCCCAGTGAGGGAGTCAGGATGAATGTGCAGATAAGACCTTGAGTTTACATCTTGGAGTCAGCGACTCGTTGATTTGAATGCTTGTGTGAAAGAATTATTCTAGTCACTTAGGCAAATTGTATTATAATTTTAGCACAGAGACAAACACTCCTAACCATGCCATGTTTTGGGGCCACAAGGGGTGTGTGATTCAATCCATGGGAAGCAAATTATATTTATATTTGATTTGATATTTCTTAAGGAAGTTAGATAGAATAACTATACATATTGGAAGATGGTTTATATAAGTGTTGCATAATTTTCTAAACCTATTTTTGAGGAATTATTGAAATATGTATGAGGGGACCCTGTGAGCAGCCTCCTCCTGTCATTCCAGATTATATTAAAATTATGTACATCATTTATTAACTGGTGGTCTTTGTTTTCACCTTGGAGGTGCTGTTTTTATGTTAATGGAAGTATAGCATTTAGTATATTGCAAACCTACCCAATCCTGCCAGCCATGCAACCTCTGCCTCTTCCCGTCCATCTCTGCACCCCCCCCCCCACCAGTTAGTTGACTCTATGGAAATGGAACATTAATACCACCACCACCTCTCACAACACCACATAACCATCACCACACCACCACAATACACCACCCCAACCCCATCATACCACCAGACCACACCACAACACTGGCTTTTACAAGTTACATACACCTATTGACCAAAGCACCACACCAATGCATCCTTGACACCCAGACCTGTCCAGTCCCGCCAGCCACCTGCTACCTCCGCCCCACCCCGCCCCACCCATGCCACAGTTAAGACCTCATTCAACGTAATACATTGGGTTTTGTAGGTGTTTCTAGGTGTTTTCATGACTCTGGATGTAAAGGAGATGGAGAAGGAGGGTAGGGGTGAAGGAAGAGTAGGAGGAGGAGACAGCCAGCAAACTTCCTTGGGTCTCCGCCTGGTGCCCACCTGCTGGTTACAATACACCCTATTCTCGCATTTCTGAACTATATAATTCGGTGAGTGTATTATGTTTTTAAGGTTTTTATGAATTTTTCTTTACTTTTGAAATGTTTTCCGTGTGTCTGTTTGGTAAATGTGTGGCTTTTTTAGGCCAGGTGGCGCCGTAAAATTTGCAGATTATCAGTTTTTTTTTTTTTTTTTTTTTTTTTTCAATCTATAACCAAGTGTGTATAATTTCACAGAATCACTTATGCTCTTTTAATTGTGTCACACTGCCACTTGAGTGAAATGGGTGGGTTATATAATGGTGTTTAGTTCTATTAAACGTAAATTATATTAATTTTTCTTTTATTTGTTTATGTTTCTGGTTCATGGTGTGGCTCATTCTAGAATGCTCTAAAAGATAGCATAAACTGTAAAGTGTGTTAGCATACTCGCCAAGTGAAAATGGCTTGACTTTACATGAGTTTTTAATGAGATTAGGTTTTAATGCTTTTTTACATTTATATAATTTCATACTTTCACTTCTGGTTCCAGGTAAGTGTTGGATGCCTGAGAAGCTAATTGATATAGTTCATTATTATATATATTTTTTTCTATATTTGTGTGAAATCGAAATGGCTGGAGAGTTCACTCCTTTTAATAGTGAGAATGTTTTAACACTTTTTTTCCATCGTTAATTTCCTTAAATCCTTGATACCAGTTAGACTGGTTTCGAATTTGTGGATATTAGTTAAAGTATCTATCAAGTCATAAAATATCAGAAATTCAGCCGTGGCTTAATTTTTTTTTTTTTTTTTTCTATTTACGTAATTCAGGAGTCACTGCTGTACAGGCGATGACGTCACAATGGTATGGCTTCGTCATGACAACAAGGCTGATTCTGCTCCACCTGTTGTTCCTCACTAGCACATATATATATATATATATATATATATATATATATATATATATATATATATATATATATATATATATATATAGTGCATGTTTCCCACGTGTTCTCCTATGTTTCTAAGCCTAGGTGCGTGTTGATAGCTATTGTGGGAGGTAGAAAAGAGGGAAAACAAAGGAGGAGGAAGAAAATAGAAATGGAGGAGGAGGAGGTTAGAGAAAAAAAATTTTGATGACAATATTTAGCTTGGTTCTGTTGAGCGTTTTAAGTGTTTCTGGTTGTTTTGAGCGTGTGTATTGATGTTTTTTGGTATAATATTTGCATGTTTTGAGTGTATATAGGATATTTTGAGGTGTGGGATATTCTGAGTGTTTTGGAGTTTATTTTGAGGGGTATAAGTGTTTTGAATGTACCGTACATAGTGTGTTTAGGGCATATGTTGTGGTGTTATGGACTGTTTTGAGTATTTTCTGGGATTTGTTTTGAGTGTTTTGGGCATAACTATGGTGCGTTTTGGGCGGCAGACGGCGATGACGGTGTGTGGTGACATTTGGTGGTGGTGGTGGTGGATGGTAGGGACTGCTGGCTGACTGGCTGTGATGTGGCATGGTATGGTGTGTAGATAGTGGTGTATGGATGGTGAGGAGCGGAGGGTGCTTCATTGTTAGTGTGATTCATTCATTCACCACGATTTCCTGCTGGTCACCCAGCCAGCCTTCCTCATTACGGGGCGAGCTCAGAGCTCATAGACCGATCTTCGGGTAGGACTGAGACCACAACACACTCCACACACCGGGAAAGCGAGGCCACAACCCCTCGAGTTACATCCCGTACCTATTTACTGCTGGTGAACAGGAGCTTGCCCATTTGCCTTGCCGCGCCCTGGACTCGAACCCGGGCCTTTTCGGTTGTGAGCCGAGTGTACTATTCATTACACTGTGCGGAGAGAGAGAGAGAGAGAGAGAGAGAGAGAGAGAGAGAGAGAGAGAGTTAAGTGTGTGTGTGTGTGTAATTAACCTCGGTCGTCTGCTGGCCACTCAGCCAGTCTTCCCTATTACGGAGCGAGCTCAGAGCTCATAGACCGATCTTCGGGTAGGACTGAGACCACAACACACACCGGGAAAGCGAGGCCACAACCCCTCGAGTTACATCCCGTACCTATCTACTGCTAGATGAACACACCCTACACATTAAGAGGCTTGCCCATTTGTATGTGTGTGTGTGGACTGTGGGGATGGCAGTGACAGGCATGGCGGAAGCTCTGCTGAAGAAGTACTACTTATCGCAACACGAGACCTAAAACACCTGAGCAGTCTTATTTTTTCTCTTCTTCATCTTATAGTGGCTATGTGTTTATCATCAAGCTTTTGTGCTTAATTTGAGTACGCTTCAATGGAAACTCATTTTTTTTTATTACAAATGCAAATATATGGACATCTCTAGTATGGATCCATTATTCGGTAAAGGTTTAGTGACACAAGTATGCTAGTCAAAGATTTGTTAATTATGTAGATGGGCGGCGGGACGTGGTGTAGCCAGCTAAGGCTAGCCACATAGACCACTGTAGGTTTAGAGCGGTCTATGCTATCCAGGAAGGATGCAACCGTTGTTCCTGGCGCAGGCGTCCTTGCTGACCCTGGCTACTAGTGCTACTAATACTAGTACCAATGGCAATGACTAGCCGGTAATGGCTTTCACACCAACGTTGTATTTTTGTTTTTTTCTTGTCCTGGCCTATAGCGCCTGTAGGTAACTTGTAGAATATTATAAGGGTTGTTCACCTTCCACCCATTATTGGCGCTGGCAGTTTTATTTATAGTGGTACCCATGTTAGGGCCCATATCACCACCCAAGCGCAAACCTGGCTATCTTGGTGATATGTAGGTAACTTTAAAACACTTGACAAATGGCAAAATATCAAGACCATACGTGCCTACGGGTGGACATCTGCCCGATCCCACGCTCACCTTATCCTCTGCCTCCCATAATAGTAGTGAGGTACGCACACAACCAAGCAAGCGGTAGGTCCCACCCAGTCCCTCCAGCTGTCATATCGGCCATGGGCTCATGGCTTTCAGCTGGATGAGTGGCCAGCAGGTGGCAGTCAGAGGCAGTCTCACACATATCCCGCACCGCGGGTGTGGTGCGAAGTCAACGACAGAGACAGAAAGACAGTCAGACAGCCAAACAGCCAAACATACAGACCACTCCAACACTTCGTACACAACACAGCACAACACTAGTATTCCTGTTGGCAACTTTATTTTACATTCTATCGTGTGTGGTGCGCTGCGCTACGATGTTACGGCGTCTTGTCGAGGAGAGAACCGAGGGTAGGGGTGGGCGGTTGGGGCAGCGCTGCGCCACCATTCAGGCAACGTGTCAGGCAGCACAGCACAACACAACACAGCACAGCGGGGAGAGAGAGAGAGAGAGAGAGAGAGAGAGAGAGGTGTGAGGTGGGGTGAATTCATGTTGTATCGGCATGAAAAAATGTCCCAGTGAATGGCCTGGATGTGTCACCAGGTTCGGCCCAGCAGTGGAGGGTGGTGTATTGAGGGATTAGGTGGACAACATAGAGGCAAATTTGAAAGCTGTCCCACCCCGAGCGCTCTCTCTCTCTCTCTCTCTCTCTCTCTCTCTCTCTCTCTCTCTCTCTCTCTCTCTCTCTCTCTCTCTCTCTCACTATATATATATATATATATATATATATATATATATATATATATATATATATATATATATATATATATATATATATATATATATATATATATATATATATATATATATATATATATATATATATATATATATATATATATATAACTCATGGTAGAAACGTGTCCCAGTACTAAAGGGGTTAATAACGTGACTAACAGTAGTGTGTCTCAAGCTTCAGAGTTCAACACCTGATATACAAAATGTCAACGTAATGCTTTCTCTACAAAGACTGTACAACATAAATGTGTGCATAAGCTTTGTGATTTCCGGTTCATCAGAAAACAGCGCAGTAATGGACTTGAGCATCACCCACATCCTTTTCCTTTACTTTGATACGATGCACGATACACCGTGACGCAGTAACTATCATCACTGTTTGTGCACGAACGTACGTACTGGTTTTCGTTGTACTGGTTATAACTACGCTGTACGGCAGTGATAATGGCCGCCTGTCATCATTCTGTTATCTTCATTGTATCGGGTTGGCTCAAGGATGGAAAAACATCATTATTTCCTTATCATGAACATTCTTTAAAGTTTCTTGTTTTCCATCCCTCTCTGACTTTTGTTCATTGATTATTGTCATTATGATTATTGTTATTATTATTTAAAAAGAATGCATTTCAACTAACAGTATAGATAACACTGATTTAGTAAGAATCATAATATCATTAACAACGATGAAAACAACAACAGCAATGATAATAACGATAACATCAACAATAACAATAATAAAAATAATAATAATGATAATAATAATAATAATAATAATAATAATGATAATAATAATACCACTAACAACACCACTAAGAGCATAACAGGAGCGTGATATTATGAAGACGCCTGAGGTAACCCTGACACCCCTGCTACTGACGATGCTGATCCCTCCCCGTCACCCCTCACCCCCGCACCGCTACACACACCCTCCGTCGCGTACTTCTGAGCCTCGTGCCTCACGTGCCCAAGCTGCTCGAGGTTGGAGAAGACTGAGGAGACGAGTTGCTTGTAAAGTCTGTCGCTGTAGTGGGTGTTGGTGGGGATAATGCCTTCCATGGACCCTGAGTGACCGCCGCGAGAGGTTACCACTATGGACACGTGACTAGATTTCTTGGCCTCTTCGACCGGGATGCCTGAGGGCGTTAAAGGGGTGTTACTACTACTACTACTACTACTACTACTACTACTACTACTACTACTGTTACTTATTTTCCGTTTTCAGAAACCGCTTCCCTTCTCACTGCAGTAATTTTGTGAGGCCACAGAGACAACTAGTCGGGTTTTCAAGACAGTTTCTCCTTTCAATATACTAGAATTCTTGCCAGCCTATCACCACAATCATAAAGAAACACTTCAAAACACGATTATCTTCAGCTGGACCCTTTGGAAAACAGCGATGGTGAAAGAGCAACAGTTTCAGATAAGGGCCTATATACTACTACTACTACTACTACTACTACTACTACTACTACTACTACTACTACTACTACTACTACTACTACTACTACTACTACTACTACTACTACTACTACTACTACTACTACTACTACTACTACTATTACTACTACTACTACTACTACTACTACTACTACTACTACTACTACTACTACTACTACTACTACTACTACTACTATTACTACTACTGACAGCAGCCCCTTTTCTGTTCCCTCCTACTTGCTCTATCCTCATTTTCAATCCAAAGCTGGATGTTGCGCATACGTGCGTAACGACACCACTTGCTCTCGTGCCCACAATCTTGAATCTTCAGAATTTTCTACCATCTGGCTAAGACTTCAATGTCACTCTCTAACTAAATTCATCTGTGCTGTATACCTCTCACCTAATTCCTCTGACTATGTAAAATTCTTTGACTATTTGACTTCCAAGGTGGAGCACATCTTATCTCACTTTCCTTTTGCTGAGATCTCCATTTTAGGGATTTCAATGTTCACCACCAGCTTTGGCTTTCATCTTCTTTCACTGACCAACCTGGTGAACAAACCTTCAACTTTGCTATCCTTCATGACCTAGAGCAGCTAGTACAGTTCCCTACCCGTATTCCTGACCGCCTTGGAGACACGCCCAACATTCTTGATCTTTTCCTAACCTCCAACCCTTCTGCTTACTCTGTTAAACTTTCCTCTCCGTTGGGCTCCTCCGACCACAATCTAATTTCCGTTACCTGTTCTATCACTCCAGTGCAGCCTCAGGACCCGCCTAAGCGGAGGTGCTTCTGGCATTTTAACTCTGCTAAGTGGGAGGAACTAAGGCAGTACTATTCTGATTTCCTTGGGATGATTATTGTTTTCATGTCAGAGATCCTTCTCTTTGTGCCGAGCGCATAACAGAGGTGATTATCTCTGGCATGGAGCTATACATTCCTCATACTTTCTCTAACCCTAAAGCTAAAAAGCCTTGGTTTAACTCTGCTTGTTCTCGTGCTGTCAATGATAGAGAGGCGGCTCACAAACGGTTCCGTAGCCATCCAACTGCTGAAACTCATGCCCTATATATTTCTGCCCGTAATCATGCCAAATCTATTCTCCAACTTACTAAAACTCTTTCATCAATAGAAAATGTCAAAGTCTTTCCAATTCTAACTCCTCTCGAGATTTCTGGCATCTAGCCAATAATATCTCTAACAACTTTACTTCTTCGTCTTTCCCTCCTTTACTTCATCCAGATGGCTCTACAGCTGTCTCTTCTTTTCTAAAGCTGAACTCTTCGCTCAAACCTTTGCTACCAACTCAACTTTGGATGATTCTGGGCATATTCCTCCTACTCCTCCACCCTCTGACTACTTCATCCCTAAAATTAAAATTCTTTATAAAGACGTTTTCCTGGCCCTCTCTGGCCTTGATTCTCGGAAGGCTTACGGTCCGGATGGAGTCCCTCCTGTTGTTCTCAAAACTGTGCTTCCGAACTCGCTCACTGCCTGGTCAAACTCTTTCATCTGTGTCTCTCTACTTCTATTTATCCTTCTTGCTGGAAGTTTGCTCACATTCAACCTGTCCCTAAAAAGGTGACCACTCCAATCCTTCTAACTACCGCCCTATAGCTTTGATTTCCTGCCTTTCTAAAGCCTTTGAGTCTATCCTTAATAGGAAGATAATGAGGCATCTATCAGCTCACAACCTTCTCTCTGATTGCCAGTATGGTTTCCGTAAAGGCAGATCTACTGGTGATCTTCTTACTTTCCTAACTGAATCTTGGTCATCCTCTTTTAGGGACTTCGGTGAAACCTTTGCTGTCGGCCTTGACATATCGAAAGCCTTCGATAGAGTCTGGCACAAATCTTTAATTTCTAAACTACCCTCCTACGGATTCTATCCTTCTCTCTGTACCTTCATCTCCAGTTTCCTTTCCGATCGTTCTATTGCTGCTGTAGTAGACGGTCACTGTTCTTCCCTAAAACTATCAACAGTGGTGTTCCACAGGGTTCTGTCCTATCACCCACTCTCTTTCTATTATTCATCAATGATCTCCTAAATCTGACTCAATGCCCTATCCACTCCTATGCTGATGATACCACCTTGCATTATTCAACAGCGTTCAACAGACGCCCAACCCAACAACAATTAAATGACTCAAGGCGAGATGCTATAGGACGCCTAACTTCTGATCTTTCACTTGTTTCTGATTGGGGCAGAGAAAACCTGGTTTTGTTCAATGCCTCAAAACTCAATTTCTACAACTATCTACTCGACATAACCTTCCAGACAACTATCCTCTCTTCTTCAATAACACTCAACTTCCCTCTCCTCTACATTAAACACACTCGGTCTATCCTTCACTAAAAATCTAAACTGGAAATTTCACATCTCTACTCTTGCTAAATCAGCTTCCAAGAAGTTAGGTGTCCTGTGGCGTCTTCGTCCATTTTCTCTCCCTCCCAGCTGCTTGCTCTGTACAAGGCCTTATCCGCCCATGTATGGAGTATGGCTCTCATGTCTGGGGATCCACACACAGCTTTACTAAACAAGGTGGAATCTAAAGCTTTTCGTCTTATCAACTCTTCTCCTCTAACTGACTGTCTTGATTCTTTAAGTCACCGCCGCAATGTTGCATCTTTATCTGTCTTCTACCGCTGTTTTCATGCTGTCTGCTCTTCTGAACTTGCTAACTGCATGCCTTCCCCCTCCTGCGGCCTCGCTGCACAAGACTCTCTACTTCTTCTCATCCCTATTCTGTCCATCTTCCTAATGCAAGAGTTAACCAGTATCTTCACTCCTTCATTCCCTACACTGGTAAACTCTGGAACTCTCTACCTGTGTCTGTATTTCCACCTGCCTATGACTTAAACTCTTTCAAAAGAGGAGTGTCAAGACACCTCTTACGTTAACTGGACCCTCCTTTTAGATTTTTTGTTTTTCTTTCTCCTACTTTCCTCTAAACAGGGCCTGGCAACCAGCGGGATTTTTTTTTTTCCAACACTGTTTTCCCTTGGCCAGTGCCCTTGTAATGTAAAAAAAAAAAAAAAAAAACTTCTATTACTACTACTACTACTTCTAGTACTACTACTACTACTACTAATAATAATAATGATAAAATAGTACTGTTGGTGCCGACATAACTGGACTATTGGTGTTACTACCATCACCAGTGTTCTACCTTATCAAATGCAAAAACACTCTTACGAACAAAGTTTCTCATAATTGTAGAGTTTGAGAAATATTTACCACATAAGTTGTATTTCTAAAAGTCTTGTTTCAGTAACACGGTTTTTTAAGGGTAGTTTCATGGTTCCATTGACAGATTAACATGATTTCTACCTTATTAATAGCTAAAACCCTGCTATGGAAATTTTATCATCT